>NC_053439.1:16695092-17044542 GCF_007990345.1 Gossypium hirsutum | reverse complement strand
TTAGACGGATATGTCATACAATGAAGAATTGATTAGAATTTTAGCTCGGGAAATTAAAGAGTTTAGAAACAAAAGAATAGCTTTAGTTAAAGTTCACTGGCAATGTCACAGAATTGAAGAAGCTACTTGGGAACCAGAAGAAGCTATGAAAGTGCAATACTTGAACCTATTTTCTTGTAAGATTTTCGAGGATGAAAATTTCTTTAGGGGGAGAGTTGTAACAGCTCTGTCGAAACTACTTTTTAAATTAAAAAAGAGGAGCGAACGGGGATCGACTTATTAAAGTAAAAAATAGGAGTTGCCGCCGATCTTTTATTAAGGTGTGATTGGTTCACCATTAAAAATAAATTTTAGGTCTGTGAGATTTGAGAAAATAGGTCCGGGATTCGGTTACGTATGAGGAAGGGTTAGCACCCTCGTAACGCCCAAAATTGGTACTGAATCGATTGTTTAATGTCTTAGTGTCGAGAATTTGAAGAGATTTTAAAATGCGATCCTTTCTTTTTTTATTAATGTTAACTTTATAAAAGATGCGTGGATAAATCAATGCGAATACCAAAGACCTCCTTGTCTCAGAGTAATGAAATGACACACCCAATACATTAGGGCACGACATTTTAGTCCTCGAGAATAAGTTTGTCTTTTGATTTTCAAAACTCGTGTGGTGAAGTTTAAAAAAGATATTCAATTGCTTTAAGTCAGATGAAAAATCGAAACGCAATACGTTAGGGAACGATTTCTCAAAATTCCTAGAATTGAATATGACCCTTATTATTTTTTAAATCTTCATTTCGAGGAAAACGACATGTCACATCCAATACATTAGGACACGATGTGTTGAATTCCCGAGAATGAGTTTTAACTTACGTGTTTTGATTAACGAAAATTTTTGATCATTTAGATTCAATGAGGAAAATTGGAACCCAATACGTTAGGGCTCCATTCTCTCGAGGATTCCAAATTTCGAGTATGGCATTATTCCGAAAAATTTTGCATAAAATAGCTTTGACTTTTGTAAACTTTTGAATGAATAAAACGATTGAATAATATACAACATAAAGAGTGATACACTAATGAATTATAAATAATCAATAGGCAAACACAAACAAAGCATAGTAACAATAATCCCAATCATACATTATGCTAATGCTAATAATATCGACATTCAAAAAATAAACAAATTATCAATACGAAAAAATATATATGTAACATTTTTTGAATAAACAATAAACATATAAGTTTAAAATAAGTCAACATGAAGCTAAAAGATAAATAAAAAATATCAAAATGAGGTTTTAAGTGAATTTTGCATATGAAGATACCCCAAAATACATGAAATAATATATACATATAAAAAATTTAAAATATGCATTGGAAAATTTCTTATGATAACGTTTGTATAACAGTATGTATAAAGGGTAGATATGAATAAAGTATAATGAAATAAAGTTTTAAATGAAACAAGTCATATATGTAATAAGTAAAGGAACGTAAATATGAAATCGATGATGCACTAGGTGTATACGTATAATAAAACTTAATACAAATTATATATACAAATAGTATAATATAAAGATGTTATTGATTTTTTTAGCACAAAAGTGTATATGAGTAAACATTTTAAGAAAAATGTATTTAAAAAAAAATAGACTCATTAAAACATATAAATAATATAATTAACATAAAATATGTACTAATACATTAGAATAAGAGAGAAAAAAATTTAAAGTAACAGTGTATAATAAAATAAAGTAATCTATAGGTATATATATGAGAATAAATGAATATATAAACTAATATGATAATAATACCAATAACAACAATAGTAAAGGTAATAAACTAAACAAGTCCAGCAATAATAACAAAACAGAGGACGAAATTGGCGTCAAAATAGTATTTCAGGGAAAAAATGTAAAATAAATGAAAAGAAAGGCCTAAATTATAAGGCATGAATGACATGTGGGACTGAAAGGGGAATATTCCCTACCCTCCAAAACGCGGCGTTGCAAGCCAGGCCGAAATGGAACAAAAGCAAAATATGGGGGCTAAATAAGAAAAGAAGAAGGCCCTTGATTCAAAAACACCAGAAAAAGGGAGGATTAGTCGCGAAAATATCCCTCCCTATGCCAGAACACGTGGATCTAACCGCATCTGGGTCGGATCACCGGGTCGCGGCCTAAAACGACACCGTTTAAGAGCCACTGAATCAGGCAATACGGCGTCGTTTCTCAACTCCCCACTTAAACTAACATTAACCCTATTACTCTAATCAGAAAAGAAAATAAAAAGATAAAACAGAACCTAAAAATTTATCCCCTCATTCCTGAGTCGCGCCACTCCAGCACCCTATTCATCCAGCCCAGACTCCGATTACGGCGGAGTGAGCTAAGATGCAGCGCTCCCACCTCCAAGGTAAGTATCTCCTCTCCTTTTCTCTACTTTTTCGTCGTGATAACCATAAAAATGAAAACAAATATCAAAGGAAAACGAGAAATATTACTGAGAAAAAAAAAACAAAGAAGAATCACCTTTCGAACTCCTTTTCTTTTCAATTTCTCTGAAAAATTTCATACAATATGCGTATATGTTTTTTTCTATGCTCTTCTATGTCTTTTTTCCTACAAAAACCCTACAAAAGCTTTTTGCCTTTTTCTTTAATAGGCCAAAAAACTAAAACAAAAGAAAATCAAAAGAATACAAATTTCTCTTTCTTTTTGTTTTTCTTATTTTTCTTTTTCTGCCAATTTCTGCCCCTTTTTCGTTCGTGTCTATTTCTGCTGCGTGTTTGCTCGTCTCTTACAGGTACGGAGAGCAGGGGTGCAGAAGTGGAGGTACGGAGGCGATGGCGCATGCGCGAGGGTCGAGGCTTGGCACGTGTGGGAAAGCAAGAGGACGTCTGCTGCGGTGCTAGGGGCTCTTGCTGCTAAGGTTTTTGGTGTTTGGGGAAGTCTTGGGTTTTGGGCTTCTGTGTTGGGCTTTGGACTTCTGTGTTGGGTTTTGGGCTTTTGTAATCGGGCTAGGGATTTGGGCATTAGTTTTAGGCCTACTGTTTGTTGTAATTTGGACTTTATTTATTTATTATTATTTTTTTAAATGCATGTGGGTTGGGCAAATTTGGATTATTACAACTGCCCCTCTTTGCTCGTCCCCGTGCAACGGGAACGGAGCAAAGACTAAAAGCCCAATTTTGCCCGGTCGTGTTTGGACCTTGGTGCTCTTCTTCTAGTAGCCCCATTCCATCCTACTGCATCTTTAGAGGTATAGGAATTGGTGCTTCGATTCACTCCACTACAATATTAGGGAGATAGGATTTATATCTTTTAGTTTTCCCCAGAACCAACTTTGCTATACTTGGTCTGCTCCACTGCAACTTCAGGGAGATAAGACTTGTAGTTTCAACTTGCTCTGCTGCAACTTTAAAGGTAATTCTGATGTGGTCTACTCTACTGCAACTTCAGAGAGATGAGATCCTTTTGATCCGCTCCACTGCAACTTCAGGGAGATAGGATCTATTACTTTAATCCGCTCTACTACAACTTTAGGGAGATAGGATTAGTTTCTTCTGTCTGCTCCACTACTGCTTAGGGAGATAAGACCTACTATCTTCAACCTGCTCCACTGCTGCTCAGGAAGACAAGGCTTGGTGGCTTAAATCTGCTTCCCACTATCTTGGAAAGATAAGATTTGTCATCTTCAATCTGCTCCACTACTGCTTAGGGAGATAAGACCTGCTATCTTTACTGATCTGTTCTCTAGAGAATATGACATGTGTAATGAACCTAATTATGCCTAGTGCCTAGGATGACATGATCAGAGTGAATCCAATGTTCCTAACTAGACATGAGTGAATGGTGTTTACATGAATGCAAGATGCTACTGTATTACTCAAAATCTATTAAGGCTTTTGTCACAACTGTGCTTTAACACCCTCCTTCGCGGCTGGTGCTTTCAACGAAATGCTTAAATAAATTACCTCCGCTGTAAACTTCCCAGTTCGATTCATTGGGTTATGTTCGATATGCAACTCAAAAAAAAAAGAGATCTGGTCCTTTCTCAAACTTTTCCTATCGCAATCGAAGGATACCAAACGTGTAAATCTTGGTTTACACGCCCTTCACAAGCTGCCATATCAAACGCTTGTGCACGAAGAATTTTCCTACAAGGAGATCTCTTCTCATGATTATTGTTGACATTTCATTCAATTGATGCTTCTATCAACAAAATCTGCAAAGGATTGTTTAAAAACAGACTTCCTCTTAGATTTCTGACCTTTAAACCTGGTTCGTTCTAAACAATAGTCCTGTTTCAGATTACTGTATTATTTAGAAACTTTTTCAGAGTAATATGCAAAACTTCCTTTGTGTAAGTTTTAGTAGTCTATTAATCATTATTCCAATGCAACATGTTTGCTGAAAGATTATGACTATGGATAAATGTTGGTTCTGAGCATAACTCGAAATAGATAAAATATCGACAATAACGAAAGAAGAAAATCAAAGAAGTTGATGGAGGATTTGTATATTAGCAAAAAAGAAAAAGGTATTTTCAAGAATAACACATTCAATACAATAAGAACTAGGTGGCCCAGTTATCGCAGCTTCAATTTCTATGTACAAACTTTCTGAATATTATCCTGAGTTTAACATGTGTTTAAGAGATCTGTAGTACTCAGTCAATGCTCCAAGATGTTGCATACCCTTTCTTGTTGGTTCAGGTATAGCAAGATTATGAGATGCCCCAATCAAAATCTGAGCAGCTTAAATCACCTCATGCTCCAGTTCGGTCAATATTTGAGCTGCCCTTTTTGGGTTTTCGACTCAGATCCCCTTTGGTCTCAAGGTGCCCTTTGCGAGTTTTTTTCACCTTGGCCTCTCCAAATTTTTTTTTAGGAAGCAAAGCGCCCTTTGTGGGTTTTCACTTTGGTCCCCTTCTTTCAAGCAAATTATTTCTTGACGAAATCTGCGTTTACGGGGTTTGGCAAAATTTTACCATCCATCTCACTTAGGATCAAAGCTCCACCAGAAAAGGCCTTCTTTACAACATAAGGACCTTCCCAATTTGGCATCCATTTTCCTCTAAAGTCTTTTTGCATAAGAAGAATATTTTTTAGCACCAAGTCTCATTCGCGAAATTCTCTAGGGCAAACCTTTTTATTATAGGCTCACATTATTCGTTTCTGGTACATTTGCCCATGGTGAATAGCTCTTAACCTCTTCTCCTCTATTAGGTTCAACTGGTCATATCAAGATTGGACCCATTCAGCATCATCCAACTGGAGTTCAGATAATACCTATAGAGAGGGGATCTCAACTTCAATGGGTAATACTGCCTCCATTCCATAAACTAGAGAGAAAGGTGTTGCCCTAGTAGAAGTTCTAATAGATGTTCGATAGGCAAGGAGAGAAAATGATAACTTCTCATGCCAATCCTTGTAAGTCTCTGTCATTTTCCCCATAATTCTTTTAATGTTCTTATTGGCTGCCTCCACTACACCATTCATTTTTGGACGATACGGCGATGAGTTATGATGTTTGATCTTAAATTGGCTGCAAACCTCAGTTATTGTGCTATTGTTCAAATTCAGCGCATTGTCGGATATGATTCTCTCAGGCATTCTATATCGATAAATGATCTCATTTTTCAAGAACCTGCTAACTGCTGACTTCGTGAAATTTTCGTATGAAGCAGCTTCTACCCATTTGGTAAAGTAATCAATGACTACGAAGATGAAACGATGTCCTTTAGAAGCCTTTGGTGATATCGACCCAATAACATCCATACCCCACATGGAAACCGGCCATGGAGAGGTCATGACGTGAAGTGGTGAAGGGGGTACATGCATCTTGTCTCCATAAATCTGACATTTATGGCATTTGTTAGTGTAATTAATGCAATCCCCTTCCATAGTGGACCAATAGTATCCAAATCTTATGATCTGTCTGGCCATGGTGAAACCATTGGCGTGCGTCCCACAGATACCCTCATGGACTTCCTCCAAAATTTTCTTGGCTTCCACGACATCCATACATCTTAAAAGTACTTGATCCTTCCTTTTTTTTATATAGCACTTCCCCATCTAAGACATATTCAATGGCTATTCTTCTCAGAGTCCTCTTGTCATTCTCTGTTGCTTGACTAGGGTACTCCCGATTCTTCACATACTGTAGGACACTCTGATACCAATGATGATCATCTTTTCCTTCCTCCTCAATATTGTAGCAATGAGCTGGGTTTTCATAGATACTCATCTGAATAGGCCTCATTACCTCAAGTCTGTTCACATGAATAATCGAAGCTAGAGTAGCCAATGCATCAACCATTTGGTTTTCCTCTCGTGGGAGATAACAGAAGGTGATATCATCAAACTCATCAACCAATTCGAGAACCAGTTTCCTGTAACTGATTAACTTAGGGCCTCTAGTTTCCCATTCCCCTTTGAGTTGGTATAACACCAATGCGGAATCCCCATATACTCTTAGCACTTTGATGTTCCGCTCGATGGCTGCACGAATGCCCATAATACATGCTTCATATTCTACCATATTATTTGTGCAACCAAAGTCCAACTTGCTAGCCACAGGGTAATGTAACACCCCGAACCCGAGACCGACACCGGAGTCGGACACGAGATGTTAACAAACTTTGAAAAAATTTTCCAGACACTGCCCAGTCTGAGTACTAGTCGCTTCAAAAATCATATCTTGAGTTTCACAACTCGAAAATTAGTTTTGTGATTTTTCCCTGAAACTAGACTCATGTTCCCACCTATGTATTTTTTTCTAGAATTTTTGGTCGGGCCAATTAGTACAGTTTATTAGTCAAAGTCTCCCATGTTACAGGGGTCGACTACACTGACCCTTTCCCATTACGACTGGGATATCTCTCTGCACAGAGCTTCAATACTGATGCCGTTTGTTTCTTTGGAAACTAGACTCAGAGAGGAATCCATACATATATGGTATGACCCCTAATTATCTCTGGTCAATTTATAGTCTATTTCCAAAGGCGGAACAGGGAATCCAGAAACTGTTCTGGCCCTGTTCCACAAGAACCCGAATATCTCTTACTGTACTGTTCCTATGATTGTTTCGTTACTTCCATATGAAAGTAGATTCATCAAGGTTCGATTACATAATTTATTCACTATTTAATTCCACTCCTACGAATTCTTGTGATTTTTCCAATCCACACCACTGCTGCTATCAGCTTCTGTTTTCAAAGTAGCCTTACCTAATTTGGGGTTTCATGGACCAACTAGGGCCTTGTCATACATAAGCCCACATATGATCATACTTAGCCATTCTAGTGGCTGATCATTTGCTCCACACTTCCATTCCAACTATAGTTACATCATGAAACCATCTATACATTCATAAATACGAATGGTCTAATGCCATACTCCACTTCTACAAGCCATTTTCGCATGGCTGTACACTTATACATTTCATAAAGTACTCGAAAGACAACAATGGGTAGTCCTATACATGCCATATCAAGATTCAACCAAAATAGTACCCAAAAGAGCCTTTGATAGTGTGGGCGACTTCGACTTCAAGATCCCGAGTCCGATAGCTGGAGAACCAAAAATCTATAAAACAGAGGAGCAATGTAACGAGTAAGCAATTTATGCTTAGTAAGTTTGAGCAAGGAATTCCAGCATAAACAAAGAATATCACACATTTAGCTAAACGGAATATTTCATAATACGCAATTTATCGATATTAACTTGCTTCACAACATTAACAACCCTTATGCACATACACAATAGACTAACTTAGCCGAAGGCCGATAGCTCGTTTATCAACTGAGCGAACATTTATTTGTAAGGGCTCGATTAAATTCAACACATACGTAACATATCCCCATATTGGGATGTTTTTCGAGTATTCGCTGGAATTTTACAGCAAGCTCATTCATTACCAAATCACGTACCTTCAGGATTTAACCGGATATAGCTCCTCGTTCAAATGCCTTCGGGACATAGCCCGGATTTAACAACTCGCACGAATGCCTTCGGGACTTAACCCGGATTTAATAACTCGCACGAATGCCTTCGGGACTTAACCCGGATTTAGTAACTCGCACGAATGCCTTCGGGACTTAACCCGGATTTAGTATCTCGCACAAAGGCCTTCGGATCTTAGTCCGGATATATTCACTTAGCACAAAGCCTTCGGGACTTAGCCCGGACAGCATTCAATTAATCATGCACATCTAACAATAATTCATGACACATTCATATTTCATTTTCATTTGCGAAACTCAAACACAAGGCACATATCATCCTTGCACATTCGGCTCAATAGCCTCACATAGAGCATGATTTAATCACATCGTAATTTAAGCTCTCTTACTCAAGAACTTACCTCGGGTGTTGTCGAACGTTTCCGCTAGCTATTCAACCACTTTTTCCTTCCCTTTATCGGATTTATTTCCCCTTTGCTCTTGGCCAAACAAATAAATTGATTTCATCATTTAGGCATCAAAAAGATGAACACAAGGCACTTAGCCCATATTTATACATTAGACATTAAAGTCTCATACATGCAAAAATCATGCATCAACAGAACATATTAGCTAATTTCTTTCCCCTTGGCCGAATATGCATGTCTATTTTTGGGGTCGATTTCAACACTTAATACACACATATACACACTAGTAAAGCATCCTCCCCTTTTCATCAATTTAACACATGCATTGCTCATTAACATGCAAAGTTACATTCGGCCTTAGCACACATCTTGCTAGCCGATTCTTCTCCATTTAGCAACCAATGCACATATGTGCTCACACAAAAATGCTAAAAAGGAGGTTCAAGAATCATCAAGCCATCATCACATGCATCATTAACAAGCTTCATATTTTGCATGCAATGGCATTAACACAACCTCCACCTAGGCCGAATCTTAACTCATCCTCATGCCTCATCACCACAACATCAAACATCAACCAAGAATGATGCATCCATGGTCAAGTGCCATTTCCATCACATAGCAAGATTTAGACCATGGGTTAGGTAGAACTCAAGCTAACAACTAAAACATGCATGCCTCTCATGGAACATCATCAAACATACCTTAGCCTAGCTACATGCATGGCCGAATCTCTTCACCTTTCTTCTTCTTTCCTCCTTAAAATTTTTGGCCAAGGATGAACCAAAGGATGAGAAAATTTTTCTTTGTTTTTCTTTCTAGTTTGGCAAGCATGAAGATGAGAAAAGGATGAACAAAATTCCCCCTTTCTCTTCTTTAGCTCACGGCAATGGGGGGACAAACACTACACACACATTTTTTTTTCTTTTGTTTCCATTTCTTTATTACCCATACTCCTTATTTTATTCTTCCATTAACAAAACATGTTTCATGACATGTTTTGCCCATCATTCCTTGTCATGGCCGGCCACTACTCATTAGGGGGGGGAATTTGACATGCAAGTCCCCCCTTTGTCCACATGCACTAATAGGTCCTCACACATTGACCTATCACATTTTAGAATTTTCTCACATAAGTCCTATTGACTAAATTCACATGAAATCAACCAAATTGAAGCTTGAAATTTTCACACATTCATAATTACATATTCTAGCAATAAGTATCACATTCAAACGTTTCGGTGACTCGGTTTAGCGGTCCCGAAACCACTTCCCGACTAGGGTCAACTTTGGGCTGTCACAACTCTCCCCACTTAAGAAATTTTCGTCCCCGAAAATCTTACCGGTAAATAGGTTTGGGTATCGTTCTTTCATCGAGCTCTCGGTCTCCCAAGTAGCTTCCTCGATCCCGTGTTTGAGCCATAACACCTTTACTAGCGGAACTCTTTTGTTTCGCAACTCCTTCACTTCACGAGCTAGGATACGCATCGGTTCTTCTTCATAGCTCATGTCGACTTGAATTTCAACCTCGATGGGCTAATTATGTACGATGGATCAGATCGATAGCGTCGAAGCATCGAAACATGAAAGACGTCATGAATCTTTTCAAGCTCCGGGGGCAAAATCAATCTATACGCAACCGGACCAACTCGTTCGGAGATTTCGTACGGCCCAATGAATCTTGGGCTCAACTTGCCCTTACGGCCGAACCTGAGTATCTTTTTCCAAGGTGAAACCTTAAGGAACACTTTGTCTCCCACCTGATACTCGATGTCTTTTCGTTTCAAATCTGCGTACGATTTCTGACGATCCGTGGCTACCTTCAGACTTTCACGGATTACCTTTACTTTCTGTTCAGCATCTCTAATCAAATCAACTCCGAAAATTTTACTTTCACCGAGCTCGGTCCAAAACAATGGTGTACGGCATTTACGACCGTACAAAGCCTCGTAAGGTGCCATCTTAATACTTGATTGAAAACTATTGTTGTAAGCGAATTCAATCAAAGGTAAATACCGTTCCCAGGAACTACTGAACTCGAGGATGCAACATCTCAACATATCCTCAAGTATCTGAATTATCCGCTCGGATTGACCATCGGTTTAGGGGTGAAAAGCAGTGCAAAATGCAGTTGGTACCCAGAGCTTCTTGCAATTCTTCCAAAATCGTGAGGTGAATCTCGGATCTCTATCCGACACGATAGAAACAGGTACCCCATGTAATCTCACAATTTGAGAAACGTACAATTCAGCTAGTCTATCCAATGAAAAATCCATACACACGGGGATAAAGTGAGCCGACTTAGTCAGTCTATCGACAACAACCCAATCGCATCCTTCTTACTAGTGGCAATGGCAGTCCGGACACAAAGTCCATTGTGACTCGATCCCATTTCCACTCGGGTATCATGATCGGCTGAAGTAATCTGAAGGCACTTGATGTTCCTCTTTCACTTGTTGACATATTAAACATCTCGAACAAGTCGGAGATGTCCGTTTCATACCATGCCACCAAAATCAACGTTTCAAATCGTTGTACATTTTCGTACTCCCCGGGTGAAATGACATTTGGCTACATGGGCTTCGTTCAGAATCATCGAAATGAGTTCCGAATTCCTTGGAACACACAAACGATTTCTAACCTCAAACAATCATCATCATCAATTTGAAACTCCGATTCCTTGTTCGGAAAACACTTAGCCCGTTTTGCAACCAATTCATCATCGACTTTCTGAGCTTCACGAATTTGGTGAGTCAATAATGGTTTAGCTTTTAATTCAGCTACTAACACACTGTCTGGTAGAACAGACAAATGCACGTTCATCGCTCGTAAAGCAAACAATAACTTTCGGCTTAAGGCGTCCGCAACCATGTTAGCCTTTCCCGGGTGGTAATCAATGACAAGCTCGTAATCTTTCAACAACTCAAGCCAACGTCTTTGTCGCAGATTCAAGTCTCGTTGAGTCATCAAATATTTGAGACTTTTGTGATCCGAAAATACATGGCACTTCTCACCAAACAGATAATGTCGCCATATTTTTAAAGCAAACACGATGGCAGCTAGTTCGAGATCATGGGTCGGATAATTCCTCTCGTGAGGCTTCAATTGTCTCGACGCATAGGCCACGACTCGACCTTCTTGCATCAATACGCAACCCAACCCAAGTAGGGATGCGTCACTATAAATGACAAACTCTTTACCTGATTCGGGTTGCACCAAAATTGGAGCTTCAGTCAAATGAGTTTTCAGTTGGTTGAAACTTTTCTGACATTTCTCCGTCCACTCGAACTTAACATCCTTTTGAAGTAGCTTCGTCATTGGTGTGGCTATCATCGAGAAACCTTTCACAAATGTCGGTAATAACCGGCGAGCCCTAAAAAGCTCCGAACTTCAGTAATATTTCTCGGAGGTTTCCAGTCAAGTATGGCTGAAATTTTGTTCGGGTCAACTCGAATACCCGACGCGGATACCACATGACCCAAGAAGCTAACCTCTCTTAACCAGAACTCACACTTACTGAACTTAGCATATAACTGCTTATCCCGCAAAATTTGCAGCACTAGCCTCAGATGCTCAGCATGTTCGGTCTCATCTCTTGAATAGACCAAAATGTCATCAATGAACACAACTACGAACTGATCCAAATACGGTCTGAAGATCCGATTCATCAAATCCATAAATACGCAGGGGCATTAGTGAGCCCAAACGGCATCACTAAGAATTCGTAGTGACCATATCTCGTTCTGAAGGCAGTTTTGGGAATATCTGGATCTCGAATTCGCAACTGATAATAGCCCGATCTCAAATCTATTTTTGAGAACACTGAGGCTCCCTTCAGTTGGTCGAACAAATCATCGATGCGCGGCAACGGATATTTGTTCTTTATCGTCACTTTATTCAGCTGACGATAGTCAATGCACAACCTCATGGTTCCGTCCTTCTTTTTCACGAACAATACTGGTGCACCCCAAGGTGAGAAACTTGGTCGAGCGAAACCTCTATCCGTCAGTTCTTGCAACTGAGCTTTCAACTCCTTTAACTCAGTTGGTGCCATACGATACGGAGCTATCGAAATCGGCGTAGTCCCAGGTACAAGCTCAATACCAAACTCTACGTCCCGAACAGGTGGTAAACCCGGTAATTCTTCCGGAAAAACATCCGGGTATTCACAAACCACCGGCACAGATTCGGGTTTCTTTTCTAATTCTTTGTCATCAAGCACATATACAAGGTATGCTTCGCACCCTTTTCTTACATATTTCTGTGCCAACATTGCTGATATTACAGCTGGCATCCCCTCCAAGTCCGCAGACTCAATTCGGACTACTTCGTTATTTGCGCACCTCAAATCAATAGTCTTGCTCTTGCAATTCACAATCGCATCATGCGCGGTCAACTAATCCAACCCAAGGATAACATCAAATTCATCAAACGGCAAAAGCATCAAGTCCGCTGGAAAACAGGAACCTCGAATTTCCAGGGGACATTTCTTACACACTTTGTCGACAAGCACGTAACGACCCAAGGGATTTGACACCCGAATTACGAACTCAGTAGACTCAATAGGTAAAGTCTTACTGGATGCTAAGGTTTCACATATGTAAGAATGAGTAGAACCGGGGTCAATCAAAGCAATTACATTAGTATCAAAGAGGGTGAATGTACCGGTAATAACATCAGGCGAAGAAGCATCCTCGCGGGCACGTATAGCATAAGCTCTAGCAGGCGCACGGGCTTCGGATCTGGTTATATCATCACTAGATCCTCTCTGACCACCACCAGCATTGCCCATATTTCCAGATGGTCTACCTCGAGCAGTGGTAGCACCCGGTCTCCCACTCTGATTTGCATTCTGTCCCGACAACCTCGGGCAATCTTTAATGAAGTGGTCCACTGATCCGCATTTGTAACAGGAGCGGTCAGGAAATCTACAACTCCCCGAATGCCATTTACCGCAATATCGGCATTTCGTCCTGTCTCGACGTTCATTCCCAACACTGGCGACCGAAGTGCCTCGTGTACCCACAGGGGGTCGATCACGATCTCGTCCAAAAGGCCCGAAGTGCCTCTAAACTGGCCCGCATCATCTCGAAATCTCTTCGATGTCTGTTGAAGAGACCTTCCCGAGGATCTTTTACAAAACTCTCCAGTTCCCTCATCAACTCTTTGCTTTTCTTTTCTAAGCTCTTCGGCTTTACAAGCTCGTTCAACAAGTACCACGAACTCTCGTATTTCAAGAACGCCAACGAACATCTTTATATCTTCATTCAGCCCATCCTCGAAGCGTTTACACATAATAGCTTCGGACGAAACACATTCCCGAGCGTATTTGCTAAGTCTAACAAATTTTCGCTCGTAATCAGTAACCGACATGGAGCCTTGCTTAAGCTCAAGAAATTCCTTTCGTTTTTTGATCAACAAATCTCTGACTGATATACTTTTTCCGAAACTCAGTTTGGAAAAACTCCCAAGTTACTTGCTCTCGGGGCACAATAGAAGTCAGAGTACTCCACCAATAGTAGGCAGAATCACGTAGCAAGGAGATAGCACACTTTAGGCATTCATCGGGTGTACAAGATAGCTCATCGAGTACCCGGATAGTGTTGTCCAGCCAAAATTCAGCTTGCTCGGCATCATCGCTATCCATAGCCTTAAATTCAGTAGCCCCATGTTTTCGGATTCTGTCAACTGGGGGCTTATTTGACCTTATTTGGTCCGTTACCGGTGGTATTGTAGGTGCGGGGGTAGTATTTGTCGGGAATGGAGGTTGTGGAACAGCCATATTAGTTCGAATGTATTGGTTAAACCAATCATTCATCACGCTATAGAATGCTTGTCTAGCTTCATCATTCGGATTACTAGCATTAGGTTGAGAGTCTGCCGGCACTGTCCCTTGTGCGGGAGCAGGGGCTACACTCTCAAGATCATCAGCTACCTCTCGGTCACGATCGGGATCCATTACTATAAACACATTTACAATTGTCGGAAATCACCACACTATCAAGTAATCACATAAAATTGCATGTATAGCTAGACCCAACACATTACGGTAGTCCTAGAATCGACTAAACCGTAGCTCTGATACCAATAAAATGTAACACCCCGAACCCGAGACCGACACCGGAGTCGGACACGAGATGTCAACAAGCTTTGAAAAATTTTTCCAGACACTGCCCAGTCTGAGTACTAGTCGCTTCAAAAATCATATCTTGAGTTTCACAACTCGAAAATCAGTTTTGTGATTTTTCCCTGAAACTAGACTCATGTCCCCACCTATGTATTTTTTTCTAGAATTTTTGGTCGGGCCAATTAGTACAGTTTATTAGTCAAAGTCTCCCATGTCACAGGGGTCGACTACACTGACCTTTTCCCATTACGACTGGGATATCTCTCTGAACAGAGCTTCAATGCTGATGCCGTTTGTTTCTATGGAAACTAGACTCAGAGAGGAATCCATACATATATAGTATGACCCCTAATTATTTCTGGTCAATTTATAGTGAATTTCCAAAGTCGGAACAGGGAATCCAGAAACTGTTCTGGCCCTGTTCCACAAGAACCCGAATATCTCTTACTGTACTGTTCCTATGATTGTTTCGTTACTTCCATATGAAAGTAGATTCATCAAGGTTCGATTACATAATTTATTCACTATTTAATTCCACTCCTACGAATTCTTGTGATTTTTCCAATCCACACCACTGCTGCTATCAGCTTCTGTTTTCAAAGTAAACCTTACCTAATTTGGGGTTTCATGGACCAACTAGGGCCTTGTCATACATAAGCCCACATATGATCATACTTAGCCATTCTAGTGGCTGGTCATTTGCTCAACACTTCCATTCCAACTATAGTTACATCATGAAACCATCTATACATTCATAAATACGAATGGTCTAATGACATACTCCACTTCTACAAGCCATTTTCGCATGGCTGTACACTTATACATTTCATAAAGTACTCGAAAGACAACAATGGGTAGTCCTATACATGCCATATCAAAATTCAACCAAAATAGTACCCAAAAGAGCCTTTGATAGTGTGGGTGACTTCGACTTCAAGATCCCGAGTCCGATAGCTGGAGAACCAAAAATCTATAAAACAGAGGAGCAATGTAACGAGTAAGCAATTTATGCTTAGTAAGTTTGAGCAAGGAATTCCAGCATGCACAAAGAATAGCACACATTTAGCTATACGGAATATTTCATAATAAGCAATTTACCGATATCAAACTTGCTTCACAACATTAACAACCCTTATGTACATACACAATAAACTAACTCGGCCGAAGGCCGGTAGCTCGTTTATCAACTGAGCTAACATTTATTTGTAAGGGCTCGATTAAATTTAACACATACGTAACATATCCCCATATTGGGATGTTTTTCGAGTATTCGCTGGAATTTTACAGCAAGCTCATTCATTACCAAATCACGTACCTTCGGGATTTAACCGGATATAGCTCCTCGTTCAAATGCCTTCGGGACATAGCCCGGATTTAACAACTCGCACGAATGCCTTCGGGACTTAACCCGGATTTAACAACTCGCACGAATGCCTTCGGGACTTAACCCGGATTTAATAACTCGCACGAATGCCTTCGGGACTTAACCCGGATTTAGTATCTCGCACAAAGGCCTTCGGATCTTAATCCGGATATATTCACTTAGCACAAAGCCTTCGGGACTTAGCCCGGACAGCATTCAATTAATCATGCACATCTAACAATAATTCATGGCACATTCATATTTCATTTTCGTTTACGAAACTCAAACACAAGGCACATATTGTCCTTGCACATTCGGCTCAATAGCCACACATAGAGCATGATTTAATCACATCGAAATTTAAGCTCTCTTACTCAAGAACTTACCTCGGGTGTTGTCGAACGATTCCGCTAGCTATTCAACCACTTTTTCCTTCCCTTTATCGGTTTTATTTCCCCTTTGCTCTTGAGCTTAATCAAACAAATAAATTGATTTCATCGTTTAGGCATCAAAAGATGAACACAAGGCACTTAGCCCATATTTATACATTAGACATTAAAGTCTCATACATGCAAAAATCATGCATCAACACTACATATTAGCTAATTTCTTTCCCCTTGGCCGAATATGCATGTCCATTTTTGGGGTCGATTTCAACACTTAATACACACATATACACACTAGTAAAGCATCCTCCCCCTTTTCATCAATTTAACACATGCATTGCTCATTAACATGCAAAGTTACATTCGGCCTTAGCACTCATCTTGCTAGCCGATTCTTCTCCATTTAGCAACCAATGCACATATGTGCTCACACAAAAATGCTAAAAAGGAGGTTCAAGAATCATCAAGCCATCATCACATGCATCATTAACAAGCTTCATATTTTGCATGCAATGGCATTAACACAACCTCCACCTAGGCCGAATCTTAACTCATCCTCATGCCTCAACACCACAACATCAAACATCAACCAAGAATGACGCATCCATGGTCAAGTGCCATTTCCATCACATAGCAAGATTTAGACCATGGGTTAGGTAGAACTCAAGCTAACAACTAAAACATGCATGCCTCTCATGGAACATCATCAAACATACCTTAGCCTAGCTACATGCATGGCCGAATCTCTTCACCTTTCTTCTTCTTTCCTCCTTAAAATTTTTGGCCAAGGATGAACCAAAGGATGAGAAAATTTTTCTTTGTTTTTCTTTCTAGTTTTGGCAAGCATGAAGATGAGAAAAGGATGAACAAAATTCCCCCTTTCTCTTCTTTAGCTCACGGCAATGGGGGGGACAAACACTACACACACATTTTTTTTTCTTTTGTTTCCATTTCTTTATTACCCATACTCCTTATTTTATTCTTCCACTAACAAAACATGTTTCATGACATGTTTTGCCCATCATTCTTTGTCATGGCCGGCCACTACTCATTAGGGGGGGGAATTTGACATGCAAGTCCCCCCTTTGTCCACATGCACTAATAGGTCATCACACATTGACCTATCACATTTTAGAATTTTCTCACATAAGTCCTATTGACTAAATTCACATGAAATCAACCAAATTGAAGCTTGAAATTTTCACACATTCATAATTACATATTCTAGGCAATAAGTATCACATTCAAACGTTTCGGTGACTCGGTTTAGCGGTCCCGAAACCACTTCCCGACTAGGGTCAACTTTGGGCTGTCACAAGTATAAACATTATATGCTTATAATCAAATTACAGACATAATCATTAATTACATATATTGATTTCTAATATACTTATCATTTGCATTTCATCGAATGCATATATATGATCCTTCAAATACATATGTCAAAAGCTTATATTTTTACTTATCAACTACATAAACCAAATGCACAACTATACTTATAATCCACATATGCCGAATGCATATAAGTATATTCAACAGTTTTCATAACAACCAATATATGTGCCTACTCACTAAACACAGAGATCCAAACCTTTATATGCTCATCAAATACATATAGACAAATGCTCATGTAATTATCCATTATATATATCCCATAACCATTTATATATATATCAAATGCATATAATCACTTAATTTGACATATTCACCGGCACTTAGCCTGCTAGGCTTATAGCCTGATTCCAATCACCGGCACTTAGCCTACTAGGTTTATAACCTGATTCAGATCACCGGCACTTAGCCTGCTAGGTTTATAACCTGATTCAGATCACCGGCTCTTAGCCTGCTAGGTTTATAACCTGATTCAGATCACCGGCTCTTAGCCTGCTAGACTTAAAGTCTAAATTATTTCACCGGCCTTAAGCCTGCTAGGTTTTAAACCTGAAAATTTCAATTTCACATATACAAAATACTCCTCAAGTAATTCATTAAATAAAACACATAATTGTAAAAGATCATATTCAAGCCTAAGAGAATTTATAAATTCCTATCTTCAATTCAATTCAAATTTCTATAAATTGTATGTGCACACATATATTCCTATACCTTACTACTTAACTAATTTCAATATAAGAATTTTACATATATATATATTCACCTATTTGAAACTAACTATACATGTATATTTGTATGTATTCAATACTACCCATATATATATAAACTTAACATCCATATCTTGAGATATGTTTAAGACCTATTCAAATGTATACATATATGTTTCAACTCACATTTAAACACTTATTCGAAATTTACCTATGCATATGCAATATACACACTTTTAATCCATCCCAAAAGTTATACATGAATGTACATGTATATGTTCGATTCTTATGTTTACATTTACATTTCTCAAATCATCAAATATTTTCAAATAAAAACATAAACATATAGATATATATTTAAATATTCAAAAAATGTATATATATTTATCTATATACCATTCGCAACTATATTTAATTCCAAAACTTATATAGGCATATACCCATTTAGCCGTACATAAGCTTATACACAATTTCTATCCATATATCAAATCTATTCAACCAAAGTATACTTGATTATAAATCAATAATAAATCAATATAGATTCGTACACACATTTATATACTAATTTAGTTCTATTTATAAGCTAGTAGACTTACCTCGGACGATGGAAAACCAAAGTCGGACGATTATTCGACTTTTTTGGCTTTTCCCCGATCTAACTCCGATTTCTTTGGTTCTCGATCTTAATTTTCAATGGGAATTGCTGAAACCCTAAAAGTCATTGATGAATTCTCCCAAGCTTAGCATTCGGCCAAGGTAAGAATGTTTTGTTGTTTTTTTTTTATGCTTTCTTTACTTATTTTAATTATATGACATAATTTAGTAAATTACTAAATTAACCTTATATAATAAATATATAAAACATTTATATAAAGGACAATGTTGTCATATGTCACCCACTAACTATATTTTTGGTCTAATTACACCTTTAGACCTCTCACTTAAAAAGACAACAACAAATAGACACTTTTATATTTAACCATTAAATTTTTATTTTACGCGATTTAATCCTTTTATTTAATCGGACACTCAAACGACGAAATTAAAACACGAAAATTTCACACAATTAAATTCACACATAATAAACACAAAAAATAATATTAAAATATTTTTTGACTTGGACTTGTGGTCCCGAAACCACTATGTCCAATTAGAGTCGAAATTAGGCTGTTACAACTCTCCCCCCTTTAGGGATTTTCGTCCCCGAAAATCTTACCGATGAATAGGTCTGGATAATGCTCTTTCATCATATCTTCTGACTCCCAAGTTGCTTCTTCAACTCCATGTTTATGCCATAATACTTTAACTAACGAAATTTTCTCATTTCGTAATTCTTTGATCTCACGAGCTAGAATGCTAATCAGTTCTTCTTCATATGTCATATCAGAGTTAATTTCAATCTCCGTCGGACTAATCACATGTGAAGGATCAGATCGGTATCTACGGAGCATTGAAACATGGAATACATTATGAATCTTTTCTAACTCAGGTTGTAACATCAACCTATAAGCAACCGGTCCAACACGCTCTATAATCTCATACGATCCAATGAATCTTGGACTCAATTTGCCTTTACGACCAAATCTGAGTATTTTTCTTCCACGGTGAGACTTTCAAAAACACTTTATCCCCGATCTGAAATTCTATATTCTTTCTTTTCAAATCCGCATAAGATTTCTGACGGTCCGATGCTGATTTTAGATTATCCCGAATCACTTTCACCTTATGTTCAGTCTCTTTAATCAATTCAACCCCGTGTATCTTATTTTCACTGAGCTCAGTCCAATACAATGGTGTACGACATTTACGACCGTACAAAGCCTCGTAAGGTGCCATTTTTATACTAGATTGAAAGCTATTATTATACGCAAATTCAATCAAAGGTAAGTATCGTTCCCACATACCTTCAAACTCGAGAATGCAACATCTCAACATATCCTCAAGTATCTGAATGATTCGTTCAGATTGACCATCTATTTGCGGGTGAAAAGCGGTGCTAAAATGTAGTTTCGTACCTAAAGCATCTTGTAGTTTCTTCCAAAATCGCGATGTAAATCTCGAGTCTCTGTCCGAAATAATAGAAATAGATACTCCGTGCAATCTCACAATCTGAGAAATGTACAATTCAGCAAGTTTATCAAGTGAATAATCAATACGAACTGGAACAAAGTGAGCCGATTTTGTCAATCTATCAACAACAACCCAAATTGCATCTTTCTTGCTTGGTGTCAACGGTAAACCGAATACAAAATCCATCGTAACTCTGTCCCATTTCCATTCAGGTATCATGATCGGCTGAAGCAACCCAGATGGTACCTGATGCTCGGCTTTTACTTGCTGACATATTAAACATTTCGAAACAAAGTCAGAAATGTCTCGTCTCATACCATGCCACCAATAGTGCTGTTTCAGATCGTTATACATTTTCGAGCTACCCGGATGAACAGAAAATCGACTATTATGAGCTTCATTCAAAATCATCTGAATTAACTCTGAATTTTTCGGAACACATAATCGATTTCTGAATCTCAAACAATCCTCAGCATCAACTAAACACTCCGAATCAACATTTAAGTCACACTGAGCTCGTTTTGCAATTAAATCATTATCGACTTTCTGAGCTTCACAAATCTGTTGAACAAATAACAGTTTTGCTTTCAACTCAGTTACTATCGCACCATCATCATACATAGCCATATGCGCGTTCATTGCACGCAAAGCAAACAGTGATTTTCGACTTAGGGCATCGGCAACAACATTAGCCTTTCCCGGGTGATAATCAATCACAAGCTCGTAATCTTTTAGCAATTGTAACCATCGGCGCTGTCTCAAATTTAGGTCTTTCTGAGTCATCAAATATTTCAGGCTTTTGTGATCGGAATAAACATGACATTTTTCACCAAACAGATAGTGACGCCACATTTTTAATACAAATACAATAGCGGCCAATTCCAGATCATGCGTCGGATAGTTCTTTTCATGCAGCTTTAACTATCTCGAGTCATAGGCTACAACTTTGCCTTCCTGCATTAAAACACAGCCCAAACCATTTAAAGATGCATCACTATAGATAACAAATTCTTTACCCGATTCGGGCTGAACTAAGACTGGAGCTTTGGTCAAAAGAACTTCCAACTGATCAAAACTTTTCTGGCACTTTTCTGACCACTCAAACTTAACGTCTTTTTGTAGTAACTTTGTCATCGGTGTTGCAATCCTAGAGAACCCTTTCACAAACCGTCTATAATAACCAGTGAGCCCCAGAAAGCTTCAAACTTCAGAGACATTTCTCGAAGGTTTCCAATCAAGTATAGCTGAAATTTTACTCGGATCAACCCGAATGTCCAATGCTGACACAACATGACCTAGAAAACTGACTTCGCGTAACAAGAACTCACATTTACTAAACTTTGCATACAACCGTTTATCTTGCAAAGTTTGTAACACAATTCTCAGATGTTCGGCATGCTTGGTTTCATCACGAGAGTAGATCAAAATATCATCTATAAATACTACCACAAACCGGTCTAGATACTGTCTAAAGATCCGATTCATCAAATCTATGAAAACAGCAGGTGCATTAGTAAGTCCGAAAGGCATAACCAAGAACTCATAATGTCCATACCTCGTTCGGAAAGCTGTCTTTGGCACATCAGAGTCTTTAACTCGCAATTGATAATAACCTGATCTCAAATCCTTCAAAACACTGAAGCCCCTTTTAGCTGATCAAACAAATCATCAATACGTGGCAACAGATATTTATTCTTTATAGTCACCTTATTGAGCTGATGGTAATCAATACACATTCTCATCGTTCCGTCTTTCTTTTTCACAAATAGAACTGGTGCACCCCAAGGCGAGAAACTCGGTCGTGCGAAACCTTTATCAGTCAACTCTTGCAACTGTACTTTTAATTCTTTTAATTCGGTCAGTGCCATACGGTACGGAGCTATCGAAATTGGAGTCGCCCCTAGTACTAACTCAATACCAAACTCTACCTCTCGAATAGGTGGCCAACCCGATAATTCTTCGGGAAACACGTCTGAATACTCACACACTACTGGTACAGATTCAATCTTCTTTTCGGTCACTTTACTATCAAGAACAACTGCGAACTCTTTTATCTCAAGTATGCCAACTAACAGTTTAATATCTTCATTCAACCCATCTTCAAATCTTTTACACATAATAGCTTCAGTCGAAACACACTCTCGAGCATATCTACTAAGTCTCACAAATTTCCGCTCATATTCTGTCACTGTCATCCGACCCTGTTTCAATGCAAGAAATTCCTTACGTTTCTGATCAATGAATCTCTGACTGATGTATTTCTTACGGAACTCAGTTTGAAAGAATTCCCAGGTCACTCGTTCTTTTGGAACCACCGATACTAGTGTATTCCACCAGTGATATGCAGCGTCCTGTAGCAAAAATATGGCACATTTCAAGCACTCATCAAGGGTGCAAGATAACTCATCAAACACTCGAATAGTATTATCGAGCCAGAATTCAGCTCACTCAGCATCATCATCATCAGTGGCTCTAAACTCTTCGGCCCCGTGTTTTCGAATTTTATCAACAGGAGGCTTAAGTAATCTCATCATATCACTCACTTGAGGTATAACAGGAACCGAAGATGGATTAATCGAGGGTGGAGGTTGTTGTGTAGCCGGATTAGTCCGAATATATTGAGTAAACCAGTCGTTCATCATCTGGTAGAAAGCTTGTAGCTCTGATACCAATAAAATGTTACACTCCTAACCCGTATACATCGATAAATTAGGGTTACAAAGCGTTACAAGATAAAACGTAACTTAACACAGACATTCAAAAATTTTACTTTAACCGTTTATAACCAAAACATAACATTTTAGTTCAGTTAAACCGTAAAAAAAATAAGCTAGTATCATTTGGCTATTAATTACATATATATATACAATACATTAAAGTACGACTCCCAAAATATTATCTAGCCTATACACGCCATAAGTTAAATTTTAAACGTTTTAATACCGAGATAGTAGATAGAGTGATGATCTTCGCTAACGATCTCCGAGTCTGCAGCTTGGTTTTTATCTATAAAACAAATGGATAAAAACAATCGAAGTAAGCTTTTATAGCTTAATAAGTTTATAACATATCTAAAATACATATAAATGAACATATGTATAAACATTATATGCTTATAATCAAATTACAGACATAATCATTAATTACATATACTGATTTCTAATATACTTATCATTTGCATTTCATCGAATGCATATATATGATCCTTCAAATACATATGTCAAAAGCTTATATTTTTACTTATCAACTACATAAACCAAATGCACAACTATACTTATAATCCACATATGCCGAATGCATATAAGTATATTCAACAGTTTTCATAACAACCAATATATGTGCCTACTCATTAAACACAGAGATCCAAACCTTTATATGCTCATCAAATACATATAGACAAATGCTCATGTAATTATCCATTATATATATCCCATAACCATTTATATATATATATCAAATGCATATAATCACTTAATTTAACATATTCACCGGCACTTAGCCTGCTAGGCTTATAGCCTGATTCTAATCACCGGCACTTAGCCTGCTAGGTTTATAACCTGATTCAGATCACCGGCACTTAGCCTGCTAGGTTTATAACCTGATTCAGTTCACCGGCACTTAGCCTGCTAGGTTTATAACCTGATTCAGATCACCGGCTCTTAGCCTGCTAGACTTAAAGTCTGAATTATTTCACCGGCCTTAAGCCTGCTAGGTTTTAAACCTGAAAATTTCAATTTCACATATACAAAATACTCCTCAAGTAATTCATTAAATAAAACACATAATTGTAAAAAGATCATATTCAAACCTAAGAGAATTTATAAATTCCTATCTTCAATTCAATTCAAATTTTTATAAATTGTATGCACACACATATATTCCTATACCTTACTACTTAACTAATTTCAATAGAAGAATTTTACATATATATATTCACCTATTTGAAACTAACTATACATGTATATTTGTACGTATTCAATACTACCCATATATATATAAACTTAACATCCATATCTTGAGATATGTTTAAGACCTATTCAAATGTATACATATATGTTTCAACTCACATTTAAACACTTATTCGAAATTTACCTATGCATATGCAATATACACACTTTTAATCCATCCCAAAAGTTATACATGAATGTACATGTATTTGTTCGATTCTTATGTTTACATTTACATTTCTCAAATCATCAAATATTTTCAAATAAAAACATAAACATATAGATATATATTTAAAAATTCAAACAATGTATATATATTTATCTATATACCATTCGTAACTATATTTAATTCCAGAACTTATATAGGCATATATCCATTTAGCCGAACATAAGCTTATACGCAATTTCTATCCATATTTCAAATCTATTCAACCAAAGTATACTTGATTATAAATCAATAATAATTCAATATAGATTCGTACACACATTTATATACTAATTTAGTTCTATTTATAAGCTAGTAGACTTGCCTCGGAAGATGGAAAATCCAAGTCGAACGATTATTCGACTATTTTGGCTTTTCCCCGATCTAACTCCGATTTCTTTGGTTCTCGATCTTAATTTTCAATGGGAATTGTCGAAACCCTAAAAGCCATTGATGAATTCTCCCAAGCTTAACATTCGGCCAAGGTAAGAATGTTTTGTTGTTTTTTTTTTATGCTTTCTTTACTTATTTTAATTATATGACATAATTTATTAAATTACTAAATTAACCTTATATAATAAATATATAAAACATTTATATAAAGGACAATGTTGTCATATGTCACCCACTAACTATATTTTTGGTCTAATTACACCTTTAGACCTCTCACTTAAAAAGACAACAACAAATAGACACTTTCATATTTAACCATTAAATTTTTATTTTACGCGATTTAATCCTTTTATTTAATCGGACACTCAAACAACGAAATTAAAACACGAAAATTTCACACAATTAAATTCACACATAATAAACACACAAAATAATATTAAAATATTTTTTTGACTTGGACTTGTGGTCCCGAAACCACTATGTCCAATTAGAGTCGAAATTGGGCTGTTCCAAGTGGCTCCAGAATCCATAACCCAATTGTCAATTGATTCTTCCACTAAGTAAGTTTCAACCACAAAGAGTTTCATACATTTGCCTTTTTCGGCTAGGTAATCTAAATACTCCTTGCAGTTTGATTTGAAATACCATTTCCTGTTGCAAAAGAAACATTTGGTCCTTTTAGGATCTTTTGACTTCCTTGTCTTCTTCCTATCTACATGAGGTGGAACTGAAGAGTTAGTCGATTTCTTCTTTCCCTTAGCTTTCTGTTTTCCCTTAGAGGACGAGGGGCCCACAACTAAGTTTTCCTCGGGTTTCTCCTAAACTGAATTACTATCATTCAATATCAACACATAGGATTATAATTCCTTCATGAGCTGAGTCAGGGTAGGCGCCTTGTTACCCAATTTGTAAGTGGCCCTAAAACCATCAAACTCCTTGGTTAAAGATTTGAACACTATTTCAATTTGCGTGTTCACATCTGGTTCAACTCCATTGTCCTTTGCTTCCGCAAAAAATCCCATAAGTTTAAGCATATGTTATTTGACTAGAGTGCCAGTTTTCTATTGAGAATTCATCAAATATGTAATAGCAGATTGTCGAGCCAATGTGACTTGCCCTTTGAGCAAATCCTCCAAATTTGTCATGATCTCTTTCGCAATACAGAAATTCTCATGTTTCTTTTGCAACACACTATCATGCTTGCTAACATATAACACCGAGCAATTGAGTCAGAATCTCTCTAGCGATTTCTCACTTTGGGTTGAGCTTCAAGAGGGCACGTTTCGCCAAGAAAAAATTTGTGTTTCTCATAGCTGAGAACTATCAGCAAATTCTATTTCCATTCTCGAAAGTTATTCCCATTTATTTTATTCTTAGTAAGAATGCTAATAAGAGGAGTAGAAGACATATTTCAACTAAAAAAATAAAGATTTCACTAATTACTTTCTTTGTATTAAGTAATTTTTTTCATTTCAGCAACATATCAAGAATGCAGTATGATGCATGCGTCTTGTATTAAAACCTTGAAAAAAAAATTTGTTGCTACGATCATTCTCACACCCATCAACCATGTCGCCTTGAGGGTCCCATGATTAACTAGCAAGAACATGGATTACATCTAATCAGTTCATGAATCTTAATTCTCAAGACTCCATATGAACTAACGACATCATCTTTAGCTTAAATATCGATTCTTGGGAAACTATTTAATAAGAGATGATATTGAGTGTGTAACCATTGACTCAACACCCATCATGAACATGCTTTCATTTGTGAGTCATCTTAAGACAATCTCTTTGGAAATCATGCACGACTAGTTGTCCTTAAAAGGAAATCTCATCTAGTGAACCCACATGACAACGTTTACATTGGGGTGTGGTCAGGGCAGGAACCAACTCGAAACTTTATCATGCTATCATTTAGGGACCATCAACAGAGGCTGTAGGTCTTCTTGAATGACCTTCTCCTATTCAATATTTTAAAAACATGCAAGGTTTTTTTATCGCAAATTTGAAGAATGATCATACAATAGTCCTAGTGGCATTCTTACCTAATCTAAATGACATGCTTCCAATATATGCATGGCATGCTATGGCAATTTTATAATATCCATTCATAAGGATCAATCAATCTTAAAACAAATAATTTTGATTCTCCATAGTTTTTCTTTTAAAAGAAAAATCGAAGAAGTGAATGAGAACTGTGCACCAGGTAAGGTCCCAAAAAAGGGAGGTGAGACCGCTTAAAAACCAAGCTTTTCCTAGCCAGAGCCAATCTTAGACATGCACCTTCTCACTACCATAGTTCTCACGGTTATCGAATAACCTAAAGAAGTGAATAGAACAATACAACACATGTATTTTCTCATTACCACAATTCTTATTTTTAATCGATCAACTATGGATCATCTCATATATATATCACAATTATAACATTACATAATGTTATAAACAATTATAAAATAAATATATAACAAGATAGATAATTAAAATAAAATTGTCAGCCAAGGTTTCCATGATTCTATTTCTAGAAAATAAATGGAAAAATAAAATTACATAAATTTTCACCCCAAGGCATTCCTTATGTCTTCAACCGCCATCGTATCTTTTACTCGTCATGGACTACTTTTGGAAAAATTATATTTAAGCCCTATGTTCGTTTTTGGCTCACAAGAATTTTATGAATGAAAAAAAAATCTATATGGAGATGATAGTCCATGTTCTATTTCCTAAGAACCACAACCTCGACAAAAATAAATTATATAACGAATATATAATATCGCATCAATTCTTATATATAACTCAAAACATACATAATATATAAATAATGTCACTTTCTATGTAATCAAATCATTCAAGAATAAGAGAAATTTATTTTGATTATTTGTTTATACTTATAAATAGAACACAACTTGGCTCTAATACTAATTATTGGAAAAATGGATTTCGAAAACGCAGCAGAAAATAAATTTAGGGAAAAACTAAAATTTTAATTTTTTTTCCAAAACAAAATCTTAATTGTGATATCTAAAGTAATAAACACTTAACCAAAATTTTACCTTTTCGATTCATCTAAGGCGAGCGCTTCAACCGAGTCGTCTTCTCCGTTATCCTCAAGCTCACGTCTGTCAAGTGTGGGCTCATTTCGAATCAGAAAAATTTTCACAAAAACTACCGGTGGGGTGATTTTGCAATTTCTCTAAACTTTTTGGTCAAGCTGTAAATCAGAAAAATATCTCTAGAAATTTTCTAGAATAATCTCTTCAGAAAATTCTCTCTACAACTTTCTTTTGAATTCAATTATGATTAAACTTAATTATTTTAATATTATTAAAATAATAGAATTTTTATCTACAAGATAAACATTAAATTAAATTTAATATGAAGATAATCACTTTAATATTAAATTAATAAAATACTATTAAGATAAGTATTAAATTAAATTTAATATTAAACTATTAAAATAATATTAATTCTAGAATAATTAATCTGAAATCAAATTCTCTAGTAAAATTGTTGTAGGAATATAACTCTTCAACTGCTCAACCACCAACGACCAACAAACGTTGGCCAGCGGGACACCGTCGTTGTAGCCACCGACACCGTCATGTCCAGTGATACAGGTGTGACACACTTACAACATCCTGAGCCCGTCCGGCTACTGCCGATTTGATCTAGGTCAATGACGACTCGATCGGTCCAGTTTAACCATTGGTTGGACCGTCGACCCGGTTTTACATATTGGGCTTAGTTCAACCAATTTTTGTGTTTTGGTCTCGATTTTGGGCTCCCATGCCCAATTTACGATCTTAGGTCCAATTTTAAAGTTCAATTACCCATTGGGCCAATTGTCTGACTTAAAAATTAACTTTTAAAAATATCATATTAATTTTAATCGATTTCATTAATTTAATTTACTTGATTAAAATTAATTTTCCCAAAATCACTAAGATTTTCCAAATTAATTTTTCAACAGAATTCTTTAATCAAATTTTGTAGTTGAATAATTCTCGCGACCACCTAATTTAATTCCATATTGAATAAATTGTCTTAATTAAATTAGTCCCAAAGTCGTAGAATTTTCTGCTGATTCAAATGCAGTCTGATTGAGCTTTTATTGAGCTAGCAAATGGACCAATCAAACATATACAATTAGGCTCTAGTGATTGCAACTATGCCAGAAGCATCATTTTGATAATTCGCAATTACTTAATCATGGAATCTGTAACACCCCAAATCCGGCCTAGGCATTACGGTCGGATCTGACGGTGTCACATTGAGGTGTTTAGCGATAAACTAAATTCGTTGGTAAAAAATTGTTTTTAAGTTTAAAATAAACCCCTTTATCATTAATCAACAGATCAGCTAGTCAAAACGTTTGCCCTGTTGTCTGCTTTTGATATAATAAGTTGATCTAAAATCGCGGAAGCTTTTCAAACTCTGTTGTTTAAATCTCATGTCTTTGAAAATAGTAATTATTTTGAAACCTCGATTTCACCTAAACTAGCAGTTTAAAATATGTAAGCAAAAGATCAATTAAAAATTTAAACCAACTTAAAGGCCTTATTACAAAAACAAAACCCAACTTATAATTTAAATTAAAATAAAAGCCAGTGTGAGCAGCAGCAGTTGTGTGGCCACCTCCGAGTCATTCACAGCATCAAATCTCCTAAGACTGAGGATTACCTGTACAGTTAAAAAGAGAGGGTGAGTTTACGAAACTCAGTGTGTAATCCCCTACCAAATGGTCAGCATACAATATGCAGTAACAGTCTGGGCCTGAGCCCTATTCAGTAACAGTACAGTGTGGCCTTAGCCCGATACAGTAATAGTGTGGGCCTTAGCCTAATACAGTAACAGTGTGGACCTTAGCCCAATACAGTAACAGTATAGTGCAGTGATGCAACCCAACCCAATCCAGCCAACACTCCACTCTGTACCACCAACAGACCATGATTGAAAACTCCTTATTGTATACTCTTTACGAAAGCAATTCATCCAGCTGCTTTGTCCAATGACCTCGTCATGTGTGTGTTACACTAATATGATATCTTCGATTCCTTTGAGTTAAATTCGTTCAGTCAATACAATCTCATTTTTTCTTATTGTCACTATTGTGTCTTCTTAATGATTAATATTATCACTGTCAACAAATGACTGTGATAAATTGCTCATTCAAGAGCAGGCAACTCATGGCCACATTCCATATTTATCAATCCACACAATGCCAATGAGAGGATATCATTAACTATTTAATTCAACTATGAATTCCACTGTTGCTAATAAAGCCATGCCATACACAAGTTATGTACCCAACATATCGGCTATAAGCTCGATCATTTTTAGAGCATAAGCCTCGACTATATAAAAGCACATGAGTTGCATACGCATGGCGAGTGACTAACCCAAGATTTAGGTAAATCACACCATGAAAGTCACAAGTGAATTCATTCACCAACGGATTTGGAATTAATTCATTTTGGGTCTAGTCCAATGTATCATTCTACCAATTAATACATCTATGTCTCTACTCATGGAGTTAACTTCTCCAATAGTCAATACCAGCCATCTCCCCAATTGGAATTGTAGACGACATAATAATTCTTCTTAGTACTTGAATCAAATTCTCCCTTTGATTCTTTTATCGGATTACGGACTCATTTAGATTATCTACTGAAGTAAGTTGTCTTTCTCGCAATGTAAACGTTCTCTACTGTCACTTATCTTCAATTTGAACATTAGACAATCAATAAGCTAATACTTGCTTGTCACAATTTCGCTATGCATGTAAAATATAAAAGACATAAATACAAAAGACATAATAGTGAAATGTGACATTAACTTTATTTATTTATTCATCGTTCAAATAAATAGAAAAAAGTTACATGTTTAATACAATATGGGCACATTTCCCAACATGTCCCTCGATACAATCTTCTAATTGTCTCTAGACATATTGTCACATCCCAAAATTTGGTCTAGTAGATTTGGGTTAGTGAATTGGGTTTTCGATTTGGATTCCAAAAGGATTTTCGAAATGAAGGCCTAAAATTAGGTTCGGGAAATTGGAAATAGGCGCTCGAAAATTATTTTCCTTAAAATAGATTTCAAAAAAAATTCAGATTTTAAAAAAATTAAGGAAAAAAGCTTTTAATTAGAAGAATGACTAAATCATAAAAGGGTCAAACTTGAGAATTACCAATAAAAATATACCATTAGTTCAAAAATCAATTTTCTCCAACTATAAAACCCAACTCACGTTCTCTTCCCACTTTTATTCTCTTCATTTGAAAATTTTTCAAATAGAATCCTCCAGATTTTTCTCCCTAAAAAAACTAAATAACTTGATTTTCTCTCCACCCAAACACTCAATTCCCTTTCAATTTTCCAGAAAACTATCAAAACCTTCGTTGTTTTTCTCATTCTTTTCTAAGCTTTTTCTAAAAGATTTCAAGAATCAAGCTCTATGTCATTTTTCTTCTCCAAGCAAGGTAAGATTTATCTCCTGATTAATATTTTAAGCATTTTGCTTTTCCAGATCAGGATTTGATCCTCTAAAATGAGATTTCTAAATATCTAAAGATTTTACGTCAAAATTGTTCTCTAAAATGGTGAAATCCAAATTTTCAAGCTAAACATCAGTTTCTAAATGATTTTCATCTTAGTTTGATGAGATTAAAAGGTTTCTAATTTTACTTTAACAAATCATTACAAGATTTCAAATATTTGATGATTTTTCCTTCAAAGAGTTCTTATATGATTTTCAAAAAAAAATTGATTATGAGATTTTAAGTGTTCTAAGTTGTTTATATCTATCCTAAAATGATCATAGAGATTATTAGAATCTAAAGCGATGAAATCAAGAAATGATCAAGAAATCTAAGATTCTAAAACTAGTCAAATTTTTTATTTAAAGGAGGGTAAAGTTAATCTGTAATTATGTTGAGTTGCTAATGATTTTTTGGTTGTTAGTGATCATATTTTATTGTGTTTAATGTGTATGTGAAGTAACGAATCCATCAGAGCCCTCTATGAGTAAGGCAATAGGCAAAGCGAAACTAGTTTAAGCTTTCGGCAAGTAAGTCAAAGCTAAATTAGTGAGTGTTCTAGAGTTGCTGCTTGTACATATAGTTCACTGAGTTATTCGGGAGTTTAGGTTAGTCTAAAAACCTATCCTAAGTTCTGAGTGTAAGCCTTCTTACTTTTTTTGCCTTATTTTGCAAAATAGTGCTTTTATAATATGAGATGTGATACATGATCTATTAAGACAGTAAGTTATATGTGATTTATGTCAGTATATGATATGTGATTTACTGGTTTTATGCACTCATATGAGATCTAAAGTAATTGTGGCTCATTAAGCATTGCAGTGGCACTTGTAAGTGCATTAAATGTGAATACGACAAGCATGCAATGTGAATGTGAGGGTGTTGTGTAAATGATGAATATGAACAGAGAAAGTGTGCATTAATAAATAAATTAAATATATTTAAAATAGAATATTTTGGCCTTCTGTTCTCTTGAAATCATTGGATATAGTTGGCATGCCATAGGATTTTAGTATTCACACATGTGTAATGTATTTGGGTATTGAATCCTCGGGACATGTTGGAAAGATAAGGGAATGATGAGCTACGACTCTATTCATGGGACATGTTTGGTGTGTTGAAGAGTGTTAGTATGATCCTTTACTTCGATAAGGACATTTTAGACTCTTTAAGTCATAGTGAGGCGATATAAGGAGATTCGTTTATCCAATGTGTTGTGTTCACATATATGTTTCATAAGTTTCAAGAAACTAATATATCAATATTGAAATGTTTGGTTTATGCCTAAAGTGTTTTATGAAAGAGTAATCATGATTTCTAGTGTCATGTAAAAGTGAATTCATGATTTATAATGTAACATGAAAGTGTAGCGCAACAGTGTATATCATTCACATGTGAGTAAAATGAAACATGGAAATGATGGCTTGATATTATCAAGAAAGAGATTGTGAGTTTTTCTTTCACATGCTTTCATTTAACCCTTGATATCGTGTACGCATTGTGGTGCCCTTAAGCATTCAATGAACCAATATATCAATTTGCAGAGAAATGTGCTTCTAAGGAGTGTGAAGTGGGCAAAAGTTGTTGTCTCTACAAGGCATGTGTTTGAGTATGTAATAATGGTTTCTGAATTCTTTTAATAAAGACAATGTGGGGTTTTTTCTATGTGGAACTAGACTTGATACTGTTAATAATGACTTAGGACATTGATTTGTGGTTATTTGGATGTCTGTGGATAATGTTGATGATGCATGATATGTTTAGTTGAAGTTCAAGTGTTAAAAAGGTTTAAAATAGTATTCTAGAAATTTTGGCATGTTAAAGTCGACCAAATGATTCAGTATGAACATGTAGGATCCTTAGAAAATCATGATATGTTGATGTGGTAAGTTGTGTGAATGATTTTTTAAGTTAAAGCTTATAAGCTAGCATGAATAGTGACTTGAAGTGCCAAATTTTGCTATTATGTGAAATGGTATGCTTGAGCATGTTCTAAATGATGTTTCAAGGTAATATGACTTGCTGGAAACGAGTAATAGCCAAGATTGCACAAATTGGTATGTTTAGTAATGAACAAAGCATGAAAAGTTGCATAAATGAACTTTTGAGATTAAAATGAGATCAAATGTGTTTCTATGTTCAAAATTTAGCTTACAAGTGTGTTTTATGGTGTATAACATGTTGAAGATGTGTTAAGAGCATAACTAGGATGTTTGGTGATGATTTGGAGTGATTTTGAACTATTTTAAATGAAAATTCTACAATTTTCTGTCCTACAGTACCAGTACTACAAGAATAGGATTGATACTATAAGAAGATATTATCGACACTGATGCTGTTCTCTAGAATTTCTATTTTGTTTTGTGTTTTAAAGGGGTATTTGAACTTTGCAATTTAGTCCTAAGTTTTAAGTAATTCAAGTGGAGTCCAAAATGTTGACATATTGTTTTTAAAACTTATATAACTAAAATTTAGATGTTTAATTTCATAAGTCCACAGAAAATAGTTGTAATCTAGTTATTTTTGAGATTTTGTCATTTTTTTCAATTTAGTCCCTAGAACTCTTGTTTTTAAAATTAATTGAGAATTGTCAACTAGATTAAATTGAGTTTTTCAACAACGTTTCAAAAAGGATTTTAGAACTAATATGTATTCCTAAATTTTTGTTATACATGTGTTTTTGTATGTGTGATGTGAAATGACGAATTTTCCCTTTCTTGCAATTTGAATGATTTTTGCTAGATAAAGCATGCAATTAGGTTTGATTGTTTTTCATGATTATGTATGAGTTACTTGCATGCCTGAGACTTTCGCTGCTAGTTAGATAAGTAAGAAAAAAAATTGGTTGAGTGCATAAATGCTGAAATGTAATAGAGTCACTTCGGTGACTAATATGACGGTCTAGATTCAGGTCGGACTATTCTGGTCTGATTTGGGGCACCACACATACTGTACACTGCCTCACAATAGGTAACTTTTGAATTAGATTTTTGCTTTGAAGTTTTGATATCTCGAGACATATAGTCATATGTCTCGAGACTTGTGTCATAGATTACCCATGGGAGCCCGCAACTGTGACATACTTGTACGATCCATCGTGTTCAAAGGAGGTCTTTGGCCTAATCAGACTGGCCTGTTACTTGGAGAGATTGAAAGCCCATCTACGAAGCCTGGAAAATATGGAATGTGATCTTTAAATATATGTAATACTAGACATTAAATGTAATCTTTAGAAGATACAATTCTGAATATTAGAGATTTGATTTCTAGATAACTTTTAATCTTAGCCATTAATGTACTTTGATCTGTACCGTTGATTTTGGGTAGGCTTAACTATAAATAAAGGCCTCTACCCCTTATTGTAATTCATTCAGTGATTAATAGAATTTTGAGAGCATTCACTCAAACTTTCTCTCAAGTGTTCTTGTTTTTCTGTGCCTTTTGTTCATCTTTTGAGTTTTTTCTTATTTTGTTCTTCCGATGTTCTTCGTGGGTGCCTTAGAGGAATTCTGTTGAATCTTCAATTGTTGCGAGTTAGGCTGACTTAGGCATTTTTGGAGCGAAAGAACTGCCTAAGGTCGCATGGATCGCATGGGAAAAATCTAAGTCCATGACAATTGGTATCCGAGCTAGTGTTCAAAGCCACCGCTGAAAGATGTCGAAAGAAATTTTGAGCATTGTGAGCCAATGGAGACCCATGGAAGGGCCAGGAAAGTTAGTCGTTCGAGGGACATACTGTCGGCTTCTAAAGATCGAGTCATCACTCTCAAGGAATCTGTAAGGGATGTCAAAGGGAGGATTGATGATGTCGATGATAGGGTCACTGATGGGTTGTAGTCCATGAAGAAGCATCTCAAACATTATGTGTTGGACTCTGTTGAAAATTTTACTGGTAGGGATGATGCCATTAAGGCTAAGATGACGACCTTGAAAGAGGAGATTGCGGAGCTTAAAGGTAAACTCACAATCTACAAGGTTGCTTTGGGTAATGGAACTTAGATACTGTCGCACCCAAGGCCAATGTGGATGTTCCCAAGCCCAAGAAGTTCAAGGGAGGCAATGGAAGGTTAGATACTATCGCACCCAAGGCTAGTGTGAATGTTCCCAAGCCCAAGGAGTTCAAGGGAATAAGGTCCACAAGAGATACGAATAATTTTCTGTAGAGAATCGAGCAATACTTACATGCCAAAGGCATCATGAACGATGCCACTAAGGTAATTACTGCTATGGTCCACAAATGATCAAGGACTGTCTGAAGAAGGTTGCACTCTCTGCTATGGAAGCAAAAGAGGTGTCAGATGAGAAGGATAACAATCTTGGTTCGATACTGGGGGTGTTGAAGACAAGACGGGTTATGGGCTGATGTTTGTAGACATCATGATGGCCAGCAGAAAATTGAATGTGCTTGTCGACACAGGTGCATCTAATTTGTTCATGTCCGAAGAGGCTGCTCGTAAACTTGGCCTCAAGATCAAAGACGAGTCGGGTCAAATTAAAATGGTGAACTTAAAAATTGTTCCAATCAAGGGGGTTGTAAAGGGAGTGGATCTCCAACTTGGTGATTGGACCGGTAAAGCATCCATTAAGGTAATACCACTTGATGACTATGATTTTGTGGTTGGATTAAGTTTGGTTGGATTAAGTTTCCTTGATCGGGTTAATGCGTCTATTTTTCCTTCTAATTACATGGTGATTTCGGATTCGAACAATCAATGCATGGTGAGAATGACAAGGAACAGAAACATGGAGGGAAAAACATTGTTGACAATCCAATTTGCTAAAGGAATACATAGAGATGAAGTCTCCTATTTAGCCACATTTGAGAATGACAAGGAAGAGAAACATGGAGGGAAAAACATTGTTGACAATCCAATTTTCTAAAGGAGTACGTAGAGATAAAGTCTCCTATTTAGCTACATTTAAGATCAAAAAAATAGTTAAGTCCATTGGTGAGATCCCGAAGTAAGTGGGCCAAATATTACAGTCTTTTCAGGATGTGATGCCTGCCTAGTTGCCTAAGAGTTTGCCACCCAAGAGGGAGGTGGACCACAGGATCGAGTTAGTGTCCAACATGGTGCTGCCAACAAGTGCCCCATATCATATCTCTCCGCCAGAAGTAGAAGAGCTGTGGAAATAATTGAAAGAGATTTTAGATACGGGATTCATTAGGTCATCTAAATCTCTATATGGTGTGTCAGTGTTGTTCCAAAAGAAACATGATGGGTCGTTGAGGATGTGCATTGATTATCAGGCTCTAAACAAGATCACTATGAAGAATAGATACCCCATTCCAGTTATTGTGGATTTGTTTGATCAGCTTGGTAGTGCGAGATGGTTTACGAAGATTGATTTGAGATCGAGGTACCATCAAGTATGGATAGCCAAGGGGGACGAGCCAAAGACAGCTTGTGTAATGCGTTATGGTTCGTATGAGTTCCTTGTAATGCCCTTCGAACTCATGAATGCCCCAGCTACATTCTGCACCCTAATGAATAAGGTACTTCAACCTTTCCTTGATCTTTTCATGGTTGTTTACCTTGATGACATTGTGGTGTATAGTAAGTCACTCAAGGATCATCTGAAACTTTTGAGGGAAGTGTTCCAAACTTTAAGGGGAAATGAACAAAGAGGAGAAGTGCTCATTTGCCTAACGAAAGGTGCCATTTCTCGGCCACATTGTAGGAGGTGGAAAAATCTGAATGGATGAGAGCAAGATTCGAGCCATTGTTGAGTGGGAGCCTCCAACCAAGGTGATAGAGTTGAGATCTTTCCTTGGGTTGGCGAATTACTATCGATGCTTCATCAAAGGCTACTCCAAAATTACCGCACCCTTCATGGGCATGTTGAAAAAGGGTAAGGTATGGGATTGGGATCCACAATGTGAGAGGGCCTTTAATCAACTGAAGCAAGTGATGACGAGGGAGCCCGTACTTGTTTTGCCAGATTATTTGAATCCTTATGAGATACTTAGGGATACATCAGATTATGCCATTGAGGGAGTACTGATGCAAGATGGACATCCAATTACTTTTGAGAGTCGAAAGCGTAATGAGACGGAGCAGAGGTATACGGTCCAAGAAAGGGAGATGACCGCTATGGTTCATTGCTTGCGAACATGGAGGCATTATTTATTGGGTTTCAGGTTCATGGTCTTTACCGATAATATTGCCAATAGCTATTTTCTAACCTATACAAAGTTATCTCCCCAACAGGCTCGTTGGCAGGTTATCATAGCTAAGTTTGATTTCACGATAGAGTATAAGTCAGGGAGTTCCAACACTATAGTTGATGCATTTAGTGAAAAATTGAGTTTGTAGCAATCAACCAAACTGATGGTTCCTTATTGGAGCGTATTCGAGAGGGATTGTCCCATGATCCCACAACCAAAAACTTGATTGAGCCTGTCAAGGAGAGGAAAATGAGGAGTTTTTGGCTTGATGGGAGTTTCTATACACTCATGGGTACCGTCTCTACGTGCTTCATTATGGGAAATTACGCAAGGAAGTCATGAAGGAGTGCCATGACTCGAGATGGATGGGCCATCCAGGAATGCACCGCACCTTGGCCCTTTTGGAGGATCGTTACTATTGGGCTCACATGGGTGATGATGTGGAGACCTATGTGAAAACTTGTCTAGTATGCCAACAAGACTTCAGTTAAAGACTCTGGTCGATTTGCTACAACCCTTGTCCATTCCAAAAGACCATTGGAGAATGGATCTATAGATTTTATTGTTGGTTTGCCTAAGTCTGATGGGTTTGCAAGTATTCTTATTGTGGTGGACAGGTTTTCGAAGTATGCGACGTTCATTCTAGCTACCAATAAATGCCCTATTGAGAAGGCAGCCCGTTTGTTCCTTAGACATGTGGTTTAATATTGAGGAGTGCCACTTTCTATCAGTAGTGATCGAGATGGGTGATTCACGAGCCGATTCTGGACGGAGTTGTTCAAGTTAATGGGTTCAGACTTAAGCTTTTCCACTAGCATGCATCTGCAAACCAATGGGAAAACAGAACGACTGAATGTGTTGTTGGAGACATATCTTCAGCGCTATGTGAATGCCACACAAAGGGATTGGCCAAAGTTGTTGGATGTGGCCCAATTTTCATACACTTGCAGTGAAGTGGGGCAACGAATCAAAGTCTGTTTGAGATAGTGATGGGCCAATAGCCACTCACACCCAACACTTTTGTGACCCATTATACAGGACCGAATCCAGCAGCTTCTCGATTTGCGAAGGATTGGCAGGAGAAGAATGACTTGGCAAGAGCTTGTTTACACAAGGCAAGTAAGTGCAACAAGAAGTGGGCCGATCAAAATCAAAGAGACATGCAATTTTAGGTGGGTGATTCAGTCCTTGCTAAACTACACTTGATTTTGCGACATACGAGTTTGCACAAGGGGATTGTGCGAAGGTATCAGGGGTCGTTTCGAGTTGTGAAAAGAGTAGGCAATGTGGCCTATAAGCTTGAGTTGCCAACAAAGCTCAAAGTCCACCTAGTGTTTCACATGAGTATACTTAAGCCATTCCATGTGGATCAAGAGGATACAAATCGAGGCAAGTCTGAATGAGCACCAATGGGGGTAAAGGTCCCCTACGATTGTGAAGTTGAAAGCATCAAGGTAGATCATGTGATCAGACGAAAATACCATTGGCCACGGCATGAATACTTAGTATGATGGAAGGGACTTCCTGACAGTGAAGCAAGTTGGGAACCTGCTGAGGCATTATGACAGTTTTAAGGAAAGATAGACCAGTTCCCCGAGGAAGACACGACGAGGGCGTCGTTAGAACAAGAGAGGAGAATGTCATAGGTTGAGCATGGGAGCCCGCAACCACGACACACTTGTACGATCCATTGTGTTCAAAGGAGGTTATTTGGCCCAGTCGAACTAGCCTGTTGCTTGGAGAGATTGAAAGCCATCTACAAAGCTTGGCAAATATGAAATGTGATTTTCAAAGATATGTAATCCTAGATATTAAATGTAATCTTTAGAAGATATGATTCTGTAATCTTAGAGACTTGATTTCTAGATAGCTTTTAATCTTAGCCATTGATGTACTTTGATATGTACCGTTGATTTTAGGGAGGCTCAACTATAAATAGAGGCCTCTGCCCCTCATTGTAATTCATTCAGTGATAAATAGAATTTTGAGAGCATTCACTCAAACTTTCTCTGAAGTGTTCTTACTTTTCTGTGACTTTTGTTCATCTTTCGAGTTTGTTCTTATTTCGTTCCTCCGCTGTTCTTCGTGGGTGCCTTAGAGGAATTCTGTTGAATCCTCAATTGTTGCAAGTTAGGCTAACTTAGGCATTTTTGGAGCAAATGAACTGCCTAAGGCAGCACGGATCGCATGGGAAAAATCTAAGTTTGTGACACTTGCATATTAAAGTCCCTTAAAAACATTTTAAGCACCTTAGAACACTTTAGTATTAACCCAAAAAGATTTAGATAAATTAAAACACATTTAAAAATATATTTTTGAGTATTTTTCAGGTCTTTGGTAATACTTTTAAAATGTTTTATAAAATTTTCAATCATATTTTCACCATATCATTTAGGACATATAATACGTATAAAATTTATCTTAAATGTTGTTATATCAAAAGCTTGAGACACCAAATCTAACAAAATGAAAGCCTAAGTTCAAATAGATAATGAACCGAAAGTTGGTACATTGGACATACAACTTTTGCATGATGTAACATCACTTCACAACAATGGAACCTAAAGCCCAAAAAAGGGTAAATGATCTCCTCCCATCGGTATTACATGATAGGCGAAAAGTAACGTGGCAATAGATTATTTTTCTTAGAGATGAATGATTTAGTTACTATTCGTTAGGTAAACTTTTCATGAAGAAAGATACGATTGTTACCATGAGATAAAATAGAATCGTAGTAGGAGAAAGAATTTCTCGGAAAGAGATTAAGGTGTGTTATAATAAAGTCTTTGGACTAGCACTTGATGAGTAGCTTTCGTAGTGGTATATAGTAAGGAAGAGTTCAGTCATGATACTTTAGTGGAATGACATTGTAACTAAATAATGTTGTAATTAATAGGCAAAGAGCCAGAGTTTAATTACAAATTATTTTAGCCCTAATTAAATATGTTCAATCGGTCCCTTCGTTAGCTCGACATAACCAAAAATAAATTGCATGTAGAACCAATAAATATGGAATGAATGAAAATGATGAAGTAAGAGGAATAGATCACATGTATCACTATCCGCAATAAATGCGTTTTCTTGCTAAATACAAAAGATGACTAAAATTAATTAAATTTCTTAAAATAGTTATTTAATTAATTGTAATTAAATAATTAAAGTTCAAAGTGATAATTAAATTAATTAGTCATCATGGATTTATTGAATAAGAAAATTAAATAGATTTCCTCATAGATTCTAATATGATAAAGTTTTCATGACTTCAATGAAATTAGAATTTGATTGAGAAAAATAATTTAATTGAGAAATTAATTTAATTAATTAAATTAACTAAACTAATAGATTAATTTAATAAATTAATTTAATTAATTAAATTAACTAAACTAATAGATTAAATAAATAATATTTTGAGAAATAGAAACTTTTTATAAGGCTAGATAAATTATAATTGTTGGATAAAAATTCAAATAACACATATAACTTGATCCAATACACGAAAGACCCAAATACGCCTTGTGAAACACAAGGGCCGACAAATCTTAGTATCTTATAAGGCACGTCGCCACCCTAACTCTTCTACATAGAGTAGAAGTGTTTTGTATTAAAATATTATTATTTAATTAGACCTTATTCGAACAAAAATGATGCATCGTTTCTCTATAAATAGGAACTATGTGTTGAATACATAACACATTATTGAGCGTCATTATTTTGTCCGAAAATCGTGGAAAATTATTTTACAGAATAAATTTTATTTTTTGGGGAAATGCGTATTGTTCAATTATAAAGAGAATTAACTTTCCTACTGATGGTTAAAAAGTTTTCATTTTGTGCATTCGGTTCATGTTGTTTGAATTCACACTCAAAACAATTTGTGGTTCGAGAATAATGGATAAGTCTGTTCAATAGAAAGTCGGGATCGACTTATCCGCCTCGTAAAAGGCAAATGCATAATTTTGTTTAAAGTTTATTGTTATAAATATCACAAAGACTCAGTTTTATGAAATTTTTTAAACTTCCATTATGCCTAAAAACAATATTTTTTAAACCAATTTTTCCAACAGTTGGTATCAATGCTAAGTTATACTATGTTTATAGTGCAAATTGATACTGAACTTTCTCTCTTTCTCTCATTGTTTGATTAAATAAAGATAAGAAGTGATATTCTTAAATTGTATGCATATTTTGGATTATTATGTATGTGGATGAATGTATGGATTATTTCATATATTTTGTTATAAAATAATTTTACCGAAGATTATGGTTCCTAGAAATTAAATTGGTTGTAATTTAGGTTTTCATGATTTTGAGTTTGTAATTAGATCATGGATTATCATCTCTACTCAGCTTACTTTAATTTCTTTAATTTATTTTATTTGTTGTAAAAAAATTACAAAATCCATTTGAGCTGAAAATGGACTAGAAGTTTTTTTTTTAATCTAAATTTTTCGACGAACCAAAAAAATGAGGCTACCGACGACGAGACCAAAATCGAACGAGACAATGCAAACCTTACAAAATCGATGACGAAGGCCGACTGGTGGTGTTCGATAGTGGTAAGGGATGGCAGATGGTGATGGCTGATGACAACGATCCAACAATGGATCCTTTTTTCGATTAACCATTCAAGTTTTCGGGTTTTGAGATTAATTTTGGGTGAACATGTTACTTTCAAGTTTGGACATCTTTTTGAGAAATCCACTAGATACTTGACTTTTACCTAGAAGACCCAGAGAATGTTTTGGAAAAAATATTGTAATTTTATTATTTTTTATTTTTTCCTTATGATGGAATCATGGAAACCTTTGACTGATTAGAGCCAATTTAAATTTTTTGCAAATTTTATAGCATGCTATATAAGAATTGTATGAGATTAAATTGATGAAAGTTTATTCATGCATATACAATATAAGCATGCCATATAGTTTAGGAAAAAAATGCATCTTGTACATGTCATTGCATATTTAATCACTCATGATTGAGACCGGAATAAAAACCTTTCATGATTTTTAAAAGATTAAGTAGAAGATTCATAAACAAGACCTACGACTTCCATTAATGGTCTTTGTGTGATGAAATGATAATACTTTGAGCTAGTTTTACCTTAGCCATACCCAATAGTAGGTATTATCATGTGGTGAAAATTGGGAAAATTGGGAATTTTATAATTTAATCTCTATACTTTTGAATTTCTTCCAATTTGGTCCCAAAAGGTTTTTTAACCCACTAACATATAACCCAATAAATTTCCTTGCAAATTAGTCAATACTTAATATTTTTTTCCATTTTGACTAAATTTTTACTTTAATCCATAAACTTTTCAATATTTTACAACTTAGTACTTTGTCATATTTTCATTTTCAAGATTCTTTCCACTAATTCTCGTATCTAGAATAAACTTTATTCTCAAAATATTCCCTTTTCTAACTTGTTTACCACTTTTTCTAGTAAATTCACTTATTCGACATCGGTATTGTGCCATGTGTCAAATAAAAAATTTTGGGGGTGTTACAAGAAAGGTCTCTCGTAGGTCTGATTTTTCCTGTCTAGTGGAAGTATTTTTAACACTGAGTCTTTCGAACAAGAAGATGATAACCCCTTAACATTTAATGAAGCGATGCAGAGTGTTGAATCCAAAATTTGGGAAATAACTATGAAGGATTAAATGGATTCTATGAAATCTAACTCAATATGAGAGCTTGTAGCCATAGGGTGTAAATGGATCTACAAGAAGAAAAAAATTACTGAAGGAAAAGGTAAAACTTATAAGCCTAGACTTGTGGCAATGGGTATACTTAGAAAGAAAGTATCAACTACGAGGAAACCTTCTCTCCGGTAGCCATACCTAAGTCAATCCGCATTTTATCATCCATTGCGATGACTCTCGATTATGAGGTCTTACAATGGATGCCAAGACAACATTTCTGAATGACTTTCTTAAAGAAATCATCTACATGGTGTAACCCATCGATTATTTAGCTAAAGGAAATGAGTATAAAGTTTGCAAACTACTTAGATCCATAACTTAAGCAAACATCTTGCTCATGGAATCAAGGATTTGATCAAGTGATCAAAACTTTTAGATTTGAGAAAAACGACAATAAAACTTGTGTTTATAAATGGATTATAGATGAAAAGGCCTATGTTCTAGGTATTCGAATCCTAAGGGATCAAAAGAACATAATGATAGCTTTATCACAAGTTTCATACATAGACAAGAAATTAGAGCATTTTGCTATAACCAATTTAAAGAAAGGAACTCAATCATCTGTATCGGACTTCTATTTTTCTTTAAAGGATTATTCTAAGACAGCGGAAGAAAGGGAGCATATGAGAAAGATTCCTAATGTTTCGGTAGTAGGAAACCTCATGTATGCTATATGTTCATGTGTCCAGATATCTACATTGCAGTAGGATTGGTGATTCAATATCAGGTGAATCCTGGTCTAAGACACTGACAAGCAATTAAACATATATCGAAGTATATATAGAGAACAAGGGATTATATGCTTGTATATTTCAGAGGAGATCTTACTCTTATCAATTATATAGATTTTGACTTCCAAATGTATCAAGATTTAAGGAAATCAACATCAAGTTGTTTTGTCCTAGGCGATGGGTCTGGAGTGTGGAAAAGTATCAAGCAGGGTTGCATTATTGACTCCACTATGGAGGTCGAATATACGGTAGCTTTTGAGACAACAAAAGAAGAATATGACTTCAAAATTTTCTTACAGATCTCGAAGTCATTCCTAATATGGAAAACTTATCACATTATATTGTGATAATAGTATGACAATAGCTAACATCAAATAAACTAGAAACCACAAGAAGGAAAAAAACACATTGATAGAAAGTATCACATCATAAAGGAGGCAAAACAAACGAGATAGTGGATGTAGTCAAAGCCGCATCAGAGGACAATCTTATGAATCCATTTACCAAGACTCTGATGACTAGGAGTTTTGTGAAATATGTAGAGGGTATGAAAATGCAAAATATGACTCATCTACTTCACTAGGGCATGTGGGAGGCTATAACAATCTAATGCCCTTAGAGTAGTGATTTCGTCTATGTACTTATATTTTTTTTGAACAAATTGGTTTAATAAAATATACATCAGTTTCATTAATATCTTTTGTATATTGTCCTTAACGATTTTTACAAGTAAATATTGACTCAATGATTATCTAAAATTTAATTAATACTAAGCGGTATTACGTGGTCTGATCGTAATACGAAAAAATAACTTATATTAGTAGATAATATAAGCATGTCCTTAGTTTAATAAAAAATGAGAAAACCAATTGAAAGACTAATATATCATCTATCAAGTCTAATTGGGAAGATACTTTGTCTTGAGTATCAAAGCGAATGACTCTTAGAAGATAGAAACATAGATGCAATTGCTTAGACTAACATTATATTGGATAGGACCCAAGTAGAATAAATTTTAAATCTGTTTGTGGATTTATTCACTTGAGACGTTCATAACGTGGCATACCTAATCCTAAGTGGATAATGTACTATGTATGTGTGACTCATATACTTTGATGTAAATGAATGAGATCAAATACATAAGGAACTGAAAGCTTGTACATCGGATATACGACTTCTGCATGATGTAGCATCACTCCACAACAATGGAATTCATTGCCCAATAAAGGATAAATGATATCTTGTTATCAGTATTAAATGATAGATGAAAAGTAATGTGGCCTCATGTCAAATGATCTAATTACTATTTGTTAGTAATTGAATTTCCATGAAGAAAAATGTAATAGTACCAGGAGATACAATAAAATTACATTGGAAGAACGAATTTATACCAAAAATATTAAAAATATCCTATGAGGGTAACACATTTATGCTAAGGTCATTAGACAATCACTTGATAAATAACTTTTGTAATGGTATATAATAAGAGGGAGCTCAATTATGATATTTTAGTGGAATGACATCATAACTAAATAATGTTGTAATTAATAGGCAAAGAGTAAAAACTTAATTACAAATTATTTTAGCCCTAATAATATGTCTCATCAGTCCCTCTGCTAGCTCGAGATAACCATAAATGAATTGTATGTAGAACCAATAAATATGGAATGGATGAAAACGATGAAGTAAGAGAAATAAATCTCATGTATCTCTATCTGCAATGAATGCGTTTTCTCACTAAGTACAAAAGATGACTTAGAAATTAATTTAATTTGCTCGAATAGTTATTTAATTAATTATAATTGAATAGTTAAAGTTCAAAGTAAGAATTAAACTAATTAGTCATCATGAATTTGTTAAATAAGGAAATTAAATATATTTCCTCATACATTATAATATGGTAAAATTGATATGACTTCAATGGAATTAGAATTAGGTTGAGAAAATAATTTAATTGAGAAATTAATTAACTAAATTAATATATTAAAAAATAATATTTTGAGAAATAAAAAGTTGTTATAAGGTTAGATAAACTATAAGTGTTGGATAAAAGTCTAAATAACACATATAATAAGTCCCAATATATGAAAAGCCTAAATAGACCTTGTGAAACACAAGGGCTGACAAACCCTACTATCCTCCCCTAGCTCTTTTACTTATGTAGAAATTGTGTTTTTTATTTAAATATTATTATTTAATAAAACCTTATTCGAAGAAACCTCTTGTGTCATTTCTCTATAAATAAGAATTATGTATTGAACATATAACACACATTATTGAACGTCGTTATTTTGTCAAAAAATTGTAGCACTGCTTACCCGAGCTCATACCTAAATCCAAGCAAGGAATGTTACATTTCAGGACAAATATTTTATTCAAGAGCCAATTTATGTTATTCAAGTTCTCATCTTTTAGACCATTTTAATGTTATTTAAGGCTTTTTGTAACACTCCTATGTTTTTTTTAAAAGTTTGATTGCATTTAAAGTTCTTTTAAGATTATTTCAGATAAAAAAAAAGAACAAAGCAGAAGAAAATAGGGCCAGTATCGTAACCTTGAGTCATCTTATGCTAAACAAGTCAAGATTTTTTATTTTTGTGTTAAGATCAATATCACATGACCCTAAACATGTACCAATCAATTTAAATCCATATAGTACTTTAATTTATCAAGTAATACTTCATTAATTCATCATAAAACAATTACTCACTTAATATCTCAACAATTTCATTTAAACTTATCTTGCATGTTAGCAATTTCATCACTTATGTCAACTTCTTAGCATTACAACTCTTCTATTATTTTCCTCCTCTCCATTACATATCTATATGTAATATTAATTATTCTTTCACTAATTATACATATACTCTTAACAAAGTTATTTACTTGAGTAGTCACTTAATTATTTATATATTGGCCTACGGAATTCAAAATTAAGATCTACTTACTGCTTTTGAAACTAAATTCAATGAACTTTTTACTATAAAAATTTAGAATTTTCACATATGTTAATTAATACAAATTTTTTTCTTCATTTCTTCCCATGTTTTGTTGCTAGTCAGGTCCAACCCTTCTCCACTAAAACTTATTAATCTTTCGATACAAGATTTATATAATGTTGTCGTTCCTTATCAAGCTTTTAGACATACAAATTTCATCTCCTAAATATTTTTATAAAATTCTTTACGATTTTTCAAAGTCAAAATAAAAGAACCCGAAATCAATCTAACTATGTCTCACTTTTATTTATCTCATTTCTATGATTCCATTGCTTATACCATTTTTGCTGTACAAAACTAATCCCAACAAGCTTTTAATTTCATATTTGATTCAACTTCTAAATCAATATCTACAATTTTTGGTGAATTTCCAAAATTGAACTACTTACCATCTTAAAACTGTTTTAATGAAAATATCTACTTTTCCATGATTCTTTGCAGCATTCAATTGAATGTAAGTAATCATTATACTTTTAATTATTATTCAATTTAGTCATATAAATTCATATGTTGGGAACATATTCATTTCTTTACCTTAACATTTTTAATAATACAAATCAATCACTTTTTCTCATAAAAATTTAATGTCTTTATATATAATGCATTCTAAAAATACTATCTCTACCATTTTGATTTTCCAATCATGCACAACGGGAATTTTCAATGTTGAGATGGGGTAGGAGAGAAATACATGCACGAAATGGTGGTTTCAAACTCTGGTTACAGCTCTAAGATTTGGACTTTTCGAGTTAAAACTTAAATTATTGATTCTGGATTAAATCCATTTATCTTATTATTTAAATTGCCACTTAACGTAAACAATTAACTTCAATTTCAAAAAGGACCATCTTTGCTCATTTTCTTTTAACCTACATAAAATCATTTTGCTCTTAAAATACAATCTGCGACATTATACAAGAACCTGTGCACTAACAAATGAGTAAACTCTAATTTTTGGACAAGCTAAATCCGATAGCCTTAAACCCGGTTCTACTGCTCAATACCTTAAAATGTATTATTTATATTTAATTCATACTGAAAAAAAATAGATCTTATGGTTCCGGATGCAAGGAACTGGTTTAAATGCCATGTAACATGCAGATGCAGAATGGAAATAGATCATTACAGTCTCTAATACATAGAAGTAGAATCAATAACATTGATTGACAACATATCATATCACACAGCAAAAGTTTAGTATTAAGTCGTGCATCTGAAAACATCAACTGCCACAGTGTAAACTGAAATTAAGTCATTCAATTATTACTTCAATATGTTCCCAGTAAAAATAATATATATATATATCAAATTTCCTTTCAGCGCAGCTCATGTAAAAATTCCCATCATCTCAATTGTGTGCAGGAGTGCGTGTATATACGCACATATAAGCCAGAGTGAACTTTGAGAACGTCAATGCCATTGTACAACTGATATACTCTTCATTGGAGATGAAATCTATGCTACAAGTGAAGTTTGCGTAGAAGGAAAAATTGCAGGATTACCTCAAAATCAGTGTGGAACTTGTTGGCCCAAACCACAGCTTTGTTGTATTGATACAGACACAGGGAACCTTGTTCCTTTGAACTAAAAGAATATCCACAACCTTGTGGGGAGATATTGTGATACGAGTCACAAAAGCCCAAATTCTTGAAGGCGAGGCCCAATAAGCAAATTCCCAGCCCAATCAAGAAATCCATCCATACTTAGTTGAAAACCAGGCCAAATTGTCAAAGTGGCCCAAGTTGTAAAGTTTTATTTTTATTTTTATTTATTTATTTATTTATTTACTTAGTTTAAATTTTTATGTCAATATTCAGTCCAAGAGTCCCAGATAAAATGACCTTTGACCGAATTTCCATATTAAAATAATTAGGAGTTTTTTTATTTTAGTTTTTAATTAGATTAGGACTAGTTATAAGGCCTATTTAAAGGCATGGCTATCCACCTTGTTAAACACTTATCATTATTATTAAAATTTCAGATTTGTTGAGAGCAGAATTTTCTTTGAGTTTTCTCCAAGATTTTTCTCTTGAGTTTTCTTTAGAAGTTGTTTTAACAATCTTTTTGATTGTGGGAGCCATCTTCAACCTTCTTCTTGCCATTGATATTCTTTAGAGGGGAGATTAGAGCCATTTGAAGGGAGTTGTGAGATCTTTCGAGATTTCAAGGCTTCTTAGGACTTATCTTTTAATTTCTTACTGTCAATTCTTTCTTTATTTCTACTTATGCTGAATCATTATCTAATCTATTTTCTGTTCTTATTGTGTTTTCAGCCTTTTTCTATCTTAAGGAATCAGCCCAAAAATTCCCAATTTCTAGGGTTTTTCCATACTCTTTTTGGGTGAAATTAGATTGTCGAAATTTGGGGAAAACTATCTTGGTGTTCAATTGGGCAGAATCACAATCTCCTTGAGGGTTTCAAGAACCCTAACACTTATTTCTATTCTCAATTTGATTCTTTGCTGATTTGGGGATTTTATTTCAGATCTGAAAATTCAAAATCTAATCTTTTAATTTTCTGTTTCGTTTCAGATCTAATTGTTTAGGGTTTTCGTAGGAGTTTCTCGTGACTTGGCAACTCGATCTTGGTCCGCGCGCAACCCCGTATCATTTGGTATCAGATTTTGGGCGTTTTGGGTGTTCTTGGTTGATTTCTAAACTGATCTCTATTTTTTAAAGCATAAACAGCAGTTTTACCCAAAAAATTGTTCAAAAAAAATTCATTTGAGTGGGTAAACGTTGTCCTATTGATCTGAAATTTTACATACATGTTTTTGGCACTGTGCTTGAATATAAAAAAATTATTCCCGCAAAAAAATCAGTCAAAAAATCAAAAAAATACGAAATTCAATAAAAATTTAAAAACAGATTCAGCGGGTTGAATTTGGTGCCCAAAATTTCCAGATCGAAAATTCAATATATAAGGACACTCCAGATTTAATTTCGTGATTTTTGGAGATCGGGAACACCTCGAACGAAGTTGTCAAGTTACTCCGCAGTTTTTCGGGTTTTCTGTTTTCAGCAATTTTTATTGATTCTTAGCTGTAGGTTTTCATTTGTTTGCTTTTTATTCTCCTTTTACAATATCTAACACCTTCTTGTTTCTTGTGTTAGTAGGATTTAAACGTGTGCACAATCCTTCCTCGGTGCAACACGAATCACTTGGTGTCTCGTCAGTTTTTGGCATCCTAGTGCAAATTAGGATTCTTTGGTAGTTTGGTTCACACTCTCTAATTGGTTGATATAAACTCTGATAAAGAACTCACAAGATTGAATTCGACCTCATTGAGAATTTGATTTTTCTTTTTGAGTGATTAATGGTGAGGTTTGCTAACTTTTATTTTTGAGTGTTGAGTGTTTATTTTTTACAGTTTTGAAGATGTCTAAAGGTGATAATAATGATGCACTTATGAAAGTCCAACAACAGTTAGACGGACATACTGCTGCAATCACACAAATAAATGCTACACTTCAAGCATTGAATACTACTTTGAATGAGGTACGAGTGAATCAAAAACATCAATATCGAGATCCAATTAAGGAAGATAGGGATAACCAGCCCCATAGGTGCAGCCCTCAACGTGTCCCTAGAATGGATGATGATTTTCATGATCGTGGACAATCATCTTTGGCAAAACCAAAGAGCGAGCAGCAACGAGAACATCTCTTTCATACTCGCTGCCATGTACAAGGTAAGCTTTGTAGAGTTATTATTGATGGTGAAAGTTGCTCAAACATAGCCAGCACGACGATGGTGGAAAAGCTTTGCTTAACCACTACCAAGCATCCACAACCTTATCAACTACAAGGGCTTAGCAACGAAGGCCAATTTAGGGTCACTCAACAAGTGCGCATCGCCTTTTCTATCGGTAAGTATCAAGACGAAGTTGTGTGCGACGTAATGCCTATTCAAGCCTGCCATTTGTTGCTAGGAGAACCATGGCAACTGGATCGAAAAGTCACTCACGATGGTCGTACCAATAGGTATTCTTTCAAGCATCAAGGAAAGAAACTCACCTTAGTGCCGCTCACTCCGGAACAAGTCCATGAGGACCAAATCAAACTGAAAAATTCTGTTAAAACAAGTGAGGAAAAAGAAAAAGAGAATGAAAAAGAGCAAAAAGAGATTGAGAGTGAAAAAGAAATTGAAGAAAGAAGAGAAAATGAATTAGAAAAAGAAACAAAAGAAAAAGACGTGGAAAGGGTAGTGAGGAATGTTTCCACTAACCAAGATATGAATTTTTCTTGTGTTGCTACTTTTCAGGTTCCCGAAAGATCTAAAGATAACTTTCAACTTCAATACCTCTCAAATGAAAGACGCTTTCATACGATCAACTTAGGCAAAGATGAAATCACACTACATGATCCCGAAAGTAAGCGAGGTAAGGAAATTTTAGAAACCGAGTCCAGTGCAGATTTGAAAATTATTGATAAAACTTTTGGTGACTTAGTTCTTAAAAGATCCCCTCATTTTGATCCGATTAATTGTTACTCTTCGATTGTGGTTGATAAAGTCATTACGAAAAGAAGCGTGATTTGTTATTCTCTTGATTTACCTTGTGTAAAATCCTTGAATTTGTCCAAATCTGTTTTGGAGAATAAAGTAACGAAATTTTCCAAATTTGTTTTCAATTTATATTCGTGCCTTAAACAGTTTATGTGGTTGTACATGAAGTTTGAGTTCCATTTGACAAAGGTTAACTCAACAACGGAGATTCGACTACACTATGCCCCCGATGAGCGAAGGTTTGTTTTAAATGAAAAAGGTAAAATCGACCCTTATTCTTCTGCTTATCGAGGTAAGATGCTTGAAACCTTTGAAACACTTTTGTACTCATCGGATAGTGATAAAGATCGTGTTGATGAACACTTAGATCGAAACGTGCTTGACTGTCCTATTTTATTTATTGATGATCTATCTGTTTTGATGGTTGATAAAAAGATTCTTGTTTTTGATAATGCATGTGTGAGTGAATCTATAGACCGTCGATTAATGCATGGTATGATTATGCAACTCTGTGAACCATGTGAATCTTTTCAAATACCTACTTGTGACGATTATGTTTACCATTTGATTTATTACTCGCAATTTATTCATGGTTTGTGGGAACAATGTGAGACGACTGAATGCCTTAAAACATGTCCATCTTTATTTCAAATATTTGACGAGGCAGTGGTGAGTAAATTAGATTGTTTGCATGGTAATCTGAATCTGTCCATTCACATGCGTTATACCTGTTCTATTATGCTTATGATTGGACTACAAGCTTATTTCCGTTACTATTTACTATCTCATGGCTATTCTTCTCAGTGGACTCAATTGCCATTAGTCCCGTTCAATAGAGGAAAGTCGAGTTCATTTGATTTTTCAGATTCGAGGACGAATCTTTTTGAGGAAGGGGGGAATGATACGAGTCACAAAAGCCCAAATTCTTGAAGGCGAGGCCCAATAAGCAAATTCCCAGCCCAATCAAGAAATCCATCCATACTTAGTTGAAAATCAGGCCAAATTATCAAAGTGGCCCAAGTTGTAAAGTTTTATTTTTATTTTTATTTATTTATTTATTTACTTAGTTTAAATTTTTATGTCAATATTCAGTCCAAGAGTCCCAGATAAAATGACCTTTGACCGAATTTCCATATTAAAATAATTAGGAGTTTTTTTATTTTAGTTTTTAATTAGATTAGGACTAGTTATAAGGCCTATTTAAAGGCATGGCTATCCACCTTGTTAAACACTTATCATTATTATTAAAATTTCAGATTTGTTGAGAGCAGAATTTTCTTTGAGTTTTCTCCAAGATTTTTCTCTTGAGTTTTCTTTAGAAGTTTTAACAATCTTTTTGATTGTGGGAGCCATCTTCAACCTTCTTCTTGCCATTGATATTCTTTAGAGGGGAGATTAGAGCCATTTGAAGGGAGTTGTGAGATCTTTCGAGATTTCAAGGCTTCTTAGGACTTATCTTTTAATTTCTTACTGTCAATTCTTTCTTTATTTCTACTTGTGCTGAATCATTATCTAATCTATTTTCTGTTCTTATTGTGTTTTCAGCCTTTTTCTATCTTAAGGAATCAGCCCAAAAATTTCCAATTTCTAGGGTTTTTCCATACTCTTTTTGGGTGAAATTAGATTGTCGAAATTTGGGGAAAACTATCTTGGTGTTCAATTGGGCAGAATCACAATCTCCTTGAGGGTTTCAAGAACCCTAACACTTATTTCTATTCTCAATTTGATTCTTTGCTGATTTGGGGATTTTATTTCAGATCTGAAAATTCAAAAATCTAATCTTTTAATTTTCTGTTTCGTTTCAGATCTAATTGTTTAGGGTTTTCGTAGAGTTTCTCGTGACTTGGCAACTCGATCTTGGTCCGCGCGCAACCCCGTATCACATTGTGCTGATCCCATTGGTCACCTTGCCCATCAATGAAGAGTATTTCTTCTCAAAGCAGACTTAAGCACTTGCATTAAGAATTGAGAGTAAAAATGGAATAAGAAACATACAATACCCCAGTCAGAATGATATTACTTGATCTTTCTTGGGCATACCATTGATGAGGTTTCATTTAATGGCAGTTCACTGAAAAGACCAGCACAACAACTACATCAATCAAATGCAGTAGATACATTCCCAGAGGGTGTACATGATCAAATACCCACAGCCAACAGAAAGGAAAATGGTCTTATGACATGCTATGTTCTCATTCTCATTCTCATTCTCAGAGAGAGAGAGAGAGAGAGAGAGAGAGAGAGAGAGAGAGAGAGAGACGTATATATTTTATCTTTTTTGTATGGTTTTAGTTGAGAGCTTGAGATAGTTTGAGATAAGTGATAGGTTTGCTTTAAGCAACTTGTTGACAGAAAAAATGTAGTAAGAGTTGCTAATGTTCGGGTAAGGACTTATGTAAAAAGTATGTTTTTTAGTGTGTATATATATGAATAAAGAGCTAAGTTAAACAAGCTATCCTAGCAGAAGAGGGTGATGTCAAAACCATTAGTACATTCCAAAGAGAAAAAAAAATAGCTGGGCCTAAGACTCCAGTTTAGATGCTAAGGTAACAAAAAACTATAACCTTGAAATAAAACCGAAAGAGTTGTAAAGCAAGCTCATCTAGGAATTAATAGACAAACATGAGAAGAACCAAACCTTAGCTTGACCAACATCAGCTTTCATGAAAAAAATAGCTCTTGGGATTCCAAAGGTGATGACCAATAATGCAAGAGTGATTCTACAGTTAACCTTCGTGTTGCACTGAGCATCGAGATAAAAAATCGACACCCATCAATTTTATATTCTTCAAGAGGATTTCTGTGCCCAAAGCTTCTAACATTTACCTGTCAAAGACTGGCATAAGAATGCATCTATATTTGACAGTTGAAGATAACAACATTTTCAGATTAAATACCGCAGAACTCAGCCTATTCATGTTTACGAGATGATCCCTCCAGAAACAATCCAGAGTCTTGACAAGAACTGCTCTCTGAATTCGAATAAGAAGAAAATTAGCAGCAAAAAGGGGAGGAAATAGACAAGATCTTGGATGACATGTATGAGGCAGTAAAAGGGTAGTCTGAAAAATAAACAGATAATTAATAAAGTAGTTGAAATGGCTTCTCCAAACAACAATAAATTTCACTTTATTAAAGCAAAACAAGTCAAACACTAATACATAATTACAGATATTAACTAGAATTTGGAAAGTGAAAAAAGTTAGGTCAAAGGAACACCAATCCTTGTTCCCACAATAACTGGCATAGGCTCTAGGCACAAATTTAAAAATTACCCAAATTATTATAACATGTAAAGCACCTGACCTCAATTTCTTTTATGTACGCATCATCATAGCCAGATTCTTGTACAATGTTCAAGTATGAAGCAATCAAGATATCCCCAAGGTATTTACGAAGAAGATTAGTTGTTGGCCGATACCTTCCACTCCTATAGTTAAAACACAAATGGCTATTATTCAGTATCAAAATAGTGTAGAACTAAACCAACTTAAAGATGCAGTATCATTATTCTACTAACTTTGTTGAATCATCAGAGCAAATAGCCAGCCATCGTTTCAGTGAAGAATTTTTTCTGCGGATTCCTCTGAAGCCATCTGGAGGTTTTGGCAAGTTTGGAAGGTGAAAATTGTCAACATCTACAGAATTTGATTCATGTAGCTGTTTAAGAGATTGGAATAAATCTTCCTCTGAGATCATTGCAAATGAGTCTGCAGAAATCCCATGACATAAGGAATTTTGTGATAGGTAGTAATCCTAATCCAATAAGTAATAAATATTCCAAAAAGATATAAAATAACTCAGGTGGTGCTTAGAAATAAGCTTACCATCCAATAGCTTCCCTGCAATATTGATGAACTCTTTCAAAAGCTTAGACAAACTCCAGTATCTTGGATGCTACATAATGAATTAGTGTGATTAGTCTAAAATGTTGAGCAGGAGTTGACGGCATCTGAAGAGAAACACTCAATACCTTCAGTGGATCAGCATTTCCAAAAACAATTTCATCTACAACTGCTTGCATGTACCTGTTAAGCAACATTTCTATTTTAATGTTCAAAAGACAGATCAAAGCTAAATCTTTAAAAATAGTCAGATAGAAAGTAAATTGACAAGCTGGATTCTGCCAGGCAACAAACTAATAATTGCCAGCATGAGTTAGATATACATGTATAACATTTTACCGAACATCTAGATACCAAAGACACCTGTGTATAAAAAGAAATCTAGCGTGATACAACAAATAACAATTGATAAAATCTGACCAGCAGGAAAAGGTAGAAAGAGATATTAAAAAGCTATCACATTTATTCTCTACATGATATAACTGTTGTTTGTGATCAAATTATTTATAAATTCCCTGTTGGTATGGATTACTTAACATGCATTCTAGCTCCTATGTGCCAACATAACTGAAATGAACTCTAATGACGGGAAAAAAGGGGCCAACCATGCAATTGAACCAGGAACGTCATTCTGCTCCGTTCTTTTCCTTTTTCATCTTTAAAATTTTTAGATGTAGAACATACTCATACTGAACAACTTCCAAGTTACCTAGAATATCTATCATATCCTAGTCAAAATTGACTAAACACACCCTTAAAAGCAGTGAAGCACAATGAAACTATAATTTGAAGAACATATTGCCTGGTTTTCCATGGCAATTTATGAAGGCTCTTTTCATCCCAAATAACCTAATTTCCAAAATTTGTATCTTAGATCTAGTTCAGATTCCAAGAAACACAACAGCAGGGTTAACTTGCTTTCATATTGTTCCAACCCAATCTAGGGCTAAGTTCGGTCAGTTCTGTCGGGTATTTTGGACTTTTTTGAACCATCCATGACAGTTCAGTCTGGTTCTTGGTTTTCCCATATTAATTTTGGGTTTTGAGCTTTTGAACTTTATTTTGACAAAATGAACTTTGTTTTATGACTTGGGCATTATTTGTAAAGTTTCAAAGTCTTTTTCATAAATATTTCTAAAAAATAATTTTTCAAGTAAATAAAATATAATCAATAACTCTTATATGGTATCTTTTGAAAAACAACTTCTATATAGTATTTTAAGTTATTTTCACAATTTTAAATATAAAATATTTATTTTGTGCATCATAAAAAATTAAATAAAAGTAGAATCTGGTTCGGTTCTAACTGTTTCTAACTTGAGAAACCAAAAAAATATCCAACATAACAGTTTGGATCAGTTTTTGGCTTCTCAGTTTTTCTTGCTCGACCCTGCTACCACATATACGCTAAAAGGATAAATAAAAGAGAGCCAGGCACCGTTCATTGGCTGCAATTTGAACTTGGGAAATCTACTAGGCCAGGTCACACATACAAATCTAAGCATATTAGAATACTCACTGGAATATATGCTGTGAACAACTTTCATCATCACCAGTCAAAATCAATTGCCTGAGATCATAGACATGCTTTCTTTGAACCTGATAAAAAAAGTCAAATAACTTAATGAGATAATTGATGGTTAGTCTTCTGTTTAAATTGAAAATTATGGATTTAGTTTCAGATTTAAGTTAACTCTTTCCTGGTTTATAAAATGAAGAATTCAAATGGAAATCAGTCACCAATATATCTAGTACAAAAGCGTATCAGTTAATGAAAAATAATGAACTAAAGGTTGCAGTAACATCATTTCAAAGTACTTTGTCAATAATCCTTATCCAATTAAAAATCACACCAGAACCTAGAAGATGGTCCTTTAAGAACTTCACCAACATATCTAGTCAAACTCTTATCAAGGCAAGATCATGTCAACTAGTTGGGCAAGATGTCATAGGTTGTATATAAAAACTCTGATTTATGTTCTATTTAATATAAAAAATTTACTGGTTATAATTCATTGATGCCGTCTTTTCAAGCATTTACAGCAACTTTGGATAAAGAACAGGTTCCCACAAGCATAGCTGAAGCTCTAAAGGATCCAAAATGGAGAAGGGCTGTTGAAGAGGAAATTTGTGCACTAGAGAAAAATGCTACTTGGACCATTACAGACCTTCCTCAAGGAAAAAAGGCTGTCGGCTGTAAATGGATCTTTGCTGTAAAGTATAACTCCAATGGCAGTATCCAACGATACAAAGCTAGACTAGTGGCCAGAGGTTTCACGCAAACATATGGGATAGACTTCACAGAAACTTTTGCACCTGTGGCAAAGCTTAACACTATTCGAGTACTCCTAAGTTTGGCTGTAAATTGCGATTGGAAATTACACCAACTTGATGTAAAAAACGCATTTCTTAATGGCAAGCTTGAGGAAGAAGTCTATATGCAATTGCCACCTGGCTCAAAGTCTATTGAAGGTAGCAACAAGGTTTGCAAGCTCAACAAGTCTCTATACGGGTTAAAACAATCACCCAGAGCTTGGTTCGAGAGGTTCACTAAAATCATTCTTCAAAATGGCTACAAGCAGTCCCTTGCCGATCATACGCTTTTCATCAAGGTAACTTCTACAAATAAGAAAGCTATCCTAATTGTGTATGTGGATGACATCATTCCTACTGGAGATGATGAGGAAGAGATTAGCAATTTGAAGAAGTTGTTAAACAGGGAATTCGAAACCAAGGACTTTGGAAAGCTAAGGTATTTCCTAGGAATGGAGGTGGCAAGATCAAAAGGACTTGTGATCAACCAGAGAAAGTATGTACTTGATTTACTCAAAGAAACTGGTTTTCTTGACTGTAAGCCGGCTGATACACCAATGGAGGCAAACTTGAGATTCAATAAAGAAGATGAGTCCTTAGTAGACAGAGAGAAATTTCAAAGGTTAGTTGGGAAACTAATCTACTTATCCTTGACAAGGCCAGATATAGCTTTTCCCGTAAATGTGATAAGTCAACACATGACTAATCCTACTGAAGAGCATATGGCAGCAGCAAATAGAATTCTCAAGTACTTGAAGAAAACTCCAGGACACGGCTTAATGTTTAAGAAGACACAAGACAGAACTGTTAAGATTTTTACAGACTCTAGTTGGGCTGGAGATCTCACTGAAAGAAGATCCACTAGTGGGTACTGCACTTTTGTTTGGGGTAACCTTACAACTTGGAGAAGTAAGAAACAATCTGTTGTTTCAAGAAGTAGTGCTGAAGCTGAATTTAGAGCACTAGCTTTGGGGATATGCGAAGGAATTTGGCTACTTAAATTACTAAAAGAACTTGGCACAAATCAGGAGGATCACTTTGAAGTTTTGTGTGATAATCAATCTGCCATTCAGATTGCCAAGAACCCAGTTCAACATGACCGAACAAAGCATGTTGAAATTGATAGGCATTTTATTGCTGATCAAGTCAACAAAAAGACAGCCACTCTTTCTTACATTCCTTCAGAAGGACAGATTGCAGACATTCTTACCAAGGCTTTGCCAAAACCTGTGTTCAATAAATTCCTATTCAAGCTGGGATTATACAATGTATATTCTCCAGCTTGAGGGGGAGTGTAGGAATATTCTGTAAATATTTTAGGAATATTTTGTAGATATTTTTTTTTATTAAAATCCCTTATTTTAAGGGATCATATCTCCTATTTAGTATCTTTCCTAACTTAGAGTTTCCTAAAGTAGTGTCATAGGTTGTATATAAAAACTCTGATTTATGTTCTATTTAATATAAAAAATACTCTGATTTCTACACATACCTCCAAAACTTCATCGAACTCAACTAGGCTCTTTCTTATGTTAAAGAAGTACTTCTCTGCATTAATTTGAAGAGCCAAAAGCTACAAATATGAAGGCATTGAAATCACTAATATGGAGAAGATGCTACCAACTTTTAAGGCTCTGAAATAGATAAGGTTTCTAGCTTTCAAATAGATGAGGTCAATGCATACCTGCTTTACAATTGCATCACCTTCAATAGGTATATCTTCATCATTTGTAATTTTCGAAATAAGCTTCACAGCCCACTCGGTGTCAAAATTAAACTTTTGAAACATCTCATCTTGCAAGCTGTAACATCAATAAATAGAAAAGGTTATTCTAAATAATGTTAATTATACCCATAAAAGACAAGAAGGATGCAAATAAAGAAGTCCATTATAGATAATTAAACTATTTAGAATTGAGAAGATAATGTAAATTCCAGGTACTAAGTTATCCAAAGGATTCATTTTATAGAAAGATAATAAGGGTGCACAATCATCAAATTCCCATCCCACAATGTCTTTTGGTTATCAACAGAGCAATGCAAATTGTTGATATGTTGGTAGCTGTTGACATAATCTTATAATTCATGTGTAAAGATATTATACATCCTAATTATATGCTAGTCAATCCCTAAAATCTCTACACATTAATTATAAGATTATATCAACAACTATCAACATATGAACACAAATCATACCCTCTTCATAAGACATCACAGGAGTAAAATCACTCACCATATAATATATGTTGATGACATAGTAATGACAGGAGATGAAAAAGAAAAGATGACTCAGCTAAAGAAGCAATTGACTCAGGAATTTGAAATCAAGGATTGGGGAAAATTGAAATATTTCCTGAGAATTGAAGTTCCCAAATTGAGAAAACGAATCTTTATCTCCTAGAGAAAAAAGAGTCTAGATCTCTTGACAAAACAGGCATGATAGATTGCAAACAAGCAGAATCGCCTATTGAGAGCAAATCATCAATTGCAAGAAGAGAGTCCATGAATAAGGAGAGATATCAGAGACTAGCTGGACAACTATTTATCTTTAGCACACTAGACCAGATATAGCATAGTTAGTTTGGTAAGCCAATTTAAGCATGATCCTCGAGACCTTCACATGCAAGCCGTTTTTCAGGTTCTACGCTACCTAAAATCTGCCCTAGTAAAGGTCACCTTTTCTCCAAGCATGGTCATCTCTGTATTGAGGCCCTTTACAAATGCAGCTTGAGCTAGTTCTCCAGATAATAGGTCTACGTCTGGATATTACACATTTGTGGGAGGAAACCTAGTCACTTGGAGAAGAAAGACGCAATGTGTAGTTGCTCGATCAAGTCCGGAAGCAGAGTACAAGGCTATAGCTCAAGGTGTCTATCAGCTTTTGTGGTTGTGAAAGGTATTCAAATAACTAAATTTGCCAAAAAAAAGACGAATTAGCCTTTGTGACAACAAGGTCGCCATCAGTAGGGGTGAGCAAAATTCGATTCGATTCGAAAAAATAAAAAAAATTCAAATTTTGAATTAATCGAATCAAGTTATTCGAATTATTCGAGTCAACTCAAATAAGAAATTTCAGATTTCGAGTTCAAGTCGAATTGAATTTTTATAATTTGAATAACTCGAATAACTCGAATAATTTGAATAACAGATGAGTATAAATACCCTTTTGGTCCCTATCAATGTTGAAAATGAGCAAATTGGTCTCTCTTAACAAAAATTACAAAAAAAATCAAAATAATTTTAAAAAATTCAAAATAATTTTTAAAATTCAAAATATTTATAAAAGTTCTAAAATTTGCATTTTTAAAAAAATTATAAATTTTAAAAAAATCTAAAAAATATATAAAAAAGTTGAAATTTTCAAAATTTAAAATTTTTATAAAATAATAATTTTGGAATATAAATAAGTGATTAATGATTCAAGCTTATCATACTAAAATATCTTATTATTATGTTTTAAAAAAGTTTTCAAATATATATGGTTTCAAATTTATGTACTCTAACATGGAAATAGTTATATTGTAACAAGATTTTAATTTGACATTATTAATTTTTCTAATTTAACTCGAACAATTTCACTCGATTCGACCGAACGCTTACACTTAATTCGAGTTATTCGAAAATCCAAATAAGAAAAGGCAAAACTACGACGTTTTGATAAATGTTTACCTTATCTAAAGTTAAAAGTCAAAACTATCAAGTTAAAAGGCAAAACTACATTGTTTGATAAATGTTTACCCAATAGTCTTACTTTCCTTCCCGAATCGCCCCACTTTCCCTTTTTTCTTTACTCAAAATTAATCTAAAAGCTTGTAGTTCGTCTACTAGTTAAATAATCGGTCCATGTAAATGTAACATTAAGTATAAATAATAAGATTTGTTAACTCGACTAGACTCGATTCGATTCAATTCAAAAAAAATTCAAATTGAGTTCGGTTGCTAAAATAGGATTCGTCAACTCGACTAACTCGAAATTTTTTGACTTGATTCGACTCGACACAATCGAATACTCACCTCTAGCCATCAACATAGCACAAAATCTATTGCAACATGATCAAACCAAACACATTGAGATTGATCAACACTTCATCGAAGAAAAGCTAACTACCTCTTGAACTTATTTCATTTGACATCCGACAAGCAAGTAGTTGACTTTTTCACCAAAGGACTTAGCAATAAGATCTATTTTGGGTTATAAGCTGAGCATGTGCAATATCCATGCACCAACTTAAGGGGGAGTGTTAACTAATTGACAACTAATAGTATAATTGGCAATGTATATAGCTGATCTCTAGGGCTTTAATTAGATTCAATTAGCTTATGTTTAAGGATTTTAGTCGTTACTAATTTCCTTCTCTTCCTATTTTGTGTGTATAAATAGCTATGTAGCTTACTCATTGAAATCAACAAGACAGAAATTCTTCTCATATTCTTCTTTTCTGATGCCCTTTCTCTGATTTTAACACTTTTTGACTCTAATTGAGCTAATTTAGTTTATGATAATAAAAAAAATCAACTACTGGTTTTGTGGTTTTTCTTGGCAATAATCTTATTTCTTGGGCTTCATGAAAGTTGCGGGCTAGAGCTCGCTCTTCTACTAAGACTGAGTATTGTGCCTTGGCTTGTGTTACTCCTGAGGTTCTTTGGCTTCAATCTATGTTTCATGAAATTATTTCTCCTCTTCATCAATCTCCTCAGTTGTTTATGATTTGGCTGCTACTTATTTAATAGCCGGTCATGTTTTTCACTCATGTACAAAGCATAAGGAGACAGTCTTTCATTTTTGCAAGATAAAGACCCTTGATGTTTGATATATTAGCTCTCATAAACAGGTTGTTGATGTTTTGACCAAGCCCTTGCTTAAGTCTTGGCTTCAAGTCCTTGGAAAGAAGTTGATCGTGCGATTCCCACACTCAACTTGAGGAGTGTGTGAGATAATAATATAATGTAAATAGGGCTCCTATGTAGATAGACTTTGTAAATAGGATTTCTTATGTAGATGGACTTCTCCTATCTTGTACAATTTACCCTAGTCGTTTATTCTTTTCTACGTGCATGTGTGTGTATATATTATTGTTAATAATAATAGGTGAGCCCAATATTATCTTTTAAAAAGGCCATCAACAAGAGTGATGGTGGCTATTACATGAGAATTCAACTAACCCAAGAATTCATAATCAAATTACTGTCACATGCTATTCATGTATCTCTCAAGTGATTACCTCATTTTCATATACATGGTACACAATTTTCCCTTTATTAGTTATTACCCACTCTGAAATCAACCCTCCAACCGCTATTCCCATTGGGCACAAGAACAAACATTTCAGGTATAAGGCTTTTTCCTTGATATGTTATATTTCCAGTTGACTGCGTGAACCATATTACACCACATGCGCATTTTAGTAACCATGTGGTGAATAAGATCCATGAAAATAAGGTCCTTTACAATAGCCCTCATTATCCAATGATGCCTTCTTCGATCTCCACCTCCCATTTTTGGCACAAACATCTTTCACTATGTTGCATCTTTTACAAAAGCATATTACACCTCTTCAACTCACTTGTACAAATTACTTTTAGTGCATTTCCCACATTTTATGCTCAATTGATGCAACACAAGTGCAATTTGATTTTCAGATGCACTCATTTCTAATCTTATTTTTTTCACTTCTACCACTACCTTGGCTAACAACAACATCAGAGCAGAAGTTTCACCTCAAAGCATCAGTAGGCCAAAAGAAGACCTAAAATAGTGGGTCAAGGCTATGAATAGAACTACACTAGCCCATAACAAGATACAAGAGGTTGAACTGGTACTGACCTAAGTTACAGATCTAGGCCATTAACTGCTGAGAAAATCTCTTCCAATACCGAACTTTTTTTTTCCTAATTTCATACCAGATTGTCTTGTATCTAAATTGGAATGGATTGGAAGGGCTGATATTTGCATGATGGAAAAGAAAATCATTTAATCAATCCCTAGTAAATGGGCAACACTAGCCCAGTTAACTTTCTTTTTTAAAATTTTTTGCCACAAAAGTCATTTGAGTCTTAAATATTCAAATAAATAATAATTGAACACTACCTCACCATAAACCGTGTAGATCCAGGATCCCCTTGCCTTCCTGCTCGACCACGAAGCTGTAAAAAGCCATCATCATGGTTATGTTAAAGATTAGAGCCATGTTTAAAATGCAATAAATAGAAAAGAAATAAAAGATAGTTATCAGTTCTCTCTACCCACAGTCCCCCAAAAAACAACCAAAATAAAACAAAAGAGGGGAAAAGAGTATGTTCATTGACTAGTCAGACCATCAAATTTTAGATAGTTCGATGCATCCCAAAGTTTCCAATTTCAAACAATTTGTCAACTGACAATGAGTATTTAATGAATTTGGGCCTAATTAGATCTCATAGAATAAAACTTATGGCTCCAACATATACATGCACGTTTATACATGTATAATAGTAGTCCATATCATGTAATTTACATGTTACATTTGTGAATAAAAACATCACTGAACTGAAAATTTCAGCCTTCTCTGGCATTTGCATATACAGTTACATCTAGATTTCAATCTTCCTAGAGAAATATAGTTGTTTGGCATGGCACATATGAAGTCAAACTATCATCAAAGTGAATCATGGGGGATACAAGGTGCATTTTGAAAGTAGATGAAATATTGTGACCATGGTACTGTATAGAAAAAGTTTTACTCCACAGTAAATGCTTGCAGCATTTGACCAACAAAACAATAAGTTGAGTGATTCAGCAAAAAGAAAGAAAATCATAAGGGATGACTGACAAATCAGTTGTACTCAATCTAGCAAAGCATCTAACCAATATTTTTATTTGGATCAGCTGATGCAAATGATCAAAGGGAACTACCATATTGATCCTTAGGAAATCAATTTTCTAAATTGGATACTTGTCACTTTGTTATGGAAGTTTGAGTCTCCATCTTCCAATAGCAAAAATTGATGCAATTTTCTTAAAGCAAGATACTTCAGAAATGTCTATCAAAAAGAAGATAATTCAGAAATGCTAACTAAATAATGGTTTAGAACTTTAGATGTAGCATAATTACTCAAATCTTTTCCGCATTTAATCACTAACCTGATTATCTATTCTACGGGATTCATGCAAAGATGTACCAATCACATGAAGCCCCCCAAGCCTTTTCACTTCAGAACCTTCTTTGGTGCAGTGTACTTCACAATCTTTAAGAACAGATAAATAAGTAATCGCAATAGAAGGGCCAAGAGGGTACATCTCAGACTGTTCATCAATAAGCTTCTGCAGCTCTTTCAAAGGCTTTAACTGACTCATTTCCACAGATTCTAAAATGATAGATTTTGCCTCCTCATGTGTCCAGCTCTTTCCTTCACTTTTGCCAACAAATTTTGCTGTTTGATTCACATTGAAAGGAAGAGTGGTATCAGAATAATTAAATAAATATTCCAATATCACTACAAAGAATGTATATTACACAGAAAAATCAAGCTACACAGAAAGTTTTAAGAGTCAAACCCATTAAAGCAGCCTTAGCTAGCAAAGCCATTGATGATGGGCCAACCTTTACCTTTGAAAACACCTACGCCAAAAATCTCGGAGAATAAAAAATTTATTTCTTACCAACTAACAGTGACAAGAAAGAATTACCTTTCTTGAAATTGCCATGTCAGTTACTTCAATACTAGGAGCTTCTCTCGTCAGAAATGAAAGCAAGCTGTCCTCTATAATTTCTCTCGCTAGCATCTTGATATGGCACAAGAAGTGGTGTAATGTCATTTCCTTATGTATTTCGCATAAAAGAAAAAGACTTCACAACCACACTTACTTTGGGATTTCCCCCAAGAATAATGTCAGTTCCTCTGCCAGCCATATTGGTAGAAATGGTTATAGCATACTTTCTCCCAGCTTGAGCAATAATTTCAGCTTCCCTTGCTGCATACTGATAGAATAGAAGGCAAAAAGAAAATTGCTGGTGAAAGAAGCTTGCATAAACATAAAAGGTAAAATGATTGATGCCAAGGAAGAACCCTGCACATAGGGTAAACTGTTCATCCAACTGCAAGGTATCATTGAATTAAAAAAATAACAAACCTTGGGACGAGCATTCAGGACACTGTGAGGGATATTTCTCTCCTGCAGCAGATCTGACAGGTATTCAGAATTCTCAACACTGCATCAAGAAGGTGATAGATCATATCTAAGGACGTTCTTGTTTTTGAACACTCTTAACAGAAAATTTGACCAATTGTTTAACTTTCTATACAATAGCAAGAATAAAAAATAAGAAAAGAGGAAAGGATATATCACAATGACGGCTGCTAGAGAATTTACCTAGTGGTCCCAACTAAAACTGGACGCCCTTGTCTAAACATGTATTCCACTTCTTGACTAACATATTCCCATTTCCCTCGAGCAGTCTTAGAAGAATTGACAAACCAAAAACAACCATAAAAAAATAGTAACAAACTAATATTAAAAAAAATATAAACACTATTAAGAAAACACTCAAGTATTAAATGTCCTACAGCAAACGCTTGTATGGGTAAATCTTTACGAATATTTGGAAGATTTGTGGGCACTTCGATAACGGGCATCTGGAACATTTTCAAGAATTCCTTCTCCTACAAACAACAAGTTTGCATTCTTTTTTGAGTTGCATTAAAAAAGTAGGAATGGCCAAATATAGCGCATGAAATCCACTTATCATCCATACTTCTGTTTTTGCAGTCCCGGTCATTCCAGAGAGCTTGGGATAGAGCTTAAATAGAGACTGATAAGTGATTTGAGCCACCACAACTGAATCAGCCTAACAAATATAGAAAATTTACAATTTTGAATGAGAAAAATATAATTGTTATACTTGATATGGGTCAAGATGAAGTTAAGAACTTTTCAGATATCATATCTACCTGAATCTTCAAACCTTCTTTTGCTTCTACAGCCTGGTGAATCCCTTCAGACCATCTCCGTTTTTCTTCAACTCTGCCTGTCAGCTGCAGATTCTCATAAATGTTTAATTTCCATCACAAGGAAAAAGACATACTGCTAAACATACAAACACCAAAAGCAACAATTTTTACTTTTTCCGAAGCTTTAGCCTTGAACATAAAAAACAACATGATAAGGTTCTACCTCAAGCAAGGGTTAATGAAATCAAATGTATTTTCGACATAAAGAAATCATTAACTTTGCTCCTAAGAATGTTTGTGATGGATATATAGACATGATTAAAGTATCAACTGAATCAATTCTAAAAATTTGAATTGTCTTTAGTGGCTAGCTAAACAGTTTGCAGGAACCAGTAATTACATACAAACATGGTCAATGGAGAAGTGGTACTGCAACAAAGAGACTGAAACATCAAAAAGCACTACATAAAAACCTCGTTGATAATGAGAGCTTTCCCATTTCTGACAATGTATTGGACATCCCGCCGATAAAATTCTTTAGCTTTCAAAGCATTCATCACAAATCTGCAACAACATAAATTTTAACATCAAATAATTTGTGGATTGGATCACATTCAACCACTACAGAACCAAGTATCAAGGTAGAGAGAGTGTTTGCTAATATACAACAAAGGAAAGAAAGATATCAGATTGAAGTTGGTCAAACATTTTCTTTTGGGACCTTTTAAGTTTTAAAAGTAACATATGTTAGTGAACTTGAAACAAAAGTTTGAGAAAATGCTAAAAAAGAAACAGATATTCAGAACAAAAAGTGTAGTACAAATTGCTTATCCCGAGAATGAGTACAAAAGAAAAAAGGCCACAATTTCACCTTGCCCAGGGATCATTTTCATCCCATAGATCATTTGTTTCAAGAGCCAACTCAGCAAGTGCAATTCCTTCCTCAGTCAACTCCACTGAATTATCTTTAAGCTCAATGTTATAATGCTGTTACCAGAATTTACACGGAAACTACTTTAGCCGTAAACTGTGTGTAAAATAACAGTACAAAATTACATTGGCAGCTTGATAGCAACAAAATAATATGGTTTAACGAAAGATGAAGCCAACCAACTGAACTCACCAGACCCCTCATTAGCAGCTCAGCCACTTTAGCAGCAACAGGATATCGCGCATCATCTTTACTAGCCTGAACACAACAGAGAAGAGGCAACAGGCTATTACAAGCTATTTCTACAGCTCTCACTGTCCTCCCAACATTTCCAAAAATTTTCAGAGGCAATCAGTTAAACAGTTTAAAATAGGTTTCAGTAATTTTGTGAATCAAAATATTTAGTATTATTCGTGGAATCAGAAAACAGTTAATAAAGGAAGAAAGATTAGTTTATATTACCTCACCACTTATTAACAAAGGATTTCTTCCTTCATCAATCAGAACAGAATCAACTTCATCAACAATTGCGAAATGAAATGGTTTTGGCCTGTTTTTGCAAGTCTATCACTAGTAGTCCATTAAAAAAATCAAAGACCAAATTGAAATAGTGCTCTGGGACATACCATCTCATCACAAGTTGATCATTGTTTCCAGCAAGATTATCTCGGAGATAATCAAAACCTAGTTCCTAAAAAATGTTCAAAAACAACGGTATGAGAAACATGATATATGGCATGCCATGGGAAGGGAAAAAAATGCATCAGCAGTAGTCACATCCAATTGTACCAACCAAATTAGGAACACTTACCGAATTGTTGGTGTATGTAATATCACATTGGTAGTTGATTCTCCTCTCTTCTGCTGTCATCCCCTTCTATATATGCAATCAAAACAGGCAAAAACTATTACAATTAGAAGTATATAAGTATGTAAACAGTTACTCAGATCTGCTTCTCATGCATAAAGAAAATAAATTGTTCAGTGGTTGACTCTCCGCAAGAATGACACAAGTTTTACAACATTCTGCCACTTAGTAGACAAATACCTGAATAAGCCCAACTGAAAGACCTAAGAAGCGATGAACACGACCCATCCACTCAGCATCACGTTGAGCAAGATAATCGTTCACAGTTACCACTGTTAACAACAAAAGCAACGATGTCAAATTAACGCATTACCATCTGGTTAAAAAGAACATTAAAAGAGTAAAAAGTTGTGACCCAAAAATCCTGCAACAAAAGGGAATTCAAAGGACTGCTGAGAATCTAGTTAGAGGTAAACCAGATGAAAAAGTTGTCCCTTTTTTAAATATTTTATTAGATCCTTATATCTCCAATATCTGACATACACACAAACCTGAGAGCCTCATATTCAAACTTTTAGAATATCAACAGAAACAATAAAGAATAACATCTTTAGATTAATTTCTTTTCCAAAAAGAGGAAGAATGCAGAGCATACCATGGACACCATCACCAGTCAGTGCATTAAGATATGCAGCTAATGTGGAGACCAATGTTTTTCCCTCCCCTGTCTTCATCTCCGCAATAGACCCATCATGAAGCACCGCTCCACCAATAATCTACCAGTAAAAGATCTTTAGATTAATAACTGACTTCAAAATGAATTTTAAAAAGAAAAGATACCTGTATACAGTGACGTAATCAAGGATAAATGACCGCACAGTCATACATGCTTTTGTCTTTAATCTTTATACATAAAAAGATCAATACCTGCACATCAAAATGGCGCATGCCAAGTTTCCTTTTTGCAGCTTCACGAACCACAGCAAATGCCTCTATATAACAATCAATAAAAGGAGCATTAATTGTCATATAAATTTCATAAATCAACCCTCTGAAACAGAAGCATTAATAAAGACTAACCAGCTTGAATATCCGAAACAGCCTCTCCTTGGGTCAACCGTTTCTTAAACTCGGAAGTTTTAGCAGCCAACTACAACAAACAAGCTCAGTCCATCATCCCAATGACCCAAACAAAGCAAGCCAAGTACTTGATTCTAAACAACCCAACCAACCTGCTCATCAGATAGCCTCTGAATTTCTGGCTCAAGTGCATTAACAGAGTCGACAAGACGATAATAGTCCCGAACAACCCAGTAGTTTAAGCTAGTAAAATCACTCAAAGTCTTCTTAAAACAACCCACCTTCTCCTGAAACAAAACAAGGGGGGGGGCGTCAAAAGTGAACAGAAGCAACTCTGCAGACACATAAAATCAAACAGTTGGTCAGCAATTGGGAATGGTGAAAAATAACGCAGAAGAGGACCTTGAGAGATGCAGCTATAGGCGGTTGTCCATTGAAACGATGTTGTCGAAGGTTGGGAAAAGAAGGGAAAGACGAAGGGAAGAAGAAAGGAGAATTGGGTTTTGCAGAGGGGAGGGTTTTAAGTTGAGTGAGGGGTTTGGGGGTGAGGAAAGGAGCGTTGAGAAGAGAAAGCGCAGTGACCATTTGGGTTTCAGCTAAAGTTGCCGTTGGCTTCTCCTATGAATTTTAAAGATGATAGCAGTTGTCTAGCATGCCTTTTCTGGCACTTGCAAGTTTTGGGCTCTCGGCTTTCCTTCCACTGTCGAGTACTTTCGTGTATGTGCTGGGTTTTAGGAAAGCACCAAGTGTTCGTGCATCTTAATTAATTAGGTAAAATGCTGCCATTAGTCCCGTTACTATATTTAAGTTTCAAATTTATTCCCTATACTCTAATTTGATCAATTTTAGTCTCTATATCTTTTCCAAAATTTAAAATTTTAATGTTGAGTGTTGTCCTAAACAATAGCAATTAAATCTATTAGATCAAATATTATCTTTCTTGTATTATAAGTAAGTTATGAATTTAATATATGCTCTCTAATTTATCATTTTTAGTTCTTATAAATTTTGAAATTTCAATCTAGTAATCATTAATCCATAAACTAAAATAACTTTTATAAATTTTATGTAAAAATAAAAAACTAACATGGCATTATACTATAGAGACTAGTATCAATATTGACAAAATAAAATTCATTTACACCCCATTCAATCAAAGTATTTATGCTGGTGCAGCACAACCTTTTTCTCCAAAGTCTTGGGAATCTTACTGCTTGAAATTTTGTGGCCAAGGTAGTCATTTCTCTCGTCGGGGTGGTGATCCAGGGCTTGCCTACTAGTGTGTCTGGTTTGGTGTTGGTTCGTAACCCAGCTTTCAAGCATTCATGTAATCAAGTTTTGGATGGTCACGATGCAATTGATCATCCCATGTTGCCGAAGGGCTCCCTCCCCAATACAAACCAGGTATGAGTTTTAGGGATTCAATGTTAAATAAGAGTTTTGCTCCCAAGCTTTCGTGGGATGATGTATTAAGAACGGACTTTGATTGTGGGAGTTAGGAAGAAAAGGGAGGCTTGAGTTGGCCTTTGTTAAAGATCATTGAACAAGAACATATTGATTTGTGTATACCCAAGTCTTGGGGAAATTTATTGGGTATGGTTCCTTAACAATAGGTTGAACCAAATTTGGCAGCTTGTATAGGATTTTTATTTAATTGTTCCAGGAAATGACTACTTCCTAATTAGGGTTCAGAATTAGATAAATATTTTTATGTGTTGCCTAACGGTTCATGGGTTGTGGCAGGGCATTACTTGACAGTTCTGAAATAGAAACCTTTGTTTTGCCTATTCTTGGAGACAATTGAGAAGACAATAGTTTAGGTTCATCTTTCAGTCTTGTTAATAAAGTTCTTTAATAAAGAAAAGATGATGGTTGTAAGCAACCTTCTAGGCAAAATGGTTAAAGGGATATGTGGATTGTAACACTCCTTAACCGACCCGACATCCAGTATGGATAGGAAATGCTACCAGAACAAGTACGAACAAGAAATATTGAAAAAAGATTTTTTTAAAAAAACTTAAAACATTTTTATAAGATCAATAAATCGAGTTTAAGAAAGTTTAGAGGCTTTAGAATCAATTTAAAATCATTTAGGAGTGATTTAGCGATGGGAGATGCGATGCCCTTTGCTGGTTGAGCAATGTCACAATGTTGCAAAGACGAGGTCGCAATGTTGTAGGTGAATGTTGTGACGTCACAAATATGAGATCACAATGTTACCTTCTAAGTAACCCAAAAACACTCCAAATTATCCCCAAATCACCGCCAAACATGGTATACATAAAACATGCTTAAAATTTATCAAAATATGTGTAAGAACTATCCCTAAAACATGCTCAATCATGCATTACAATATAAAATCATTGAAATAACATTGAAAACATGCTAACACCTCATGAAATCATTTTAAACAAGTTCAATAAATATTCAAAACGTTTCTCACATCAAAAGGAGGAAATATGCATGCATGTTATCCCAACTTAATGCCATAGCTACCTACGACACAAGCCAACTATCCTTGCCACAAAATGAAATTCAATTGTCACATCCAAATATAAGGCCAAGAGTAGAATTAAACTAATATATATGCATAAACTAAGGACTCCTAGTACATGCCACTAGGAGTCAAACACAAAAATTATATACACTCGTAGTCTTGCTATGGTGTGAGGTGGTGATCCACGAGACGAGTAGAGCTTCCGAGGTTAAAAAAAAAATCTATGCGCAAAACAACAGCATGTTAAACACAAAGCTTAGTAAGTCTAATGGTAAATCAATATCACATGTTTTTCCTTAACCTATAGTAATCCATTTAAAAACATCTACATAATTAACAAGAAAATTTGAGATTTTACCAAAAGAACTTTCCAACAAAATAAATAAAAATAAGTGGAAAATCCCTTCTCCATATCAATATGCAAGCTTGCCTTTACCTTTGCTTGTAGTCCTTTTTGTTAGGATCTAGTGCCCTTAGTGTTGTATTATCGTTTATATGTACTTGCATTTTTCAAACAAATTGGTTTAATAAAATATCCATTATTTACATTAATATCCTTTTTATATTCTCCTCAGCGGTTTTTGCACTCAAAGTAAAATGAAAGCAAATATTGGATCATTGATTATCTAACATTTAACTAATACTAATCAGTATCACATGATTAGATCATAATACGAAAAAGTAACTTGTATTAGTAGATAATCTAAACATGTCATTAGTTTAATCGAAAATAAGAAAACCGATTGAAAGACTAATATGTCATCTATCAAGTCCAATTGGGGAGTTACATTATCTTGGGTATCGAAGTAGATGACTCTCAGAAGATAGAGACATAGATGTGATTGATTGGGCTGATAGTACATCGGACATGACCCAAGTAGAATAGATCCTAGATTTGTTTATAGATCTATTCACTTGTGATGCTCATAATGTGACATACATTAATCCTAAATGGATGATGGACTATGTATGCCTGACTCGTATACTTTGATGTAAATGAAAGCCTGAGTTCAAATATATAATGAACTGAAAGCTAGTACTTTGGGCAGAAGACTTCAGCAGTATGTAACATCATTCCACAACAGTGAAATTCATAGCCCAACTATAGTGTAAATGATATCCTCTCATTAACACTACATGATAGATAAAAAAACAAATATGACCATGAGTCATTTGTCTTTGTGATAAATGATTTAATTACTCTTTGATAGTAATTGACTTTTTAGGAAGGAAAATGCAATGGCTATCATGAGATAAAAAAGTATCATACTGGGAGAACAGATTTATCCCAAAGAGATTAAGGATACCCTATGATAAAGTTATTGGATGAGCACTTATTAAGTAGCTGTCATAATGGTATATAATAAGAAAGAATTTAGTCACAATACTTTAGTGGAATGACTTCATTACTAAATAATGTTATAATTAATAGGCAAAAGTCGAAACCTAATTATAAATTATTTGAGCTCTAATTGTATATGTCCAATCGGTCCCTCCGCTGGCTCGAGATATCTAGAAACAAATAGCATGTAGGACTAATGAATAAAAATGAATGAAAACAATAAAGTAAGAGAAATAGATCACATGTCTCACTATCCACTGTGAATGGGTTTTCTCACTAAGTATTAGAAATGACTAAGGAATTAATTTAATATTCTTTGAATTTTTATTTAATTAATTATAATTACAAAAATTGAAGTTTGAAGATGAAATTAAATTAATTAGTCATTATAAATTTATTGAATTAGGAAATTAAATATATTTTCTCATAGATTTTATTATGGTAAATTTGCTATGACTTTAACGGAATTAGAACTGGTTTTGAGAAAATTATTTAATTAAGAAATTAATTTAGTTAATTAAATTAAATGATTAAATAATATTTATTTTAGGTAATAGAAAATAAATATTCAGTTGGATAAATTATAAATGTTGGCAAAAGTTCAGGAAACATATAATTGGACCCAATACATCAAAGGCCCAACTAAGCCTTGTCTGTACTATGAGGGTCGTAACCCTAGTACTGTTACAAAGGTGCCATCGCCCCCTTTACTCTACTTAGAGTAGGATTGCATTTTTCTATTAAAATAGTATTATTTATTTAGGATTTATTCAAGCAAAACTCGTATACTTTTCTCTATAAATAAAGACTACCGGTTAAGCAATTTACACACTTCATAAACGTCGTTATTCTGCCAAAAAGTAGTGGTAATTTATTTACAAAGAATAAATTCTATTTTTTGAGAAAAATGAATAATTATCAATTTATAGAGAGAATTTACTTTCCCATTAAAAGTAAATAAATTGTTTTCATTCTATGAATTGGTTCGTGTTGCTCAAGCCCACACTTGAGGCAATTCGTGGTTCGAGAATAGGGAAAAAGTTGTTCAGTTGAAAGTCAAGATCAATTTTTGTCTGCCTCGTACAAAGCACATGTATAATTTTGGTTAAAGTTTATTACTATAAATATTACAAAAGGGCTCAGTTTTAGAAAATTTTAAACTTTCGTTGTACCTAAAATAACTATTTTCTAAACAGATTTTTTAGCAACTTGTATCAAAGCCAGGTTGTGTTATGTTTATAGTATAAACCAATATCGATTTTATCTCTATATCTCATGTTCGATTAAATTAGATAAGATGTGACGTTCTTTAAATTGTATGCATGTTTTGGAATATATATGTGAATGAATGTATGTCATTGTTCTATTTTTTGTGATAAAGTAATTTTGCCAAAAGTTGTGCTAGAAATTAGATCCAGTGTATTTTGGATTTTTCATAAATTTTGGAGTATGTATTTAGATTGTGGACTATCAACTCCACCCAGGTTTTAATTTAATTTTTTATTTTAGAATAATTTATGTGAGTCGAAAACGGACTAAGAATTTGTGTAACCTAAGTTTTTCGATGAAATTCAAAGAAATGAGGTTAACAATGTAACCCAAAATGATTGAGACAACCCAAACCTGACCAAACCAATTAGTAAGAGATCGGCAATGGGCTGACCAGAGGTGATCGATGGTGACCAATAGTGGGCCAATCAGTGGTGGCTGGCAAAGACGGTGGCCAATGGTTGACCCAATGATGGCGACAAAATTTCAGTGGTAGACCCCTTCGGTGGACTATTCAAGTTTTTTTGGGTTTTGGGATCCTTTGGTGCATTTGGGCTAATTTTGGGAAACCCAAAAATGATATTTAGCTTTAACCTAAAAGACCCAAAGAATGCTTTGGGAATAATAAATGTAATTTATTTTATTTTTATTTAATTTTCTTAGGATGGAATCATGAAAAATTTTGGTTGGTCAGAGTCAATTTATTTTCTTCATATATTAGAGCATGTTATATAATACGAATGTGATGAAATTGAAATTTACAGAAAAGTATGTTCATGTATATGTATGAGATAAGCATGCCATATAGTTTAGGGAAAAAATGTGCATGTTTTTAAATATTGAGTGAGAGAATGTCCCTGAACAAGACTTACGACCTCCATCAATGGTCACTGTGTGATGGCATGATAATGCTTCAAGTCAGTTTTCCCCTAGCCGCACCCTACTGTAAGTATTATCATGTGGATTTCACTGGGGAGATTTCCTTTAAGAGGATAACTAGTCATGTATGTTATTCATTGAGATTGTCCCAAGATGACTCTATTGTAGTACATATTATGATAGGTGTTGAATTGATGGTTATAAAACCAAGATTATTCTAGTTAAGTAGCTTCCCACAAAGCTCTACTTAAGTTATAATAATGGTCAAACGTGAAACAATTATTAGTACGAGTGAATCTCTAAGGAATTAGGTTAACGTATTAATTGGATGGAAATCCATACTCTTACTAGTTGATTAAGATTACCCCATGGTAACTTAATTCAATGGATGTAGGAATTATCATTGCAACAGATTACAAATGTTTTCAAGGTTTAGTGTCAGACACATGCATCATTTAAATGCTTGTCGTATGTTGCAAAACTTTTTCCAGAATATTTGTTTAATATATAGATATAATTGAATGGCGATTTTATTTTACAATTTGAAAATGACACTAACTCCCTTAGTTAACATCCTAATTGAGAACAAATTGAATGGAAACAACTATAAGGAATAGAAGAGGAATCTCAACATCATTTGATGCTGTGTTGAACATAAAACAGTACTTGATAACAAATACCTTTTGACCAACCAAACTGAGGCAATAACTCATTGGCGCATATCTGATGAGATATCTCATTATTATATATTGGATATTGGAAAAAAATTAGTTTGAAAATGGTTTTCTTGCACAGCGGAAAATTAAAATTTTGAAAACTGAGCCAATTTGTGATATTTATAATAAACTTGTTCCAAAATCGCACATTTGTTTTTTGCTAGACGGATCCTTGTCGTTCCTGGCTTTCAAGCAAAGGACCTTCACTGCTATTCTCGTACCATAAACTACTTCGAGTGTGGGTTCGAATGAATTCAAATCAAACACAAAACCAAAAATTATTTACTTTACTTTCAGTGGGAAAGAAAACCTTTCTTCAATAAAAATCGGTAGAATTTTTATTCCAGAAAATAAAATTTATACTTAGAAAATAAATTCACACTATTTTCAAGTAGAACAACAATATCTCAAAGTTGTGTGTTTAGCCCTACCGGTGCCATCTATTTATACGGACAAGAAGTGAAACCCTTGTTGAATTAGTATAAGTTTATTTCAATAGAAAAATAAAATCCTAGTCTAACTATGGGAGAGAGGGGCGATAACCCTAGTTAAATATACTAGGGTTTGTCATCTCATGTATTAGCATGAGGGGCTTTTAGGTCTCTCCCGTATTGGGTCCAATTATAAGTACTTCATGTACTTTTAACCCAGTACTTTTTAATTCAATCCAACCCAATACATGTTTTTCTATTTTCCAAAATAAACATCATAAATTAATTTTAATTAATTAATTTCTCAATTAAATAATTTTCTCAACCCAATTCTAATTCTATTAAAATCATTGCAAATTTACCGTAAAAGAATCTATGAGAAATTATATTTAATATTTCTACATTCAATAGGTTCACTATGACCAAATAATTTGATTCTTTTGAATTTTAATTAATTAATTAATTAATAATTCGAAAATCTATAAATTAATTTTTAGGTCATTTTTGTTTAGTGAGAAAATCACATTCATTTCTGAATTTTTGTCATTTCTCCAACCTTACCATTTCTGTTCATTTGATTCAACATGAAATTTATTTCTGATTTCAACAAGTTAGTAGAGGGACCGATTGGACATAAGTGATTAAGGCTCAAATGATTTATAATTAAGTTTCATCTTTTCACATATTAATTATAAACTCATTTAGTTACTGATCTGCTACAATTTATTGTGGAAAATTAGAGTATTTTCGGCACTTAGTGAACTTGCTTCTAGCTCTTTTATATGATTTTATTACATTTTCCGTATTTATTAGTTTATGTTTAATTTTAGTAAAATAAGTGTTTTTACGCAATTTTTAGCCATGTGATGACTTAAAAGGGCAATATGTGCTTAAGGATGAACTAACAAATCAAGTGAGTGCGCAAGACACTATTTTCGAGTTGAGAACGCGAAAGACAATGATAGTGTCGCGACACCGGCATGTGGTGTTGCAACATCAGGCTTCAAATCCAAATAATTCACCCTCAAAAGACAATGTCGTGATACCGATCTTTGGGTTTCGCAACACCAGAGCGATGAACTGGAATTTAAGTCAAGGGTGTTTTCGTCCGTACAATGAATATTATTCAGTTTTAGGGCTGTTAATTAACCTAGTTAGGACATAAAATTTGGCTATGAATAAAGGTGTTGAACCTCAATTTAGGAGGCTTGGCTGAGTGATTCGTTTAGATTTGTTTTAGGATTTTATTTTAGTTTTACTTTTCTTTCAAGTTAGTCCTTTAGTTACTAAATGAAATTTTCTTTCCATTATTCTAACTTGGATTCAATTTGGATTCAAGCTTTTATTTAATTAGTTTATAGTAATTTCTTTTTTGGTTTTCAATTACAATTGAGATTATCTTCGCAACTTCCAAAAGAATTTCAACTTTAACACAAATCAATATCAAAACAAATCAATTTTCTTATTCCTTTTTTCTATTTAATTATCTACTTTGCATGTTGAATATGAAATTAGGGAAAATGACATTTAGATCCATGAGTGGCTAATTTCTTTAGGGAGATTAATGATTGGATGCAAGAATAATTAATGAAAGAATTAGGGTTTGTTTTTTAGTTAGTTGTGTAACACCTTAAACCCGATCTTATGAGCTGGATCTGAATCCAGGGTGTTACTACTCATGAACATATGAATTTCACTCAAATAGACAATTTACATTCTGTTACAACTATTTAATTATAAATTTGCCTAAGAAATACATAGGTGTGATTAATGCAAGAATTTATTTGGTACACACAAAGAGACTATTTACGACTATGATTGAATTAATGTCATAGTCTATTGTAATTATCCCGTGTGAGAGACTTCTACAAACAAACCAAACTCGAACACGACATTAGACTTGCTTTGTATGCATAATAGCCCACTTTGCCACTCCTTTGGCGTAGCCCTAACATCGTCCCTCTTGACGCAGACCCAAATCCGCTTATCTGTGACACAATATACAGAGGTAAGTTCATGAGAACTTAGTGAGTTAAACCTCATTTACTTGTATTGTCTCAGTATTATGCATCTAGTGATTTTATTATCATCTCATTATTCTTCGTTCTTCAACTTTGGAAAATACCCTCTTCTTCATACCATAGGTGCCATGCCTTGTTTTGTGATCATCTCTAACCCTTAGCATCTTCAGTACATTACTTACATTCTTCACCCAGTCTTTTCGTGATTCCTTAACTATTCCCATACTGGAGCCCATACCTACAAAACAATATTGATTGAGCTATTCTTCTATTCTGCTTGGTTTATACTATGAATTTGCCATATTCCTTGGCATGTTCCATCTTCTCTGGACATATCTTAAGACTATGTAGGATACGCCACGACATTTCTTGCAGAACATTTTCTTCAGAGCTTGCCATACGTACTATTCCTTCAAAGTTCGCCATACGTACTATTCCTTCAATGTTTGCCACACATATCATTCCTTCGAGGTTTGTCACACTTACAATTCTTCAGAGTTAGCCATACATACATTTCTTGCGGAACAGTTTATTCAGAGCTTGCCATACGTACTATTCCTTCAAAGTTTGCCATACGTACTATTCCTTCAATGTTCGCCACACATATCATTCCTTCGAGGTTTATCATACTTACAATTCTTCAGAGTTAGCCATACATATCATTCTTCTAGGGTTGGTCATACTTACCATTCTTCTCATTCAAGGTCCGCCACAAAAGCGTTGCCTTCAGATGATTTCCATAAGGGCCTTCCTGTAGAGTGCGCCACAAAGGCGTTCCTTTCCATAGATCGCCACAAAGGCTTTAATTTCATAGATTTACACAAAGGCTTTAATATCATAGATTTCTACAAAAGTTTCCATTTCAGAGATTGTCACAAAGTCTTACATTTCATAATTGCCACAAAGGCTTCTACTTCATAGATTGCCACAAAGGCTTCTATATTATAGATTGCCACAAAGACTTCCATTTTCTAGCGCGTTCATGAAAAGGATTCACCTAGACTCACATTACGTGAGGTTTGCCCCTCATTGTCTTGGGTTACGCAGAGAACTCTATTAGGTAATAACCTTCCTTTAGTACTTTCCATATGATGCCATAACCCACGAATTATGGTCTTATATGATATAGTCTTTCCATATGACGTTATATCCCACCAGCTATGGTCTTACACAATATAGTGCCATGGACTTTTCATTTTTGAAAATCATGTTTAAAGTCTTGATGGACTTCTTTAAACGTCTTCGCGGAGACAGATACAAACTCATCATACTCTAACTCACTTTTGATAGACATAAATCATAACATGCTCTCAATATACACTTACACATTACAATTGTTCATATACAAGCATCCTTTGATTTCCAGTTTCACATCACATACTTAGTTTATCATGTTTCATGTAATTTAAACGTACAAGATCCATCAAACATTCATTCTACATAGAATCGTCACACCATACTTTTCTGGCTTCTGTCCTATAATTTATTTACTTTTCACAGAAGTTTCTCAGATACACAATCACACATACAAGATTCGGCTTAGGAACTCACTTGACAAGAACATATAATAGCTTGTGTAATAGCCCAATTTTGACCCTAATCAGACATAGTGGTTTCGGGACCATGAATCTTAGTTAGAAAAATATTTTAATATTATTTTTAGTGTCTACCGCATGTTAAGTTATATGTGTGAAAATTTCGTGTGAAAATTTGATCGTTTGAAGGCTCAATTCGATAAAAAAAATACTTAATTCCGTAAAATAAAAATTTAGAGGTTAAATTTTAAAAGCACCTATTTGTTGTTGTCTTTTTAAGTGGAAGGTTTAAAGATGCAATTAGACCAAGAAATAGTTAATGGGTGGCATATGACAACATTGTCCTTAATATATATGTTATATATATTTATTATAATAAGGTTAATTTAGTAAATTAGTAAATTATATCATATAATTAAAATAAGTAAAGAAAACATGAAAACATTCATCATCTTGGTCGAATATTAAGCTTGGAGAACTCATCTATGGCTTCCTAGGGTTTTGGCATTTCTATTGTAGATTAAGGTATGTTTTGGTTTCAGTTTTTTGATAATTTTTATGTTTTTGATATCGTTGTTTTGTGTACTACAAGACCCATGCTTGAATTTTTGTAATTTTTGATTATTTTGTGTTTTTCCATTGATGATAATTTGTGATTTGTGATGTTAGTTGATGAAATATGAAAGATAAGTGTTAGATTAACATGTTTTGTCTTTGAATTTTTGGTGAAATTGAGTAAATAGGGCTAAATTGTGAAAATAAATTTTTGAGGGACTAAAATGTGAAATAAAAGAAATGTGTGGACTTGTATGAAGTCTATGAACATTTGGCCCTCGAATAGTGTGGGCAAATTTTGAGTATTTTGTGTTTTATGCAATAGGGACTAAATTGTAAAAAGTGTAAATTTTAGGGGGAAATGGTAATTTTCCCAATTATGTGTTTTTTTACTAAATTGAATGTGATAATATTTAAACTAGCTCATTTTGAATATATTTAGATCAAGAACCAAAGAAATCGAAGTTAGATCGGAGAAAAGCTAAAGGAATCGAATAATCGTCCGATTTTGATTTTTCATCGTCCGAGGTAAGTCTACTAGCTATTTAATATTATTAAATCAATATATATGTATGTATATCTATTGTATTTTCGTTGAGTTATAATTAAAAAATTTGAATGCATAAGTTTGAAATATGAATGGTATATATGTGTATACCATATTTGAATATATGGATATATGCCTATATAAGTTTTGGAATTAAATATAGTTACGAATGGTATATAGATAAATATATATACATTGTTTGAATACTTAAATATATATCTATATGTTTATGTTTTTATTTGAAAATATTTGATGATATGAGAATTATAAATGTAAACATAAGATTCGAACATATACATGTACATTCATGTATAACTTTTGGGATGGATAAAAGGTGTGTATATTGCATATGCATAGGTAATTTTGAATAAGTGTTTAAATGTGAGTTGAAATATATATGTATACATTCGAATAGGTCTTAAACATATTTCAAGATATGGATGTTAAGTTTAAATATATGGGTAGTATTGAATACGTACAAACATACATGTATAGTTAGTTTCGAATAAGTGTATATATATATGTAAAGTTCTTGTATTGAATTTAGTTAAGTAGTAATATATATATGTTTGTGTTTATAAAATTTATAACTGTTTGAATTGAGTTGAAAGTATGATTTATAAACTCTTTTATGATTGAACATGGACTACAATTAATATGTGTTTGTTCTTAATGATTATTTGAGGAAGTATTTTGTATATGTGAAATGGAAATTTTCAGGCTTAAAGTCTAGCAGGCTTAAGGCCGGTGATTTAATTCAGACTTTATGTCCAGCTGGCTTAACGTCGGTGAAATAATTTGGACTTTAAGTCTAGCAGGCTAATTGCCGGTGAATTGAATCAGGTTTTTTTTTTTTGAAAACCTAGCAGGCTAGTTGTCGGTGAATATGTCTAAAATGTGTGAGTTGTACAGACTCAAGTATTTGAAGGAGTTTGCACTTTTATTCAGCCAAAGTAGTTGACAAATTTATGTATATATCTATGCACTTGTTAAATGTAATTGAAAGGTATATACATGTTAATATATGTGCTTTTGGCATAAGAAATTGAAGAAATATACTTATGCGCATATGGGAACATAAATATGTTTGGTTATTTATTTGCAAGTAATTGTTGATCAATAAAGCATCCGATTATTTATGTTTAAGTATGAGTTAGGTTAGAATTTATGATTAATATACAAATATGCGTGATAGGTTATGAAATGTGATTAATATATTCATATTTATATTTGAGTATATGTACAGGGTAAGTACACATATACCTTTAGTTATATGTTTATGATAAATACCTATGCCTATTCAATCTTTCTATTTGTTAAGCATATGGATATATATATATGTATTTCGTATATATATAATTATTAGTTTCTATTAGTCCAGTGATTTGTAATTTGACAAGTAAAGATGTGTTCTGTTATATTAGAATGACATTTAAATGTATATGTATAAATACATATGTATATTCAGTTTTAATAGTGATTGAATATATACGTATATGAATAAGCATTTGGTTATACACAATTGATGTGTATGTATATTTGATTCTATGTATTACATAATAGGATATGTGAAGGTTGCAATGTATATTTATGGAATCAGGAAATTATTTGATTTTTATGTAATATTTAATTATTATATTTTTGGGTATGCTATAGACTTACTAAGCTATAAAAGCTTACTTTATTTGTTTATGTCTTTCTGTTTTATAGTTTAAAAAGATCAAGCTTCAAGCTCGAGGACCGTCAGCAAGTTCATCACCCTATCTGTTGTTTCGATATTTAAAATGTTTACATTCTAACTATGGCATGTACAGACTAGATAAATGAGTTGTGGGTTATATTTTGTAATAATGTAAGTGATTATAATATATATATATGAAAATGGTTTATTTTCTTATGGACTTATTAGTTTGTAATATCCTTGTTTATTTTAAATGGTTAGAAGAAAAAAAAATCTAAAAATTAAAATTTGCATGTTTAATATTAGGTTCAGATTATCATATGTGACTATTAAAATTATTGAACTTTAATATATGTTTGTTCTGAGTTATGTTATGCTTAGTAATGCCTTCTAACCCTAATTTGGCGACAGATATGGGTTAGGGGTATTACATTTTATTGGTATTAGAGCTACGGTTTAGTCAGTTCTAGGACTAATGTAGCGCGTGTAAGTCTAGTTGTACATGCCATAATTTATATTCTGATAGTGTGATGACTTCTGGCATTTGAAATTGTGTTTTCGTATAGGAATGGATCCCGATCGAGCTGTAGCTGATGATGTTGATAGTATAGCGCCTGTTACCATGCAAGGGATAAAGCCAGTAGATTCTAGACCGACCTCGAGTAATCAGGAGGGAGAGGCTAAACAAGCCTTTTTCCAAATGATGAACGACTGGTTTACTCAATATATCTGGACTAATCTGGCTACACAACAACCTTTACCCCCGACTAATCCATCTCCGATACCTATGGTACCTTAGATGATTGATCCGATGAGATTTAATAAGCCCCATGTTGATAAAATTAAAAAATACGGGGCCGAAGAATTTAGGGCCACAATTAATGATGATGCTGAGCGGGCTGAATTTTGGCTCGATAACACTATCCGTGTATTCGAAGAATTGTCATGTACGCCCGACGAGTGTTTGAAATATGCCATGTCTTTGTTGCGCGATTCTGCCTATCATTGGTGGAACACTTTAGTGTCGGTTGTGCCAAAAGAACGGGTCACCTGGGAATTCTTTTAGATTGAGTTCCGTAAGAAATATATCAGTCAAAGATTCATTGATTACAAACGTAAAGAATTTCCTGAGCTTAAACAAGGTCGCATGACTGCCATTGAATATGAGCGGGAATTTGTGAGACTCAGCAGATATGCCCGAGAGTGTGTTTCGACTGAAGCTAGAATGTGTAAACGATTCGAAGACGGGCTGAATGAAGACATTAAACTGTTAGTTGGCATACTTGAGATAAAAGAGTTTGTGGTACTTTTTGAATGAGCTTACCAAGCCGAAGAACTAAGGAAAGAGAAGAGAAAAGCTAACTTTGAAGCTAGAGATTCCCGTAAAAGAACATTCAGTAAATCATTTCAGTCAACCTCAAAGAAATTCAGAGATGATCTAGTCGATCTAAATCTACTACAGGCTTTTCTAAACGAGATCGAGATCAACCTCTTATGAGTTCACGAGCCATTTCAGTTGCTAGTGTTGGCAATGTTCGACAGAATAGATCAAAGTGCAAGCATTGTGGTAAATGGCATCCTGGAGATTGTAGACTGCATGATCGGTCTTGTTTTAAGTGTGGACCAAAGGATCATTTTATTCGAGAGTGTTCGATGATGGCTGAGCAAAACACTGTTCAGAGTACCAGCCCAAGTAATGTATCAGTGTGAGGTAGACCACCCAGATCTATAGGCAATGTAAGTGGCAGTCAGAGAGGGACAAGAGACACAACAATTCGATCTGAGGCTCATGCACCTGCTAGAGCATATGCTATCTGCACTCGTGAGGAGGCTTATTCCCTAGATGTTATTACTGGTACTTTCACTCTTTATGATACTAATATTATTGCTTTGATTGATCCTGGTTCGACTCATTCATATGTATGTGAAACTTTAGTATCCAGTAAGACTCTGCCTGTTGAGTCTACTGAGTTTGTTATTAGAGTATCAAACCTCCTAGGCCGGTGTGTTTTGGTTGACAAAGTGTGTAAGAACTGTCCATTCATGATTCAAGATTCATGTTTTCTGGCTCATTTGATGCTATTACCATTCAACGAGTTTGATATAATTTTGGGTAAGGACTGGTTAACTGTGCATGATGTTATTGTAAACTGTAAATGAAAGACTGTTGATTTGTAGTGTTAGAATGATGAGATTATTTAGATTGACTCTAATGATCTAAATGGGTTACCGGCAGTGGTATCCTCGATGTTAGCTCAGAAGTATGTGAGGAAGGGTTGCGAAGCTTACTTTGCATATGTTCTTGATAGTAAAGTGACCAAAAAGAAGTTGAATCTGTACCAGTTTAGTGTGAGTATTCGAATGTGTTTCTTGAAAAATTACTGGGTTTGCCACCTATTCGAGAGGTAGAGTTTGGTATTGAGTTAGTACCGGGGACGACTCCAATTTTGATAGCTCTGTACTATATGGCACCGACTAAATTAAAAGAGTTGAAAGAATAGTTGCAAGAGTTGACAGATAGAGGTTTTGCACGACCGAGTTTCTCTCCTTGGGGAGCACCAGTTTTGTTTGTGAAAAAGAAAGATGGAACAATAAGAATGTGTATCGATAATAGACAGCTCAATAAAGTGACTATAAAGAATAAGTATCCATTGCCACGAATAGATGATTTGTTCGATCAGTTGAAAGGGGCTACTGTGTTTTCAAAGATAGATTTGAGGTCAGGCTATTATCAGCTACGGGTTAAAGACTCTGAGGTACCAAAGACTGCTTTCAGAACGAGGTACAAACATTACGAGTTTCTGATTATGCCTTTTGGACTTACAAATACACCTGCTATTTTCATGGATTTGATGAATCGGATCTTTAGACAGTATCTGGATCGGTTTGTGGTTGTATTCATAAATGACATTTTGATCTACTCCTGTGGTGAGACCGAGCATGCTGAACATTTGAGATTTGTGTTACAGACTTTATGAGATAAACAAGTGTATGCAAAGTTTAGTAAATGTGAGTTCTGGTTACGTGAAGTCAGTTTTTTGGGTCATGTTGTATCAACATCGGGTATTATGGTTGATCCAAGTAAAATTTCAGCTATACTTGATTGGAAACCTCTAAGAAATGTCTCTGAAGTTCGGAGTTTTCTGGGACTCGCTAGTTACTATAGACGGTTCGTGAAAGGTTTTTCTATGATTGCGACCCTGATGACGAAGTTGTTACAAAAAGATGTTAAGTTCGTGTGGTCAGAAAAGTGTCAGAAAAGCTTTGATCAGTTGAAAGCCCTTTTGACCGAAGCTCCAGTACTAGTTCAGCCAGAGACGGGTAAAGAATTTGTTATTTTTAGCGATGCATCTTTGAACAGTTTGGGCTGTGTTTTGATGCAGGAAGGCAAAGTTGTAGCTTATGCCTCGAGACAGTTAAAGCCACATGAAAAGAACCATCCGACGCATGATCTCGAATTGGCCGCTATTGTGTTTACTTTGAAAATATGGCGCCACTATTTATTCGGTGAAAAATTTCATATTTATTCTGATCACAAAAGCCTAAAATATTTGATGACTTAGAAGGATCTGAATTTGAGACAGCGACGCTGGTTAGAGTTGCTAAAAGATTACGAGCTTGTGATTGATTATCATCAGGGAACGGCTAATGTTGTTATTGATTCTCTAAGTCGAAAATCACTGTTTGCTTTGAGTGCTATGAATGTGCATATTGCTATGTCTGATGATGGTGCGATGATAGCTGATTTAAAAGCAAAACTGTTATTCGTTCAACAGAGTTGTGAAGCTCAGAAAGCCGATGATGATTTAACTGCAAAACGGGCTCAGTGTGGCTTGAATGTTGATTCAGAGTTTCTAGTTGATGCTGAGGATTGTTTGAGATTCAGAAACCGATTATGTGTTTCGAAAAATTTAGAGTTAATTCAGATGATATTGAATGAAGCTCATAATAGTCGATTATCTATTCATCCGGGTAGCACGAAAATGTATAACGATCTGAAACAACACTATTGGTGGCATGGTATGAAACGAGACATTTCTGACTTTGTTTCGAAATGTTTAATATGTCAGCAAGTAAAAACTGAGCATCAAGTACCTTCTGGATTGCTTTAGCTGATCATGATACCTGAATGGAAATGGGACCGAGTCACGATGGATTTTGTATCAGGTTTACCGTTGACACCGAGCAAGAAAGATGCAGTCTGGGTTGTTGTTGAGAGATTGACAAAATCGGCTCACTTTGTTCCATTCTGTACTGATTATTCACTTGATAAACTTGTTGAATTATATATTTTTCAGATTGTGAGATTGCATGGGGTACCTATTTCTATTGTTTCGGATAGAGATCTGAGGTTTACATCATGGTTTTGAAAGAAATTGCAAGATGCACTAGGTACTAAACTACATTTTAGCACTGCCTTTCATCCCCAGACAGATGGTCAGTCCGAACAAATCATTCAGATACTTGAGGATATGTTGAGATGTTGCATTCTTGTGTTTGAAGGTACATGGGAACGATACTTGCCTTTGATTGAATTTGCGTATAATAATAGCTTTCAATCTAGTATCAAAATGGCACCTTACGAAGCTTTGTACGATCGTAAATTTCGTACACCATTGTATTGGACCGAGCTTAGTGAAAATAAGATACACGGGGTCGATTTGATTAAAGAAACTGAGCAGAAAGTGAAAGTGATTTGGGATAGTCTGAAAACAGCATCGGATCGTCAGAAATCATATGTAGACTTGAAGAGAAAAGATATAGTTTCAGATTGGAGATAAAGTCTTTCTGAAAGTCTCACCATGGAAGAAAATACTCAGATTCGTTTGTAAAGGCAAATTGAGTTTGAGATTCATTGGACCGTATGAGATTATTGAGCGTATCGGGCCGGTTACTTATAGATTGTTGTTGCCACATGAACTAGAAAAGATTCACAATGTATTCCATGTTTCGATGCTTCGTAGATACCGATTTAATTCTTCACATGTAATTAATCGGACAGAGATTGAGATTAAATCTGATATGTCGTACGAAGAAGAACCGATTAGTGTTTTCGCTTGTGAAGTTAAAGAGTTACGAAACAAGAGAATTTTGTTAGTTAAAGTATTGTGGCATAAACACGGAGTCGAAGAAGCAACTTGGGAACCAGATGATGTAATTAAAGAACGTTATCCAAACCTATTCACAGGTAAGATTTTCGGGGACGAAAATTCCTAGGGGGAGAGTTGTAACAGCCCAATTTTTACCCTAATCAGACATAGTGGTTTCAGGACCATGAATTCGAGTCAAAAATATATTTTAATATTATTTTTAGTTTCTATCGCATGTTAAGTTATATGTGTGAAAATTTCGTGTGAAAATTTGATCGTTTGAAGGTTCAATTCGATAAAAGGGACTTAATCGCGTAAAATAAAAATTTAGAGGTTAAATTCTAATAGCACCTATTTGTTGTTGTCTTTTTAAGTGGGAGGTCTAAAGATGCAATTAGACCAAGAAATAGTTAGTGGGTGGCATATGACGACATTGTCCTTAATATATATGTTATATATATTTATTATAATAAGGTTAATTTAGTAAATTAGTAAATTATATCATATAATTAAAATAAGTAAAGAAAACATGAAAACATTCATCATCTTGGCCGAATATTAAGCTTGGAGAACTCATCAATGGCTTCCTAGGGTTTTGGCATTTCTATTGTAGATTAAGGTATGTTTTGGTTTCAGTTTTTGATAATTTTTATTTTTTTGAGATCGTTGTTTTGTGTACTACAAGACCCATGCTTGAATTTTTGTAATTGTTGATTATTTTGTGTTTTTACATTGATGATAATTTGTGGTTTGTGATGTTAGTTGATGAAATATGAAAGATAGGTGTTAGATTAAAATGTTGTCTTTGAATTTTTGGTGAAATTGAGTAAATAGGGCTAAATTGTGAAAATAAATTTTTGAGGGACTAAAATGTGAAATAAAAGAAACGTGTAGACTTGTATGAAGTCTATGAACATTCGGCCCTTGCATAGTTTGCGCAAATTTTGAGTATTTTGTGTTTTATGCAATAGGGACTAAATCGTAAAAAGTGTAAATTTTAGGGGTAAAATGGTAATTTTTCTAATGATGTGTTTTTGGACTATATTGAATGTGATAATATTTAAAATAGCTCATTTTGAATATATTTAGATCAAGAACCAAAGAAATCGGAGTTAAATCGGCGAAAAGCTAAAGTAATCGAATAATCGTCCGATTTCGATTTTTCATCGTCCGAGGTAAGTCTACTAGCTATTTAATGTTATTAAATCAGTATATATGTATGTATATCTATTGTATTTTTGTTGAGTTATAATTAAAAATACTTTTAATGAATAAGTTTGAAATATGAATGGTATATATGTGTATACCATATTTGAATATATGGATATATGCCAATATAAGTTTTGGAATTAAATATAGTTTCGAATGGTATATAGATAAATATATATACATTTTTTGAAAACTTAAATATATATATCTATATCTATATATTTATGTTTTTATTTGAAAATAATTGATGATATAAGAATTATAAATGTAAACATAAGATTCGAACACAGACATGTACATTCATGTATAACTTTTGGGATGGATTAAAGGTGTGTATATTGCATATGCATAGGTAATTTCGAATAATTGTTTAAATGTGAGTTGAAACATATATGTATACGTTCGAATAGGTCTTAAACATATTTCAAGATATGGATGTTAAGTTTATCTATATGTGTAGTATTGAATACATATAAATATACATGTATAGTTAGTTTTGAATAAGTGTATATATATGTAAAGTTCTTGTATTGAATGTAGTGAAGTAGTAACATATATCTGTGTGTGTTTATAAAATTTATAATTGTTTGAATTGAGTTGAAAATATGATTTATAAACTCTTGTATGATTGAACATGGACTACAACAATTATGTGTTTGTTATTAATGATTATTTGAGGAAGTATTTTGTACATGTGAAATGGAATTTTTTAGGCTTAAAGTCTTGCAGGCTTAAGGTCGGTGATTTAATTCAGACTTTATGTCCAGCTGGCTTAACGTCGGTGAAATAATTTGGACTTTAAGTCTAGCAGGCTAATTGCCGGTGAATTGAATCAGGTTTTTTTTTTTTTGAAAACCTAGCAGGCTAGTTGTCGGTGAATATGTCTAAAATGTGTGAGTTGTACAGACTCAAGTATTTGAAGGAGTTTGCACTTTTATTCAGCCAAAGTAGTTGACAAATTTATGTATATATCTATGCACTTGTTAAATGTAATTGAAAGGTATATACATGTTAATATATGTGCTTTTGGCATAAGAAATTGAAGAAATATACTTATGCGCATATGGGAACATAAATATGTTTGGTTATTTATTTGCAAGTAATTGTTGATCAATAAAGCATTCGATTATATATGTTTAAGTATGAGTTAGGTTAGAATTTATGATTAATATACAAATATGTGTTATGAGTTATGAAATGTGATTAATATATTCATATTTATATTTGAGTATATGTACAGGGTAAGTACACATATACCTTTAGTTATATGTTTATGATAAATACCTATGCCTATTCAAACTTTATATTTGTTAAGCATATGAATATATATATGTATTTTGTATATATATAATTATTAGTTTCTATGAGTCTAGTGATTTGTAATTTGACAAGTAAAGATGTGTTCTGTTATATTAGATTGACAGTTAAATGTATATGTATAAATACATATGTATATTCAGTTTTAACAGTTATTGAATATATACGTATATAAATAAGCATTCGGTTATACACAATTGATGTGTATGTATATTTGATTCTTGGTATTACATAATAGGATATGTGAAGGTTGCAATGTATATTTATGGAATCAGGAAATTATTTGATTTTTATGTAATATTTAATTATTGTATTTTTGGGTATGCTATAGACTTACTTAGCTATAAAAGCTTACTTTATTTGTTTATGTCTTTCTGTTTTATAGTTTTAAAAGATCAAGCTTCAAGCTCGGGGACTATTAGCAAGTTCATCACCCTATCTGTTGTTTCGATATTTAAAATGTTTACATTCTAACTATGGCATGTACAGACTAGATAAATAAGTTGTGGGTCATATTTTGTAATAGTGTAAGTGATTATAATATATATATGAAAATGGTTTTATTTCCTTATAGACGTATTAGTTTGTAATATCCTTGTTTATTTTAAATGGTTAGAAGAAAAAAATTCTAAAAATTAAAATTTGCATATTTAATATTAGGTTCAGATTATCATATGTGACTATTAAAATTATGGAACTTTAATGTATGTTTCTTTTGAGTTATGTTATGCTTAGTAATGCCTCCTAACCCTAATTTGGCGATGGATATGGGTTAAGGGTATTGCAGCTTGAGCTCTAGATTTAAGACCTTTTAGGAGTTGCAACAACCATTGCCTCTCGAAATAAAAGAACATCATAAAAATACATTCAGATAACCATTCCATCATCTTAAACACAAATAACCCATAAACAAAGCCTTACTTCTTTAGAAATTCATGTAGATCTACCTTTCAGGGCCATAAAACTCACCTCGACATGGAGAAATTTCTAGAAGAATCTAGAGTTTTAGATCCAGCTTGAAGAAAAATGCTTCTTCTTTACTCCACTTTAGATTTCAATATTTTCAAAAGAGAATAAGAGAACTCCCTTTATTACAACTTGAAGACCTATTAATATAGTCAAAGTCTTTATTGGAACTTGACAAATGTCACATCACTACTGACTTGTCTTATCAAGGGTCTAGAACTTCCGAGAAAACTAATTGAGTACTTTCCCTTTCTCTTTTAATTATCGTAGCTCTCGTTCGGCTAGTTCCTAATCAATTTACCTTTTAATTTAACTTGTACAATATCACGGGGAAAAAGGGTGTACTACTTCTGACATGGGCTCATACCTTCAGTATCTATTTACCTAACTAAATCCTTCTTCTATCAAATCACAATTATCTAGCATGGAACTCTAAACATCTTGAACACACAACTGTGTTCGCCCCTATTATACGCCAGAAAGAACACTTGGGAGATTACCAATTCACCAATCGTACTTTTCAAAGACTATATTGAACCTTATGCTCGTCGAAACTGAGCGTTATAGGCCTGTTCAAAGAATTATTATACTTAGTCAACTTCAACTTCTTATACTTTACACACACTCAAAACTTACTCTTTGTGCCTTACTTTTGTAGACATTGTTTGAACACTAAGGTTTCATCAGGTAGGATGTTACAACTTGGCTTGCGCAATGTGTGATTAAACCCTAAGATTGATGACCCTAGGAAGTAATTCAGGATAAACGAGATCGAAAGATAAGTTTACTGAGTAAATCATAATTTATCCTGATCAAGAAAGTGAGGTCGAAAGATAAGTGACTATTGGTCGATTAGTTAATTAGTTAGAGGCTGAAAGGTAATAACTAGTTAATTAATAGCTAATTCGCTAAAACTTGAATCCTGAAGTTAATTAGGAACACTGACGTAAGTTAATCTTCTACTTACTTAATTGGATTAATTTCAATTGTTAAATTGGTTTTTAATTTTGTTTAATTTATTTTATTTCAGTTAATTAATTTTAATTTGGTTCTTCGTACTATAGTTTTAAGTTATTACTATTTAGCCCTATTAGTGTAGAAAATGAATTTTAATATAATTCAACCTCTCTTAGGTACAATCCTTGGAATACTTTTCGCAGTGTTTCGTTGTAACATTTTACTATATTACAATTTGACCCGTATACTTGCAAACACCTCTACTTAATTAATTATCTTTTTGCTACAGTATTTCCAGCCTAGACATTCGCATTTCTAGCAGTGGTCAGTCACGAAGTCATTCCTGAGCTCTCCCTAATGACATGCGATTACGAAAGCAACACAATCAGTGCTTGTCCAATGACCTTGTCAAAAGTATGTTACCCTCATAGAATATCCTTAATCTCTTTGGGATAAATTTGCTCTCCCAATATGATCATATTTTATCTCATGGTAACCATTACATCTTCATTCACGAAAAGCCAATTACTATCAAATAATAATCAAGTCATTCATCATAAAGATGAACGACCCATGGCCACATTTACTTTTCATTTATCATGTAATGCTAATGAGAGGACATCATTTATTCCTGTCTTGGGCTATGAATTTGACTATTGTGAATGATGATACGTACTATAGACGTCGTATACCTAACGCACCAGCTTTCAGTTCCATATTTATTTGAACAAAGGCTTTTACTTGCATCAAGGTATACGAGTCACGCATACATAGTCCATCATCCACTCAGAATTAAGGTATGCCACATTGTGAATGTCACAAATGAATAAAACCATAAATAGATTCAAGATCTATTCTTCTTGCGTCTATTCTGATGTACTATCAGTCTAGCTAGTCACATCCATCTCTCTATCTTCTGGGAGTTGTCTACTCCGATGCTCAAGACAAGACACTCCCTATTGGAAAAATTCTGGTTTGAAAACGATTTTCTTGCACAACAAAAATTAAAATTTTGAAAATTGACCTAATTTGTGATATTTATAGCTATAAACCTTAGACCGAAATCATATATGTGTTTTCAAATAAGTTGATCCTTGATGTTTTTCGGCTTTCAACCAAACGATCGTCTTCGTTATTCTAGTACCAGAAATTACTTAGAGTGTGGGCCCGAACCAATTGAATCAAAACACAAAACTAAAAAAAAAGTTTTCTTTTATCTTTGGGGTGAAAATGAAAATTCTCTCTTCTTTAATAGAAACCAGTAGAATTGTTATTCTGGAAAAAATATATTTAATAGCTACAAATAAATTCTCTCTATTTTTTGGTAGAGTAACAATCTCTCTAAGTTATGTAAATAACTTTGTTGGTGTTATCTATTTAGAAGGCGAGGAGGTAGAACCCTTATTAACTTGTAGATGTTTATTTCAAATAGAAAAACAACTTCCTAGTCCAAATAGAAAAGGGAGAGAAGCTAATAGGGCGTGTTTCCCCTCAAATGTATTATGATGGGGGTTTGGGCCTTTCATTGTATTGGGCCCAATTATATGTGCTATTTGGACTTTTAAGTCAACACTTTATAATTTAATCCAACCCAAGACATATTTTTCTATTTCCAATTAAATAATTTTCTCATCCAAAATTTACCTGTGATAAAATTATAACGATTTTACCCCTGGTAAAAATTCCAAAAAAATATATTTAATATTTCACAATTCAATTTGTTCACTATGATCGAATGGTTTAGTTTCATTTTCGGGCTTTAAAATAGCTCAAAAACATAAACTCTTTCTTTCGATCATTTCTAAGTAATCCATGTGCATTTGCAAATGAATCATTTCTCATTTCCATTTTTGAGAAAACCACATTCATTTCCAAATGACTCCATTTCTCCATTTCAGAGAAAGCCATAGTCATTTCTGAATGTTTTTCATTTCTCAATTTCTATTCATTCTACTCATTTTGATTCAAACATGCAATTCATTTTTGGTTTCAATGAGCTAGTGGAGGGATTGATTGGACATATGTAATTACGACTTAAATGATTTATAAACTCATTTAGTCACGAAGTAAATCCACTATAGTATCGTCACTAAGCTCTCCCTAACGGCATACCATTACCAAAGAATTTACTCAGTACTCGTCCAATAACCTTGTCATAAGTGTGTCCTCATAGGATATTCTTGACCTCTTTGGGATAATATTCACTCTCCCAATATGATCATATTTTATCTCATGGTAACCATTGCATATTCCTTCACGAAAAGTCAATTACTATAAAATATTAATCAAGTAATTCATCACAAAGACGAATGAATGATGGCCACGTTTGCTTTTCATCAACCATGTAATGCCAATGAGAGGATATCATTTACCCACGTATCGGGCTATGAATTCCATCGTTGTTAATAACACTACATACTATAGAAGTCGTACACCCAACATACCAGCTTTCAGTTCCTTATCTATTCAAACTCTAGCTTTTACTTATGTCAAAGTGTATGAGTCACACATACATGATCCGTTATCCACTTCGGATTTAGGTATGCCGCACTATGAACATCACAAGTTAATATGTCACACCCCAAAAACGACGGATCCAAATGGGTGAGTAAGGTATGTATGTAAACTGATTTAGCAATGTGGTAGCATAATCCGCCATCTTGTTGGCTTGTTGGTGAATCAGAGTGTTTACGCACACTAGCGTTAAAGTATTTGCCTCTTAGCAGTATCTAAGGATTTAATTATAGGGTATCTACAAGCAAAGAAATATTACGCCCAAGAATGAGTACGCCTAATGAAGAGTATGACCAGAGTATTGGTTGAGCACGAAGAGCTTATCAAGTATCTAAGGATGTTATAGGAGATTTAATTATCTTTATGACCATGTCATACGCGAGTCATTATCAAAGTATAGTACGTTCAATTTTCTTGAGCACTGTTCAAGTTGATTTTTGTGATGATATGAGTTGAGAGTCAGTTGAATTGATTTTACCATCCCTATGATTGGTCAAAAAGTAACGAAGATCTTTGCTAGATTCTCTTTACCTTCCTCTGAATTTTTCTTTATAGGAAACTAGGACATTTAGGTAAGGTAAGCATCATCACTTGTTAGAGTCCATAGTACGGGGACAAGGAGTTTGTATCTAGTAAGAGAGAAGACATTTCAAATGACATTACTTTCTACTTTACGTTCTGGTTTTTCTTTCCAACCTAAATGTTCTTTTCTTCTTCGTTAAGATAGAACTAAGACCTCATTTAATCAATGGATGATTCAGCCTTCTAGTAAGTCTTATAGCCCTATATGTTATGATTGTTATTGAGGAAGGATATTAAAAGGTGTAAGAATAGTAGGGTGTGAGTGAAAGGCCTTGCATGGGGGTCACATGTAGTTGAAACATTAGTAAACTATCTGTAAATGGGGATTCTAATAGAAATTCCATGATCTTGTAAGTAGTTGTTGCTACTAAATTGGGAGCAACAATTAAAACAGAAACTCCAAATTGAAGTAATGGTAATTCTCTGGTGAATATCTAGACCTGAATTCTACACAATATATTATGATGATTCCTTGTACAGTCGATGTTCAGATAGATGAACATATCTTCTTGAGAAGTTACTGTATACATGTATATATGGTTGTGTGTGTTCTCTGTGAAGCATCTGTATGTATGTGCTGAAGTGTACGATACACTGCATGAATATGACAATGTATGGTGAGAATGCATGAGAAATTATGTGTTAGGAAGTATGATTATGTTAAGATTGTGAGTGAAATTTGTGTAGATGCGTCTATTATGTTATTCGAGTAATGTAAGACCACGAATGGTTGGCGATAAGGGGGTTCTGGCGGAGTGTCAGTAAAGTATATAATACGATGACAGACCTTGCAGTGGTGCTTTGATGATGTCCTTGGGATAAAAAATGAGAAAAGGCCAATGCGGTAGAGATGAAAAAAAACAATGGCCATGGCAATTTTTGGGAATGGCAAATGAGCTACATTTGTCTACTAGGGTTTTTGCGTGTCCTTGGGGCGTTGATGGGCAAACCACAGGTGATGCTAAGTTTAGACAAATCTATATTGTCAAACACGATAGGTTATGTGGTACCTTTGTGGTAAGTCACCTGTAAAGCCTTTTTGGCAATTTACTTGGGAATTCCTTAAGACTGGTTACCTATAAAGCTTATGTGGTGTAATGTTTGGAAAGCTTGTCAGGCGAATGTTGTATCACCTAAGTGGCGAGTTGTTAGTCTGCCTTCATGGTGAGAACTGGGCATGCCTTTGAGACATTTCTGAAGGTGTCCTCAATAGAGTACTCGACTGATGAATCCGCCATAGTAACTCATTAGGTCAGAAAGAGAGCTTAGCATATAAGCAATTATGGGTGATGTAAGTGTCCACCAAATCTAGAAGTTTTTCCCTTTTGTATCTAATGTTATCTGAACTTCCATTGGGTGATCTAAAATATTAACTTCATTGAAAAAAATTTGTTATCTAGATCGACGTGAAGATATGGCGTGATTGGTATTCCGAAAACCACCAGAGCTAGTATATGAATCCGCTAAGACTAGTGTCCATAGGTATATCATTATAAGGAATGCATCCAATTTCTATCTTTAAGCAATTGTGAAATAGGATCCCCTATAAGGTAGGAAGTTTGTAATTCGCCAATCAACTGGAAGTGGATAATGTGGTAGAGTTAGAGGTTGATGTATAGTTATCCGCCAGGAATCAGAAAAGTATTCTTCAAAATCTAAAAGGAAGTCCAGGATTCTTAAGTCAAGGAATTCAACATCATCATTTAAAGGTAAAAATGGTTAAAACTCACTAAGTTCCATTGAACTTATGGGTGTTTATTTGTAATGCAGGTTCTTGAGTTGAACCAGTTCGCTATAAGGGACCAAGCTAGGAATGGGCTAAGGTGGTTGATTGTAGTGCGATGTTATGCATATAGAGGGAAATTTTTGGGAACATGTTTTCAAATGGCGAATAGTATTACATGTCACGAATATGTTTGTTTTATCAAAGATTTAATTTGTAATGCTTTATACTACTTTTAAGAGTATGTTATAAATTACAAACGTTTCATTCAAATCTTTTGACTTCGAAAAGAGTTTTAAATAAATAAGAAGTACATCCAATATGATTTTTCACCAGTTGAACAATTTTGTTCAGTATGTAAGTATTCTGACGTCCTATATTCGGATCTGGTAAATTGGGTCAGGTATAGGGTGTTATAGAATAAATCTAAAAATGGATTCAAGATATATTCTACTTGGTTCATGTCCTATGTATTGTCAGTCTAGTAAGTTACATCTATGTCTTTATCTTTTAGGATCCATTCGCTCCGATACCCAATAGAAAACATCTCCTCAATTTAACTTGATAGACGACTTATTAGTCTTTCAATCGATTTGCTTATTTCTGATTAAACTAAGGACATGCTGAGGTTTGCTTACTAATACAAGCTGTCTTTTCATATTAAGATCTGACCACGTAATACCGCTTAGTATTAGTTAAACATTAAACAACCAGTGAGCAACATTTTCTTTCATTTTGCTTTGTGTGCAAAAACCATGTGAGGACAATATACAAAGTATTAATTTAATTCATGAATAAATTTCTTGACCAATCTGTTCGAAAAATTATAAGTGTACTTAGACGAAAATACTACACTTAGGGCACTAGATCCAACAGTCTCTCACTTTCCCTAGTAAAGTAGATGAGTCATGTTTCGCATTCCTATTCCCCTCCATATATTTCCCAAAGAGCTGTCTAGCTAGTAAAGTCTTGGAAAAACAATCCCCAAGGTTTGTCATCAGATGTGATCTTTGACTACATCTACTATCCCATCAAAAACTATTGTCTCCCTTAATGTGTTTTATCTTTATTTGGTTTCTTTTAGGTTTAACTATATTCGTACTATTATAGTGCCATAGCTTTTTCGTACCTCATATTCGACCCTCCATAGTGAAGTTAGCAATGTATCTCTGCTTGACACTTAATCACACTATGGACTCGTTGTCTAGGACAAAATACAACCCAATGTTGATTTCCTCAAATCTTGACATGTTTAAAAGTCATAATCAGTATATCCAATAGGAGTAAGATCTCCTCTGGAATGCACAAGCATATAATCCCTCGTTCTCTGTAAATATTTTTGATCTATTTTTCAAGAAAAAGGGTGGTTCTTTGAGGCTATGTATAGGCTATCGATTGTTAATTAAGCTAACCATTAAGAATAAATATCCCTTGCCCAGAATTGATGACTTGTTTGACCAATTTTGAGGTGCCACGTTGTTTTCTAAAATAGATCTAAGGTTGAGGAACTATCAACTTAGGGTAAAGGAGGCAGATGTGCCCAAAATTGCATTTAAAACCCTATATGGCCACTATGAATTCCTTGTAATGCCATCCGATTTAACCAATACTCCTGCCGCCTTCATGGATCTAATGAACCAAGTGTTCCAGCCCTTTCTTGATTGGTTCATCATTGTGTTTATCGATGATATCTTAATCTATTACAAAACCAAATATGAACATGATGAACACCTTAATAAGGTTCTACTATAACACCTTTAACTCGACCCGATTCACCAGGTTTGGATATTAAGTTTTATCACACGAAAAACCTAAAAAATTTTAAAGATACTCTCTGTAATGCCCTCCACCCGACTCGATGAATCGGATCTGAGTATTGGGTGTCACACTCTATAACAGATGTAACTTAAACTTTTTGCCTATGGAAAAGTTCTATCTATGAATATGATAGAGTCTCTTATGGGTGTACATTGTATGGTTACATATACAATTCATGATAATAAAATTTTATCAATTTCTATTTTATCTCTTGGAAAACTGTATGCATATTGGAATTCTACCTAATGAACTTATGCTCAGACTTAAGCATGCCACTTAACTTCCTCTGTATGCATAATGGCCTGATTCGCCAGTCTTTGGGGTAGCCCCAGCATCGTCCCTCTACGCATACTCCTTTACAACCTGAAACAGGAAATAAGTTTAGTAAGTTCATAAGAACTTAGTGAGATAATCCTTAAATGCATGTTTCATTATATCAAAGTGTGATAGATGCTTCGCATGTCCTTCATGTGTCATTTGACTTTTCCTTATTCCTTCTGGCGGTTACTTCACTAAGATTTCCTTTAACAGATTGTTATAACTCTTTTATATTTTAGACCTTTGTCTTCCTCTCAGTGTCTTTAAGGACTTACCTTCCTTTCATATTCATTAAACTTTCACTCTACTAGGCTCCAAATTCGAGGTCCAAACTAAAATAACATTTTTTTCCTTTGAGCATATTATACTTACAATCTCATCACTTTCTATGTCCATATTTAAAATCTTATCTTTACATGGTCTTTAACCACTTTGTTTTCCTTATTAGCGAACTTAAAATCTTATTTCATACATCCTGATTTTACCTCTATCTTCAGGCGAGGTAGACTACGCTCATTACTCTACATTGAGTTCACCTAGATCTTCTTTACTTTAGGGTACTATCTATACATGCCTATAACACATATCTCAGATTCACCACCTATTCTGGTGCACTCTAGCTTCACCGTTCGTTTCTTATTACTATGTGGGGTTTGCCAATTCATTTACATATGGTGCCTTTCTTTCAGAGTTCGCTGGATACTTTGTTCTTTCTACTTGTCTCATACATTATCCCTTACACTTATCATACCTTCAGAGTCCTATATTTACTTTGCCTTCAGAGGACCATTCATGCCATTGTTTCCTAATTCATTACACGACATTCATTCAAATTTTTCGTGAAGGCATTCTTTCATTTAAATAGCCGCAAAGGCTTCCTTTGTATTCGCCACAAGGGCTTTCCTTTACAAAGTTGCCACCCAGGCATCCTGTCCTTAGGTTGCGCCACGGAGGTGTTCCTTTTCAGATATAGCCACGAAAGCTTCCTTTACAGAGATTTCCACAATGGATTTCCTTTCTAGAGTTTGCCACAGAAGCTTTCTTTTGACAGAGATCGCAACAAAGGCTTTTCCTTTTAGCGATTTGCCACACAGGAGTTCCTTTGAGAGGTTTGCCATAAGGGCTTACCTTTCTAGGGTTTTGCCACAAAGGCTATCCTTTAACAGATTCAACTCAAAGACTTACCTTTCTAGAGTTTTGCCACAAAGGTTGTCCTCTTTAACAGGTTCGCCACAAAAGTTTACCTTTCCAAAGTTTTTCCACAAAGGCATCCTTAAATAGAGATTGCAACAAAGGCTTTTCTTTTCTTGGTGGTTTAGGCGATAGGGATTTGCCTAGACTCACACTTAGTGAGGTTTGCCCCTCATCGTCCTAGGACACATAGAGAACTCATATTAGGTAATAACCTTCCTTAATTTTTTCCCATATGATACCATAACCCACCAGTTATAGTCTTACACGATATGGTCTTATTTCGATATGATGCCATAACCCACCAATTACAGTCTTACACGATATGGTCTACTTTTCATATGATCCCACAACCCATCAGTTACGGTCTTACAGGTATGGTCCTTTAGCGCCATGGCCATGGACTTGTCCTTTTCAGAGATTCATCTTTTTAGTCCCGACGAATCCTTTTGACAAATCCGGAGATAGACACAGACTCTTCATACTTAGACCCATCTTTCATGAACTTATCAGATCTTTACTTACTCATAACAGACACATCTAGACCTTTTGGACACATTAACATATTTCCATTATCCAAACACAATCATCCTTTAACCTCAAGATTCATGTTTCATACTTTGACCATAAGACTTCATGTTATCCATACATGCAAGTCCATAAATCTTATGCTCCTTATTAGAGCCATCACATCATATTTTACTAGTTCTATTTCATGATTTCATCACTTAGCATACAAGTTTCTAGAAGGTATATTATGCATGCATGAGTCAGTTTAAGGACTCACCTAATAACCTCAGAGGCGGTTTAAACTTTAGAACTAGCCCTTCATTGTGGAATCGATAGTTTGGGCTCCAGATCCATCATTCAACAAGATGCTACAGCCTCCTCCACCTTGATAAATAGAGACACTTTTTTAGAACCCATTTGGGTAACATTTATCATCACTTTAAACCTTATCACTAAGCCCTATTTTGTTCAAAGCATGCCTACAAATTTGTGTTCCATTGACCAGTAGAGTCATGAAACATACCTTGATGGGAGGGAAAATCACTAAAAAAAATTAGGGTTTCATACTCATCTTAGAGTGATGTTTCCATCTTCTTTTAGCCCTAGTTCTTAAGAAGGAAGATAACTCTCCCTTAAATTAAACTAAGTGTCCTTTAAAATTAACTTAAGTCTTTATGGGAACTTGGTAAACGTCACATCAATACTAAGTTGTCTTATCCAAATTTGTCACTTTTATGAAACTCATTTGATTACTCCTTTAGCCTTTCACACTTCTAGTTCACGCTTGGTTAGTTCCCATCCAACTTACCTCACAAGTTACTGGTATGGGACCACATTGGTTATAGGGTGTACTTGCCACTAGCGTGGACTCATATCCCAAAAATCATTTTACATAGTCGTAAGCCTTATTTCACTACTCATAATTATCTGACGAGGAATCCTTATTTACTTATTTTCCTTTCAAAGTCCACCCACTCTATACGCCGCAAGGGGCTTTTAGGCGAACATTTCTTCGCTAGTCATACTTCTTTATAACTATGTTCCATATTTATACATATACATTCTTACTAGTACACTTGACTCGTTATAGTTCCCTTTCTTCAATTTTAGCCATAGGCTTTTTTTTTTCAAAATATCCTATATGCTGTACATACTATAGTTACCATGGATTCCTTTCCTTTCATTCAGAATCCGCCAAACTAGGGCATCACTGACGCACTCAGAAAGTCCTTACACTTAATCGAATCCTAACATTGGGCATTTCAAACTTACCCTTAAGTCTTATTTTTATAAACAACAAATAAATTGTTAGGACTTCGCCGGGTGGGATGTTACACTCTCTTAAATTCTTGGTTTAAAAAAATTTTCTTGTTATTTAAACTAATTTCTTATTATAAAGAAATAGAGAAAATTTTTAAAAGATAATATATTAATGATAGGTGCTAAAAGTAACATATTTTAGCCTCTTTTTTAATACGTTTTTGGATGATTATTCAATTTAAAATGGTGAATTTTATGCTCCTAATCCTTTAAATTCATGTTTCTACACTTAGGAGGGCATTTGAGACCAAAAAGAGAGAAAAAAGAGTGAAATTTGAAAAATCAAAGCAAGTTTCAAGAGTCACAAGGGCTTGGCCATTCCATACGGGCCGAACACATGGCAGTGTTAGACCGTGTAGAAATCACAAATTGTATTTCAAACACGTGAAAAATGTAATTTTTAGGTTTTTCGGGAATTCTAAAGCCTATAAATGACAAAGATAAGAATATGGGAGTAAGTCATCAGAGAATACTCAAGAAAACAACTCAAAAAACACCATTAAAGCTGACTCTGAAGCAGATTTCCATCAAGATTGAAGATCACATTTTTCTTTCTTTGGAGTTTATTATGAGTTTATTTGTTTCTTGTGGTTATACTGTCTTTGAGATGTTTTTATTTGCAATTATGAACTAATTTTCTAAATACCTAGGGAGATGAACCCTATGATGAATTCTGTCTTTTGATTTCTATTTTACGTAATAAATACTTGAATTTTGATATCAATTACGAGTGTTTAATTCTTGGTTTAATATTTCTAGACTAATAATCCATATTTGAAGTGCTTAAATCAGAGGAGGAAAAGTCCCTGTTTAAGAGTAGATCTAGCATAAATGAGTGGAGTTGCAAGCAGTCCTAGAAATAGGACGACATAAATCTACTAGATTAGAGTAAAATCCAATAAGGGGATTAATCGAGTTAATGCAATAATATGGGTTTTAATTAGAAAGAAATTTCAATTAATCAAACTAGAGTCTATTGCTCTTACTCTTGAAAGAGATATTAGCATAATTTAGGGATTTCTACGGATCAAGATACTAAGTGAAAAAATTATTTAATTCAGATTGATAATGACAGATGAAACCTAGGTGGATTCTTTCCTAGGTATTGTTTCGCTTCTTGGATGTTAATCGTTTATTTCCTCGATTCGTTCTTTGTCATATTCTTTTGTTAATTAAATTAATTAATTTTAGTTTTAATCAGTATCTCTAATTTGTCGGTTAAATAATTAAACGACAATAATTACTAGTACTATTAGTACTCGTGTGAATGATATCTTTGCTCACTATAGCTATACTGTGAATTGATAGGTGCACTTGCCTTAGTTAGATTTTTAGTTATTTTAGGACTTCAGTAAAGTTTTTTGGCACCGTTGCTGGTGATACGAACTCACTTACGAGATCTAATTGAGTCATTTTGTTGCCCGATCATAAATTAAGTAGTTTTCGTTTTGGTTTAACAAAATGGCTAAGTTATAAAAATATAGTTGTTTAGGCAGCGGATAAAAAAAGTTAAAATGATGGAAAGATGGATATAATGAACTTAAAATAAGAAAGAACCGTTAATAGTGATTAAGGACCCGAATCCTATAAGTTTTAAGGTGAAAATGGTTTGTTGAAATCGGACCGTGACCCACTATCTAATGAGATAGGAACCAACGGTATCAAGGGTGAATGCCACACTCGGACGAGTGATAAGTTCAGAAAAGAAACAAGATTGACGCCACTAGCTTAGCTAGATATATCAAGCTGAATCTCAAAGAACAATGAGAGTGAAAAGTCACAAATATATATTTCATAAAAATGATTCCAAAGTCTCCCCAAAGTTTACAAAAGAAACTATTTATAGGTTGAAATATGACCAGCTGAATAGACAATCATTAAAGACAAAATAATTAAGCTAAATTAAATATCCAGCTGAAAACAATCCAATAAACTCGATGAATGCAAGTGCTGATCAGTCTTGGTTCATGTCTTCGATAGGTGAGCTGAATGTAGCTTGATTTGGTGAATGCAATTGATGTTTGTAGGTGCATCGAATGGGAAGTCTGCTGATGAATGAACTTGATGGCAGCTGAATGGTCTTTAAGTGAGAACATTCTTTTATTTAGGTGTGAACAGTAGGAATCAAAGAGTCACTTGGAAAGTTAGCTGATCAACTCATAATATTTGGCAAAAGTTCATGAATAATTCGGCTGGAGAATGCACCAAGCAGCCCAAAGTACATGCGCAATTGGGTGCATGAATCCTTCATTAATTAGCTACAATGTATAGGCAAGATACATGAACATCCAGTTGAATAATAACTCCCTTCGTTCATGTACAATCAGGTACATTGTTGCTCAATTAAATGGCTTCAATGTATCAACTAAGTACATGAATGTTCAGCTAAAAAAATTAGCTCCCAACATTCATGCACAATTCTGGTGCATGCTCCATATTTAATGAGCTACAATGAATCAGCTAAATTCATGTATGTTCAGCTGAATAGATGGATGTTAGCTTCTCCTTTCCAGCAACCTGGAAGAAACAATTAAACACACACACGGTTAAAGCTTCAATAAGATAAATTGAACACAAATAAATATGTAATTGACCAGGACACCATTAAGGAAGATGACTTGCTAATCATGCATTAAATTTGTTTGAAAATGAAACATGTTAATAGGTCTGAATTAAACATGATTTGATGTTATCCTAACTAGTACATACTTAATAAAAACAAACAAACAAACATGTAATTAAAGCTTTAAGAAACTGAAACAAAATTAATTTAATTAACATAATTAAAAACGTCTAAGTCTAGCTAGCTAATTCGAATTCAGCCTTAAATAAACTGTAGATGTTCCTTGTGGAATCGTCCAACACTTGATTGGCATGCTCTTTTGTAGCTTTCTCCCAAACTCAATCCACTAAAGCCAATATTGACTTTTTAAACTGTTTAGCTCGAGCTCAAGTGATTGGTCCAATAGGAAGCTCGATGGAATCTCGATTGGAGTCAGCTGAGTCCTTAGGCTGGTTCGTATCATTCCCCCTCTTCAAGTCAATTTGTCCTGAAATCGTCGCCTATATCAATAAGAGATGAATTAGATACGTTAAAAGTCGCACGGGTAGGATACTTACCTGGTAGGTCCATTCGATATGAAGCATCAACAATTGACTCCATCACTTGGATCGGAACATCAATCTTAGGAAGAAACACTTTAAAATGATTTATTCTTAAATCAGGCCATTTGCTCACGAAAAATCTTTCAAGATCTCGAACCCCTTTGTTTATAAACCTAACAAAGTCGTGTCCAAAAATGTAAAAATCACAAATAGTTTGAAAAGAAAGAAAGTTATTTGCATGCCTTCCCTCTTTAGAAAGGTACCATTTCAAATTGTCACCTACACAAGAATGGAACAGTTTAGTAACTTTATAAATTATAGGCACAAAATAACTTTTTGATACCCTCTTCAAGAATGGAATGTATAAACCACTGCTAGAGTATAAGTTATAAATGGGTCTTACCTTTTTAGATTGAATCAAAAACTTCATTAATGGTAACAAATCAGAATCACAAAGCATTCGTAAGTTATAATCTTGGAAAACAAAATTCCATCGCTCAAACCCCTTAAACGATAATAAAGAACAATAATCTCCGGGATCAAAAACAAGGTTTTTTGTTGCCATTTCAATCAGACTCGGAAATTTCATGAATGGCAACAAAGAAGGAGCATAAACTAATTGAGAGTTATAATCATGCAAATTATGCTTAAATCCTTTCAACCATAATATAGAACAAAAATATCCAAAATCAAAGATTTGATTTTGACTTTGTACATCATCAAAGTTCACATATTTGGTTTTTGAAAATAATGATAAGTCATGGAACAAATGAAAGTGGCCAAAATATTTATGCAAAATAGAACTATGATGCTCACTTTATTTCAACAATAACTTAGGGAATCTTGCTCCAAGTTTAAACACATGGGTTTGCTGGCTTATTTTCGAAGGTAATGAAAACCTTTTGTTCAGCAACGATGCAAACATGCTAGACATGGGTTTGTACAAGCAATCAAAACTTTCAAAATTCCTTCGAACAGGCAACAATATCCACAAAATTTGCTCGCATGAAGTTAAAGAATTCTCATGGCATTTTAAATCAAACAGGTTAAGCTTATCTCGTGAAAATTCTTTATCACTTATGACAATCAAATCTTGCTGACATATAGTTGGGACAATGTCATCTATGTCCAAGTCATCTTGCAACTTGATGTTATTTGTATAAACTTGAAACAAATGATGAAAGACATATTTCAAGACACTAATAAGATCAAGAACAATAACTCGATTTAAGGAACAAAGTAGGTTGTCATGAAGGATCTTTTTAAGACTAAAGACTTGGACACACTTATCAACGAATTTCAAGGAGTACCAACATGATTGAATCTCAATAGATTCCTTACCTTGCTTCCTGTAAAAAATTTGCGAAAAATTCTCACCCTCTAACTTACCTTTTTCGATTAATTGAAATCGTCGTTCGTCGGCAAAGTAGTGAAGTTGGAACTTGTCTGCGGGTGGAATGTTATGAACCTGAAATGAAGAGAAATCACAAGGCAAACTTGAATATTGGTTAGCAAGAATAGTCCTCCCTTTTATTTGATTACTCTCTTCACTTGTTTCTCATGCAAGCTCTCTTTCTTTTTCACTCGTTTCTTTTTCAAGCCCTCTTTCTTTTTCACTCGTGTCTTTTTCAACAACAACACTCTTTTCATTCACATTTTCTTTTATTTCTTGAATCTCAATAACATATTCATCTTTCACATTTTCTTTTCTTTCTCTCTCGTTTTCCTCTTTTTCATTTTCAATCTCTTTTTCAAATTTCTTTTCTTTTTCTTTGTCATTTTTCTTTTCGTGCTCATTCGCTCTTGCACTCTCTACAGAAGCCTTCATCTTGAGTTGATCTTCATAGACTTGTTTCGGGGTTAAAGTCTTCCTAAAGTGCTTGAAAGTGTAACGGTTAGTGTCGCCATTGTACATGACCCTCCGGTCAAATTGCTAAGGCCGTCCAAGCAGAAGATGTCCGACATGCATAGGCACCACATCACATAATACTTCGTCTTGATATTTTCCAATAGAGAGAGCAATAGGTACTTTTTTGGTCACCTTTAACTCTCTGTCGTCATTAAGCCATTGTAGCTTATAAGGATATGGATGCTTGGTAGTAGTTAGGCCAAGCTTCTCCACCATCATCGTGCTGGCCACATTGGTGCAGCTTCCTCCATCAATAATGACACAACAAAATTTTCCTTGTACTTGGCAACATGTATGGAAGATATTCTCCCTTTGTTGCTCATTTTCCACGCTTTGAAGATTGAGGCTTCGCTTGATTACTAGCACCTTGCCATTAACAACTTGTTCTCGGTCACGTTAAGAACTTCTTGTCATGTTGATTGATACCTCACCACAAACCTCACTTATTTCACTCACAAAGAAAGAAAAAGATGACATTCCACTCGTGTTTCACTCAAATGTTGGCTTTTACGTCTTGATGAATTCTTCTCTTTGTGCCTTTTAGAACTCAAATTCACCTCTCGAAGTTCTTGGAGATTTCGTTAGACCTATTAGAAAGCTCGTAGATAAGCTTCAAAAGGCTAAAAACAAAATGGATTAACGTTAGGTAAATAGGTAGGCTAAAACAAAATTTCAAGAGTGTGGCAGCAAAAATCAGTTTTAAGAACAAATAAAAAGATCGGGAATTAAAACACTTTTTTTGTAAACTAGCTTTTTTTTGTCGAATTGCTCAAAATCCAAACTCTGACTTTTGTATTTCACTTTTTTATTTTGCACACTTTTTTTTATATTCGAAACTTTTTTTTACTCGAACTTTTTTTTGCTTCTTTTCAATCCGGGAGTATAAAAATAATGAAAACTTACTTAATTTGAAAAGCTCTGATACCAAATGATACGAACTCACTTATGAGATGTAATTGAGTCGGTTTGTTGCCCGATCATAAATTAAGTAGTTTTCATTTTGGTTTAGCAAAATGGCTAAGTTATAAAAAGATAGTTGTTTAGGCAGCGGATAAAACAAATTTAAAATGATGGAAAGATGGAAAGATGGATATAATGAACTTAAAACAAGAAAGAACCCTTAATAGCGATTAAGGACCCGGATCTTATAAGTTTTAATGTGAAAATGGTTTGTTGAAATCAGACTGTAACCCACTATCTAACAAGACAGGAACCAACGGTGTCAAGGGTGAACGCCACACTCGGACGAGTGGTAAGTTCAAAAAAGAAACAAGATTGATGCCACTAGCTTAGCTAGATAAGTCAAGCTGAATCTCGAAGAACAATGAGAGTGAAAAATCACAAATATATATTTCATAAAAATGATTCTAAAGTCCCCCCAAAGTTTACAAAAGAAACTATTTATAGGTTGAAATATGACCAGTTGAATAGACAATCATTAAAGACAAAATAATTAAGCTAAATTAAATATCCAGCAGAAAACAATCCAATGAACTCGGTGAATGCAAGTGCTGCTCAGTCTTGGTTCATGGCTTCAATAGGTGAGCTGAATGTAGCTTCATTCAGTGAATGCAGTTGATGTTTGTAGGTGCATCGAATGGGAAGTCTGCTGATGAATGAACTTGATGGCAGTCGAATGGTCTTTAAGTGTGAACATTCTGTTATGTAGGTGTGAACTGCAGGAACGAGAGAGTCACTTGGAAAGTTAGCTGATCAGCTCATAATCTTTGGAAAAAATTCATGAATAATTCAGCTGGAGAATGCACCAAGCAGCCCCAAGGTACATGCACAATCGGGTGCATGAACCCTTCATTAATTAGCTACAATGTATAGGCAAGATACATGAACATCCAACTGAATAATAATTCCTTTCGTTCATGCACAATCAGGTGTGTTGCTATTCAATTAAATGGCTCCAATGCATCAACTAAGTACATGAATGTTCAGCTAAAAACATTAGCTCCCAACATTCATGCACAATTCGGGTGCATGCTCCATATTTAATGAGCTACAATGAATCAACTAGATTCATGTATGTTCAGCTGAATAGATGGATGTTAGCTTCTCCTTTCCAGCAACCTGTAAGAAACAATTAAACACACACATGGTTAAAGCTTCAATAAGATAAATTGAACACAAATAAATATGTAATTGACTAGGACACCATTAAGGAAGCTGACTTGCTAATCATGCATTAAATCTGTTCGAAAATGAAACATGTTAATAGGTCTAAATTAAACATGCTTTGATGTTGTCCTAACTAGTACATACTTAATAAAAACAAACAAACATGTAATTAAAGCTGTAAGAAACTGAAACAAAATTAATTTAATTAACATAATTAAAGACGTCTAAATCTTGCTAGCTAATTCGAATTTAGCCTTAAATAAATTGTAGATGTTCCTTGTAGAATCATCCAACACTTGATTGGCAAGCTCCTTTGTAGCTTTCTCCCAAACTCGATCCACTAAAGCCAATATTGACTCTTTAAACCATTTAGCTTGAGCTTGAGTGATTGATCCAATAGGAAGCTCGATGGAATCTCAATTGGAGTCAGCTGAGTCCTTAGGCTGGTTCGTATTAGCTGGGGACTAAAATATTGGGAAAACTTTATTTCTATTGATTTAACCATTTTTATTTTTATTTTAATATTTTTTTAATATAATTTTTACATTTTAATTTTTATTTTGTTTGATTCTGATAAGTTGTAGAGATGGATGATAATCAAAATAATCATCAGGCTCTTGAACGTCTTGTTCCTTGTACTATATTTGATTATGCTAAGACTACTCTAATTGGGGCTGGATCGAGTATCGTCAGATCGACTATTGCTATAAAAAATTTTGAACTGAAGCCAAACACAATTCAGATGGTACAACAGTATGTTCAGATTAATGGTTTGCAAGATGAAGATCAAAATACTCATTTGGCTAACTTTCTAGAGATTCGCGACACATTCAAGATTAATGGTGCTACTGGTGAAGTCATACACTTACGGTTGTTCCTATTCTATTTGGGGAGCAAGGCATTCATTACCACGAGGTTATATCACTACTTGGGCACAAACAACTAAATTTTTTTTGTTGAAATCTTTTCCACCGGCTAAAATAGCTATGTTAAGGAATGACATATCTTCTTTTGTTTAATTTGATATTGAAACTCTTTATGATACATGGGAGAGATTTAAGGATTTGTTGAGAATGTGTCCTCACCATGGAATACCTTTGTGGCTCCAAGTTCAAACTTTTTTACAATGGTTTGAACCCTTCAACTAGACAGATGATTGATGCAGTAGCTAGAGGAACATTGAACAAAAAAAAAACCTGAGGCTGCTCAAGAATTTATTGAGGAGATAACACTAAATAATTTTCAGTGGCAAGTTACGAGAGTAAAACCTGTTAAGATAGCCGATCTTTCTAATATTGATGCAGTTTCTATGTTAGTAAATCAGGTTGAAGCTCTTGGTAAAAAAAATTAATTGTTTGAGTTTTTTTTAAGCAGGTAAATCCGACAGTGCAATGTGATGCGAATGGAGCGGAAATGATTAATTAAGAATATTTACCCTTCGATTCTAACATGGAACATGAACAAGTAAACTTTTTGGGTAATAATTCTAGACCTCAAAATAACCCCTATAGTAGTAATTATAATAGAGGATAGTGGAATCATCCAAATTTCTCTTAGGGTGGTCAAGGAAATCAAAGGTCACAACCCCCTTTAGGTTTTAAGCAACCTTATCAGCAAGAGAAGAAACAGAACCTTGAGGAGATGTTGGCTAAATTTATTTCAGTGTCCAAAACACGATTTCAAAGCACTGGGACATCTTTGAAAAATTAGCAAGTATTGATTCAAGGGCTTGACAATCAGATTGGACAGTTTGGCAAACTTGTTTCAGAAAGACCATAAGGTAGCTTGCCTAGCAACACTGAAACTAACCCAAATTAGCAAATCTATGATCTTAGGTCGACCCTTTGTAGCCACTGTAAGAATTTTTATTGATGTGGGAACTGGTGAACTTGTGCTTCGTGTAGATGATGAAAAGATTACGCTTTAAATGTGATTTTTTGAGAATCCCTATTAAGTGAAATGATACTAATTGTTCTATTAATGTTAATAATCATGTGGCTCAACGTTCATTGCAAGATATCCCTCATGAACAAGTGTTGGAGCCATATTTAATTTAAAGTGATAGAACTCGAAGGATAAGTGAAAAGCAAATAGTGCAGCTCAACGAACTAGATCAATGACGAATGAAGGTTGATGAAAAATCGAGAAAGCAAAAGGAAGTAACAAAGCAACGCCATGATGTGCATGTAAAGAGAATGAACCAACTCAAAATTGGGGACAAAGTGCTATTAGACCAATCGAATCCATGAATTTTTCCTTCAGGGTTTAAGTCAAGAGGGTCCGACCCATGTGTGGTAAAAACCATTTTTCCATTTGGGACAATTTAAGTAACACATCCTGAATACGAAACATTCAAGGTAAAAAAATAATCATCTCAAACCTTATTTTGGTGGTAAAACTGATAACGAGAGAGAGGAGCTTCCGCTCCAAGATCCGCCTTAACCGTTAGCTTGAAAAGCGAAGTTGAACTTAAACTCTAAATAAGCGCTTGTCGGGTGGCAACCTGAGTTTTTTTTTAGTTTACTTTTATGTTTTTATTCAACAAAAAATTTCAAAACAAAAAAAATGTTAAAAATTACTACGGTTATTTTTTATCACTTTTAAAAAAATTTTAAAAAAGAACAAAATTTTGAAAAAAAAAGAAAAAATAGGAAAAAAAGAATGAAAATATTTGAAAAAAAAAAGTGGCCTGCATGGTCTGGGGTGATCCACACGACCTGGCACACAGCCGTATGGAACACACGGTGATACAAAATGAGTTTGGATGAATGCGGAAAAGGATTGTAAAGTTTGTTCAAGTCGTAAATTTGACCTAGGGATCTAGACGTTCGAAAAGAAAATTGGATCTTGACAACTCCTGAAACACAATCATATCCAAGTTAGATTAAACAATTAAAATAAATAACGAAGATAAATAAAATAAAATAAAATAATAAATCAAATACTAGAATAATAAATAAAAAAAATAAAGAAGATAGAATATGATATGTAAAAGTCTTAAGAAGCCTTAGAAACATGAAAAATCCACAACCCCCTTCACGTGGCTCTAATTTCCCCTCCAAGATAGAAATCTTGGAAATAAAAAGTTTGAAGATGATCCCCACAATCTAAAAAGATTGTTAAAATCTCTTCTAAAAGAGATTCAAGAATAATTCTTGAAAAGAAAAAAAATCAAAGAGAACTTGAATAATAATCAATTGTTTGATTTGTGTACAATGCAGAGACCTATATATAGGCTAGCTAAATAAATCTAAATAAAACTCGTAAGTGTGCTAGAACTCTAATTAATCTAAATAAGTAGTTTTAAATTAAACTTTCTTGTTGACATAAAACTCCTAAGTAACTTAAAATACATAATAATTATTAAAAATTTGGAATAATTAAATAATAAAATAATAAAAACTTATAAATAAAATATTGGACTCATATATAATAAAAATTAAGCACAAAACACGAACCCAATATGATTTAAACTTGAATTAAAATCACGAAACTCGTAATTCTTGTCATAATCACGTCCTAAAATGATCATAACTTGAGCTCCCGAACTCGAAATCGATTGATTCAAAGTGCGTTTCGAAGCTAAGAGATAGGTCTTTGAACTCCATGAGACGTCCCAACCTAAAAAAGCCAGGATTCTATCCAAAAAGTCATCGCAAGTCTTTTGATTTCCCAAGCTTGAAAATTGGCAGCTTCGGTGAATGAAATTTAATTAATTTCACCCCATCCGTGCATGTATCACACAACCTAGACATACGGGAGTGTCTTAGGTTGTGTGCATACTGGAGCTAATTTTTTCAAATTTAATTTGCCCCACATGGGCATAGAGAGTTACACGGGCTAGAGACATGGCCATGTGGCTCACATGGCCTAGAACATGACCATGTTCTTTTTTTCCTTTTTAAAACTAGTGTTTTTTTCCTTCATTTGTTTCCTTCCTACCCCAACCTAAGTGGTTTCATTTAGTTTTATATTTTTATATTTTTTTTGTCTTTGTTTTTGTTTTTGTTTTTGTTTTTGTTTTTATTTTTATTTTATTTTATTTTATTATGCACTATACTTTTATTGTTTTGTCGGCTATTTTTCCATTTTTTTATCTCTTTTATCTTTTTATTTTTTTATATTTTCTTATTAGTTTCCTCGGAAACATGCACTTCATTTAGAACCACTCACGATTCTGGTTTTCAAATATTTCGACGAATTCATCCAAATTCGAGACAGTTTCAGTTTTCTTCCTCCTTATGATATTGTACTTATTCTATGATTTTAATTGTTTGTACATTGAGGGCAATGCACATCTTAAGTGTGGGGAGAATTTTATATGTTTATGCGATATAGCCCCTGAATTATTGTTTTGCGTTTAAGTAATTTTCTTGAACCTAACATTGAAGTAATTTTTTTTAATTTGGAGTTTTTATTTATTTTGTTTTGGAATAATTTGTGAATTTTTGTGCATTGTGTGATCTATACTTTAAGACACAAGAGAGTCAAGCATGATAAATTATTCTAAAATTTTAAATTGTAAGTTTGATATCAAAACCATAATTTTTTGTGAGCTTTTGAGCCTATAGAGTAGATATTTTATTTCATACTCATTTTATTTTTGGTTGTGAGTGTGTCAACTTGCTTCGATTATATATGTCAAGACCACATTATTGATTTGATATACTGATATGATAGAGGCACTTAGGATTTAACCCGTTTAACCTTTAACCACCTTAATTGTTGTGTTAACCCCTAGTAAACCCCGTTGATCCTAACATTTTTTTTCTAACCGTTAATGCTAACCCATATCTATGTTGTAAAATTATCCTTTTTATTGACTCTCTTATTGTCGAGATTTAATTTGGTTAGTTTCTTAACTATGTTTCATATTTTGAATTGCTAAATTTTATTTTGTTTAAAAAAAATCAATAAAAAAAAACAGAAAGAAAAAAATATATATTTGATTGAGCTTGAATAATTAGTTTCATATTTTGTTGAAAAACTCAGTTCCATTTGCGATTATTCTTGTTGATGTAATTTCTTTTAATTCAACAATTGACTTTTTTCTAGTTTAGTAATTCATCAACTCAATCTCGATTATAACCAATTTTTTTGACCTTATCCATTCCCTTAACCTCAGCCCCATTACAATAGTGTAAAGACCTCTTAATTGGTGTGTCATCTTATTTTATAGTGGTGAAGATTTGATTTTTAAGCAAGTCTATAGTAATAACATTTCTCGTTCCATTGTTGAGTGCATATTTCTTGAATTTTAAACACTTTGAGTGCTTGAGTGAATCTTAGTGAGGATGTCAATTCTTGTTGATTTTGAATTTAAGGTAATTATTTTGATAAGGGGAGACACCTACGTTTTTGTGCTTTAAATTTTTTGGCTTGGATTGCTTGAATCTTTAGTGTCCTTTTAGTTAAATTTTCAATTCATGATTTTTTTGTGAATTATCTTAAAACATTGTTGATGAAAATGAAAAATTAAGGGAAGTTAACTTGATTATGGATTAAAAATTTTTCTTAAGGATAAGCAAATGCTTAAGTGTAGGGATATTTGATAGGTGCTAAAAGTAACATGTTTTAGCCTCATTATTAATGATTCTTGGATGATTATTCGATTTAAAATGGTGAATTTTATGCTCCTAATCCTTTAAATTCATATTTCTATACTTAGGAGAGCATTTAGGAGAAAAATGAGTGAAAAATGAGCAAAAATCGAAAAAGCAGAGTAAGTTTTCAGAGTCACACGGTCTAGGTCATTCCACACGAGCTGGACACATGGACGTGTGAGCCACATAGGCTACCACACGGCCATGAGCTAGATCCTGTGGAAATTGTAAATTGCACTCCAAACACACGAAAAATGTAATTTTTAGGTTTTTCGGGTATTCTAAGACCTATATATGACAAAGATAAAAAGATGAGAGTAAGTCGTCAGAGAATACTTAAGAAAACAACTTAAAAAACACAATTGAAGCTGACTCTGAAGCAGATTTTCATCAAGATTGAAGATCACCTTTTTATTTCTTTGAAGTTTATTATGAGTTTCCTTATTTTTTATGGTTATACTATCTTTGAGATGTTTTTATTTGCAATTATGAACTAATTTTCTAAATACCTAGGAAGATGAAACCTATGATGAATTCTGTCTTTTGATTTCTATTTTACGCAATAAATACTTGAATCTTATTCTTAAATATGAGTGTTTAATTCTTAGTTTAATATTTCTAGACTATTAATCCATGTTTGATGTGCTTAAATCAGAGGAGGAAATGTCCCTATTTAAAAGAAAATCTAGCATAATTGAGTGGAGTTTCATGCAATCCTAGAAATAGGATGACATAAATCTACTATATTAGAGTCAAATTCAATAAGGGGATCCATAGATCGAGTTAATGCGATAATAGGGGTTTTAATTAGAAAGAAATTTCAATTAATCAACCTAGAGTCAGTTTCTCTTACTCTCTAAAAAGATATTAGCATAATTTAGGGATTTCTACGGATCAAGATACTAAGTGAATAAATTGTTTAATTTAGATTGATAATGACAGATGAAATCTAGGTGGATTCTTTCCTTGGTATTGTTTCGCTTCTTGGTTGTTAACTGTTTGTTTTCTTGATTCGTTCTTTGTCGTATTCTGTAGTTAATTTTAGTTTTAATCAATCTCTCTAATTCGTCAGTTAAATAATAGAAAGCCAGTAATTACTAGTATTTTTAGTTCTCATGGGAATGATATCTTTGCTAACCATAGCTATACTACTTGTAACCTCCCAAACTCGGCCTAAACGTTATAGCTAGATTGAGAAGGCTATATTAGCCACCAAAATGGCTAAGTTAACTTACGTTACTTTTTAAGACTTTAAATAAACTTATTTTAGAAAAAATCGTAATTGTACTTTGAGTTAGCTTAAAAGCATTCATTCATTAGGTCGTGTATGCTTAGGATTCATTTTATTGTTGACAGTGTTGTTTTAGAATAACTGTTTGCTTGTCGCTCTTCTTTAAAAAAAACTCGAAGTTAAACTAATGCAGCAGAAAAACCATTGGGTGTGAGCTTATGAAAAGCTCAATGTGAGTCGAATAATTATTTAACCGGGCAAGAACATCAAATATAGTGAAACATATTAGCATTAATAGAAGAAAATAGAACCATCATAGGAGGAATTTCACGTCAGTACATAGCCATTATCAAATTGATGTCAAACGGTGGATGAGCATAGGTCATCATTCATTTGAGTAACAATCATTAATTTTGATACCATACAACAAAATACAATGCATAGTATAAATCAAGAACATTCGAATATGTCGTGCACATGATGCAATTCAAAAAGGTTCCTACCTATACCATCCGCTACACACCACGAGTTCCCCAGAACCTGTCTGCCAAACTCCAAAAAATTATGAGCATATCTCGATGTGGTAAAACCACCGAATAATCAATAATGCAGAAAATCTACCGGGTATCAAACAGTGCGATACAATCGCCAATAACATAAAATATTCGATAAAATTGCCAATCCCCTCGGACTCTAGGTGCAGTGAACTGACTACGAATAATGTGGACTTAATATACTAACGGTACTCCACGGAACTCCTCCGTCAACCACAAAATCCCAACCCAATGCATATGTAATATGTCACACAATATCATACATAATCATATCTCAATACTTTTCACATTCATTTGACATGCTCAGCATGTCCTCAATAATCACATACTTTCAGTAAATAGAAATAGTGTTCCAATCTTTCAAATTACCATTGTGTTGGTATCAATCAATATCGTTCAATTTCACATACTTTAAGGATTTTCATTGTGCATAAATAGCACCCTTTTCAATACACAATATAACAAATATCTCATGCATTTAAATCATACATAAGCTTAATATCTCAACACATCATATCATTTAGTCAAACATTTTCATATATCATAACTCAAATATGCAATTACAAACTCAATTAAACATTCATATTATCAAATGAGTAATTTTGTCAACATGTTAATCTTTTAAGGCTTAAAACATACTTGGTTCAGCCACTCACAAAATCAATAATTTGGCTATTAATAAAATCCAATAAGAAATCTAATTTATCAAATATAACATGGTGTTTAATATTTTGAAACAATTTTATGAGTTTAGGACCCACACCTTATTTTTCTCTTCCTTGCAACACACTAGCAAATCTTCCAATTTTCCTTAATAATTCCTTAAACGAACCTAAACCAAAATTCAGTATAAATTCAATCAATTTACCATTAAACTAGACCCCAAGCACCCACTTATGATTTCAAATCAATCATTAAAATTATAATTATTTTATGAATCCAAACTAGTTAGATTCCTTACATTGTATCTATGCAAACCGTACGTACAATTGTTCTTCGCCTTTACGGATGATTTGGGGCGTTTGGGTCAGCACCTAATTCAATAATATACTAGAAAATAAGTAGCTAATTAATTATTAAATTCCTTCATCTAATCAATTCATAACCTTTACCCAACAACTATGTCGAAATAACAAACTAGTTACCCTTAATTGCACTTACGCTTCACGATTTGTGGGATCCAAATGACCAATCGATCAAGAGTGTTTTTCCCTAATTGAAATGGGTTTAAAAGCTGATTAGAAGGGTTCAAGAACTCAAATTAATTCTGGAAAAATATAGGCAAGAACCAAGAAACAAAAAAGCCCCCTTTCTTGCACATACTCGCATGCACCACCACCCATGGTGGCCAAAATTGGGGCTAAATTTTAAAACGGTTTGAGATCTCATTATATTCTGTAAAAATACCTTTGAAATCATTTTAAATAAATCAAATTCAAGATCTAGAAATTTATTTTTTTAATGGACAAGATTAATTAAGAAAATGAAGAGAGAAGAGACCTTACCCAAGCTAGTCGAGAGAAACAACAATGGCACTTTCTTGGCAATGTTCGGGATCGATCTTGGAGTTCAAGATTTAAAATTTGGGGTTTATTTTAATGAGTAAAAATGACAGAAATATGGTGGAGAATATGTTAACAAATCTCGTGGAAAAAAAAGAAAAAAAGAAAGAGATGGTAAAATTAGGTGTAGGCGACGACAACAATAGAGGAAAGGAAAAAAATTAAAATCAAAGAGGAGGAGAGGAACAACAAGGTTAATGAGGAGGAGGATTAAAGGCTGATTATTAGTGAAAAAATTAATATTTATACCTAGGTTAACTAGGCTTGGATGGCCCACACATTAAAATAAGGGGTTTTTGTCAAAAAAAATTTAAATTATTTGCATGGGAAGGGAATTGAAGTTAGGACCTCAAGAATAAATTCAACAATGTTTAACCATCAAACCAATAACTTATTCTTGATATAATTTTGAAATATTTATTTTAAAAAATAAGGCATGTCACATACTAGGGTCTAAGGTAAAATTTGCAAAATAATAAAAATGATGCGAGAGAAACAATTTGAATTTGGGTTTCAAGAAACGTTACACTAACACTTAACCAAGAAACCAATACCTCATCTATTTCCTAAAAGTTCATAGGTAATTTAAAAAAATTAAGGCATGATCACTCTCTCTCGATTCACAAACCTGATTCTACTAACCCCTGATTTTTGGGATGTTACACTACTAATTAATAGTTGCACTTGCATTAGTTAGATTTTTAGTTAGTTTACGACTGCAATCAATTAGATCAGACGTATTACATATTGTTACAACACATAGGTTTACTAAAAACAAACTCTTAAGGGCGTAATTCTACAATATGCCACTTTCTCAAAATATACACTGTATGCATAATATCTCAGCTCGCCGCTTTCTTGGTGTACCTAGCTTGTCCCTCCGTCGAAATCATTCAAACAGCAACACCTAAAACATAAACATAACACTGAAAGTTCAGAGGAACTTAGTGAGTTAGGTCATAGTATAACTTTTAACATTTCTTGTTGAATTCTTCATCTTGGATGTTTGGATTTCCCATATTTTTCTATGACGGATACCTTCACATCATCAATTAATTACATTCCTAGATCCACTTACTACTCTTAACGGATCATTTTTAACTTGGCTCATTGGTTGACTTCAGGTCATACCATATAATACCACCTCTTCTTCTCTTTTCAGACAACCTACAAAAATTAACCCAAAACAAATGTTCACAAACATTGTACATTGGCAAATACTTATACTTTTTGCAAATTCTCACATGGAGTTTAAAACCATCAGTATACCAATCAAATCATTTTCTATTTCAATACCCAACATAATTCATACGAATAGTGAACTAACATTTCAATTAGAAGTATTCCTCGCAACTCTTATTACAAAGCACCACAATACCCAAATTGACAGATGGCATAAATATTAGATAATTCTTGAGTAGTACATGATGCTATTTAGATATGGCAAAAACCACCACTCAAATTTCCCAACCCTACATATCACAAACGAAATCATATCGATGTAAACTTGTATATTTCTTATCACTAAGACTATGATCAAATTCAAAACTGACAGATAATCACGGTAGATAACCTCTTTGAACATGTAGATTCATTCAATTGTATTACAAAATGGTACAATCCAAAATAACTTCAGATAGATCATATCCTAATTGTAGACTTATCAGAGTACACAACAAGGTCAAATAGGTTACACCACAAAGGCAACATACTGAATACACTACAAAGGCTACCATACAAAATAAGCCATAAAGGCTATCATACAAAATACACCATAAAGTCTATCATGCAAATATGCCAAAAAGGTTATCATACAGAATACACCATAAAGGCTATCATATAGAATGCCACAAAAGCACCCCAAGAAATTTCGTGTTTGTGATATGAATTTGCCTAAACTCACATCGCGTAAGGTTTTCTCATCATCGCCCTAAGAGACACAGAAAACCCCAGTTGATAAATGCAGCTCATCCGCCCCTTTCTAGAATGTCTATGGCCATGAACTTTCTTTAGAAATGTCATATCGTATTTCATTTTTACTGTCTCGATAGACTTTATCGAATACCACCGTGGTGTTAACATTTACATCACATAACCCCTCAACACTCAGTTACACTCTATTTCCCCAACCTTATATGTCACAACCCAAAACGGGTTAGTACAAATTGAGCTAATGAATCGAGAGTGATCATAACTGCATTTTTATTTATATAATATTTTTCTCATTTGATAATAAATAAATATCAATTATAGTGATTGAGTAGTGGTGGAGTTGGCCTTGATATCTGAGTTCAAAACCCTTCGCTCTCGTTAATTTCTATTTAGTGCAAATTTGTTTCAAACCCTTAGTAAATGTCAGCCCACATTTTTATTTTTATTTGTGCAAGTTTGAGAACAAGGAAGTGAGTAGTCTAGTAGTTTATTAACTCCTTAGTTATCCTAGTGGTCCAAGGTTTAAGTCCTAATGTTTACACTTTTCTATTTGATTCTTTTACAATTTTTCCATGTGATTTAAGTGCTAGTCGTCCACCCCTTTTTCACCATAAATAGGAGGATTCCTTTCCTCCAACATAGGTCAAACTTACCTTAAGTTGAGGGTGCATTGTAACAACCTGATTTTCAATGGTGTCAAAAATAGTGGTTTCAAGACCATAATTTCGATGAAATAATTCATAAATATTATTCAATTAATATTTACGAGGATTATAACATCGTATTAAATTTTAGTTAAGAAATTTTATTGTTTAGATAGTTTAATAAGTAAAAAGGACTAAATTGCAAAAACTACAAAGGTTGAGTAGTTAAATTAAAGGGACTATACATATTGAAGATCCAAAGCTTGCAAATAAACGAGAACAGATCCATAGTGATTTGACTATGAGATTCACAATTGGAGGTAATGGTATGATGTATTTTCGTAACAAACTAAGAGAATGTATTGGTGGCTAGGGATAAAACGTGATATTTCTGATTTCGTGACTTTATATTTCATTTGCCAATAGGTAAAAGCTGAACATTAGGTGCCATCTGAGTTACTGCAGCCTGTTACTATTCGTGAATGGAAATGGGAGCAAATTATGATGGATTTTCTATCTGGACTACCTGTGACACTAAGAAAGAAAGACTCGATCTGGGTTATTGTGGACAGATTAACTAAATTAGCTTATTTCATTCCAATCCGTACTGATTATTTGCTTAAGAAGTTAGCAGAATTATACATATTAGATATTGTTAGATTACACGGAGTACCTTTATCTATTATTTCTAATAGAGATCCAAGATTTACCTCAAGATTTTTGGGTAAACTCCATGAGGCTTTGAGTACTAAACTTAATTTCAGTACAACGTATCATCCATAGACCGATGGGCAATTAGAACGAGTAATTCAGATTCTATAGGATATGTTACGGTGTTGTATACTTAAGTTTGAAGGTAGTTGAGAAAGATATTTACCATTGGTGAAATTTACATATTATAACAACTATCAATCTAGCATTAAAATGGCATCGTTTGAGGCTTTATACAAATGGAAATGTAGAACGCCACTATACTAGTCAAAGTTGAGCGAGTCTAAGCTTGTTGGTACTAACTTGATAAGGGAAATGAAAGATAAAGTACAGTTAATCCGTGACTGTTTAAAAGTAGTGTCTGAAAGTCAAAAGTCATATGCAGATCTAAAAAGGAAAGATATAAAGTTTACTGTTGGCAGTCGAGTATTCCTGATAGTCTCTCCTTGGAAGAAAGTATTATGATTTGGGAGAAAGAGGAAGTTAAGTCTGAGATTTATTGGACCGTATGAAATTCCTTAAGGGGGGAGAGTTGTAATAGCCTAATTTTCAGTGGTGTTAGAAACAGTGTTACATGCATGATCCCCCTTTTTACTCCATGTCTCCCTCCCCTGCCAAGAGCTTGCATCCTTGCCATACAAGAGGTTTATTGAACCTAGACCTAGTTGACCAACCTATTTCCACTTTCCCAACCTCACTTTGCCATCCCTACCTCCCTCTTACTCCTAGTTTCTCTCTTTTTCATTTCTGTTCTCATCCATTTTCTTTCCATTTTGCAAAATAACCACTACCCTTTCTTATAGTCTTTGCTCCTTTCTTCCATTGTAACCAAACCCTCCACCACCGTTCACTACACCTCGTAGCCATCGTACCTCTTCTCCTCCTATTTTTCTCTTCCTATCACCACCGTGATCGTCGTCGTGCACCACCACGGGTCTCATTTCTCCTCCCTCATTACACTAAAACCCCATAGCCCTCCTCCGTCGGACCACCACTCCACCATCGTCAGACCACCGCCGTTACTGCGGTCGGACCACAATCATCACCATTTCCAATAACTGAAAATTCTTCCTTTCTCTTCCTCTTTCACTTGTTGATTCTTTAATTGATTAAACTTATATATTTTTTTCATTATATCAATCTTTTTAGATCACTTGATTCATTAACTTCATTCATTTCTTTATTCATCGACCATTCTGTATTGAATCAAGTTGTAAGTGTGGTTATTTGGATCGCAAAATCCTTCTCTTAGTGGTTTCATATCATAGAAGTTGTATGCGGACTTAAAGAGAAAAGACATTGAGTATAGTTTCGGAGATCAAGTGTTTCTTAAAGTGTGCCCATGCTAAGGTTCAGAAGAAAGGGAAAGTTAAGTCCTAGAGTTATCGGACTTTATAAAATACTTTAGAGAGTCGATCTTGTTGCTTATAAACTAGAGTTACCTCCTAAACTAGATCGAATTCATGATGTCTTCCATTTCTCCATTTTGAGATGGTACTGATCCGACCCTTATCACATTATTCCAATCGAGGAGATTAAAGTGAGACCGAATTTATCCTTTGAGGAAGAACCTGTGCAAATTTTAGATCGTGAGGTAAAGGTTCTAAGAAGGAAACAAATCCCACTTTTTAAGGTTCTCTAGCAAAACCATGCTGTCAATGAGGCCGCAAGGGAACAGAAGATGCAATTCGTCATCAATATCCTCATCTGTTTAACTAGGTAAATTTTGAGGATGAAATTTCTTTAAGGATGAGAGACTTGTAACACCCCCAAAATATAGAGGATTAGATGAAATAAATGACCAAGAATTAATCTAGGCTTAATGGTTAAGTAGTTAGCACACTCCCCAGAGGTCCTAGGTTCTAGCCACTTCTCTCACATTTCTTTTACTTTCATTTTCAGCAAACTAGGATGAAAGTCACTCTAAAATAACTATAAATTAGAGTAAAAGCTCAATAAGAAATTGGCAACAGCCCAATAGTTAAGCATTCATCCCCTATAAAGGAACCAAATTCGAGCCACAGCTTCCCTAATGAACATTTTTATTTTTAAATAGCCCTTCCTTTCTTAATTACATTAGGATTTAGTTTTATTTTTCATCCCAAATATAATTTCTTCCCCCTATTCTCTATATTTTCATCTTTTTTTCTCCTCTTTTCTTTTTCATCATATTTCACATAATTTTGTTGCTAAATAATTTTACTTCTCAAATCAAAATTGAAACCTGAACGACTTGTTTTCCTGTCGGGTACTGACTTCTCTATTGTTAACACTCATTTCCTTTTGTCCAAGAAAGGTAAGTACATCTCAAACTTGATGCTTAATCTCGAATTTTGGTTGAAATTCTATCCCCGTTAATGTTGCAACTGATTACACAATTTTTCCCAATTCTTGGTGAAATATTTCAACAATACTGATGAATCTTGAAATCTATCATTAATTATTGTGTAAATGTCACTTGAAGGACCCGATTTAGGTACCCCATATCAGATTTGAACATAAGGAACGTTGCTTGAGATCCTGGTGATATGTGTGTGTTCTTTTACAAGCAAATTGAGGCAAACCATACCTCGAAATAAGGCCACACAGGCGTGTGGACAACACGGCCCCTTACACGGTCATGTCCCCTTGAAATTCACACATGACCTAATACCTTCCACATGACCTGCCATACGGTCATGTCTCCCCTGTAGCTTAATATTGCATGTTCCACACAGCCACAATTTGTTACATGGACTGGCCACACGGCCATGTATCCCCTCTACACGGCTTAAGGCATTACACACGGTCTGGCCACATGGCCATGTCCCTTATTTTACAGATTAGCTCAAAATTGTATGCCTTGTTAAGTTTAGTCTGGGATGATTCCCGAACTATTTTAGTGTTCTAATTTATTAAGTCATTGATAATATAAGTTACGTTAGAATCCATGAATCGATTGTCTAAATTAATATGATATTTATAAATATATATTGGCATGAATTTTGAACAATACATATGTTTATTATATCTATATTTTTTTATTTCACGTATAGTATTCCTTATGTTACCGTTAAACCAAACACATAAAAAGCATGGCTTTTTCTACTAAATTGATTGTCACAAGCATACTAATTGCTATTGAATCAAATTGTTATGAGCATATTGTTCGCTAATATATTGTTCTGTTAAAGGCATATTAAATGGCATTGTATTAATCTATTTGAGTATGCCATATTGCATTGCATGGGCTTAGATGTTATGAACGAAGGATGTATTGGTAGTTCATCTGTGTTTATTTTGTTGTGTACACACAGCCATAAGCAGATTCCATCTACGACAGTCTTGCTATGTACCCACGGTTATAAGCAGATTCCACCTACGACATTTTTGTTGTGCATCCACAATCCTTTGACAGTTATTACCTGTAAACATGTTGTAAGTCTACAACCATTTGCAAATTTTGCCTGTGTTATTTTGCTGTGTACCCACACCAATAGGCAGATTCCAATTGCGGTTCTTTTGTTGTGTGTCCACAACTATTGGCAGTTAATCTGCAAAACATTGGTGTTTAATCCACAATCTGGTGCATTGGTGGTTGGATTTTTGGAAAACTCTCATTATGGTGTGTAGAGGTGAGGTAAGATATTTTCTGTTAAAACTGAAACTATATAACATCTATGTAAGCATGTGCATACACAACTGGAATCACTACAGCAAAACAGGCTTTTAGCGACACTTTTAGCGGCATTTGTACAAAAAACGCCGCTAAAAATTGAGCATTAGCGGCGCATTAGGTAAAATGCCACTAAAGATCGAGCATCCGTTAAAAATGAGCATTAGCGGTGTTTTTTGAAAAAACGCCACAAAAAACCTAAGCCCAACGACATCGTATTCTACCTTTCGGGGCTTTAGCATCGTTTTTAAAAAAAGCGCCGCTAAAGCTCAGATCTTTAGCGGCGTTTTCCAATAAGCGCCGCTAATGCTCGGGGCTTTAGTGGCGTTTTTGAAAAAGCGCAGCAAAAACATTTTATCTGTCTATTTACTATTTAATTTGTTTATTTATATTAATTAAAAATCAATTTATTTTTAATTTAATATTTGTTAAAAATGGATAAATTTGAAATAATGACACGTAAAAATAATTTGAAATAAAAAAATAGAAAAATATTTGTTAAAAATGGAGAAATTAAAATACTATTATTTTAAATAATTTTAAAATTTTTTGGGTACATAATTGATTGATTTTTAATTTATATATTAAATAATTTCAAATATAATTGTAAAAGATACGATAGTATTAATTTTAAAATATTTAATTTAATTATCATTATAGTTTAGGGTTTAATATATGTGGTTTATAGTATATATATGGTTAGGATTTAGGGCCGGTTTAAGAGTTACAATTTTAAGGTTTATAGATTATGGAATTAGGGATTATGGATTAGGGATTCTGATTTAAGGGTTGTGATTTAAGGTTTATGGGTTAGGGGTTAGGGGTTAGAGGTTAAGAGTTAAGGATTTAGGGTTTATGGATTCGGTGTTAGGTTAAGGTTTAGGGTTTAGATTAATTAGTGTATTTTAATTTATATATTAAATAATGTTTAGGGGTTAGGGGTTAGGGATTTGGGGTCGGGTTAGGGTTAGGGTTTAGGATTTAAATTAATTAGTGTTTTTTAATTTATATATTAAATAAGGTTTAGGGGTTAGTGGTTTGGGGTTTGGGGTTTGGGAGTTAGTGATTTAGGGTTTAGAGATTCGGGGTCAGGGTCAGGTTAGGGTTTATGGTTTAGATTAATTAGTATTTTTTAATTTATATCTTAAATAAGTTCTTATATAATTTTAAAAGAGATAATAATAAATTGTAAAGATTATTAATTTAAAATTGATATGCAATATACAATAATTGAATATAAAAATTATAAAATATGCGAGCTTTGGCGGCGTTTATAGCAAAAATGCCGCTAATATGTATTAGAATTTTTCAAAACGGTGTCGTTTCATTACAAGAATTTAATTTATTAGTAGCGTTTCTTCTGTAAACGCCGGAAAAGGTAACATTAGCGGTGTTTATAACTAAAAAATATTTAATCTAAACCATTTGATACATTTAAATATTAGATTTAAAAAAATTAATAAAAAATGTAACAAATTGATACGGGTAGGTAATTATCTATTTTGGATATATAGGACCAAATTGTAACAAATAAAAATAAAATACAAAAACTAAAATCATTCCACATCGAACATCTAGCAAAATAATTATATTTTAGTTAGGAAAAAATATCTCTAATAAAATGGAGACTAGATCGGAAATGAATAATATAAAATCATGATTAACGTCTCAATCTTTAATAGAAATTTGATATGTGAGAGATTAATTGCTTACACTGGATAGTTCTAACTTAATAATTAATTACAGCCATTTAATCATTTTTTTCTTATTAAAATATACAATATTTATTTTGAGAGTACTTGGATTTTTTTTATAAAAATTCAATTTATAAAAAATAATAATAAATGTTTTATAAAATTATTTTGACTAATAATTTTTAACAGACAAAATAAAATATTTTTAGCATAGCAAAAATATGTCGTTTTATTCGAAATGAAATAATTTTTTGCGGCGTTTTTATGAAAAACGCCACAAAAAATAATTTTACTTTAAAAAAATAGCGCCATTTTAGCATAGCAAAACAGTGTCGTTTTATTCCAAATGAAATAATTTTTTTGCGGCATTTTGCAATAGCGGCGTTTTTATAAAATACGCCACAAAAATAATTTTATTTTAAAAAAATAGCGCCATTTTAGCATAACAAAACAGTATCGTTTTATTCCAAATAAAATAATTTTTTACGGCGTTTTTATAAAAAGCGCCGCAAAAAATAAGCAATAGCGTCGTTTTTAACGCCACAAAAAAATTACGCTATTTTATAAAATTCACTCCCGCCCGAAATTCCCAACTTTCCCCCCTAAAATCCCTAATTTCCCACAAGAAAAAAAACGCAAAAGCTTCAACTCATGGCCACAACGTTCCCTTTCTCAAGATTCCCTTTTTATTTCTCATGGCCATATGGATCATATTGTTAGTTTTTTCCTTTCTCTCTTTCTCTTTCTTGTGTTCCTATTCTTCCTGTTCTCTTTCTCAAGATGTTTACGTTTTTCTTTTCAATGTGCTATTTTCTTTATGTTGATTCCTACAATACTTGTATATTAGGCTCTCGCCCCTTATTTTTTGTGTATTACTTTTGAATACATTCGTCAATCAGAGCTTAAGCATAATTTAATCGGCTTGGATGGGGGTAATGTGCAACTTTTATTTAACTTTTAAGAGCTTATCCCTTTTAACTTTTAGTTTTGGTTTCGTTGTTCTAAAATATTCCTTGTTTGTGCATAATCTGTTTTTTTTTACACACTTTTAGCTCAGTCGAAATGTTTCTAATATGTGCTTGAAGTTCCCGTGTATTCCAGGGGCTTTGGGATGTAGAAAGCGACAATGATGGCCAACAAGAAGGCTGCCTTTTGCTGGTTATATCCCAGTTTTAGTCATTCTATCTAAAATGTTCTTTGTAGGTAAGTTTTTTTGGTGTTCTTAATAGATTTTCAATGTTTAGTTCAATGTGATTTGTTGTGTTAATACAGCAGATCACAGCATATATTGTTACTCTTCACATCCCTGTACATGATAGATAGTTGACAATCGTGGTGCAAATAAGCCAACCCCTAAGCGGCGGCAATTACCATTGTAAGCTATTGTTTTCCATGTATTCATAAACTAGAAACCTAAACTCATCGCCACCGCAAAACATCAACATTTTTAATGATATTGCCATGTTGAATTAGATCTAAAAACCACTTTCGTCACGCGTTTAACAGCCATGCATGGTTTGTCCTATTTTGAGATTCACTTTATAAACCCGACCAGACCCATCTGTTCTTGAGATTCACTTTATATGGGCATGGGTTGTGCTCCGAATTTGGAGTGGGTTCTAAAAAACCCTATAAGCAACTCGATAAGCAGTAGAAACATGCAGTTATAATAGCATGGAGGAAGCGTTTGCAAGTTCCAGATTACCCAATATACTCAGATGAAAAAACCATTTTTTTTCCTTCAACCTGTTTATCATTTTTCATTCTTCTTCTCACAAGTTCACGCATCAAAACTTTTCACTTCAAAGGTTAACTTAGACACGTGTTAAAAGATCATTGGTGGGCACAAAGGTTAACTTAGACACGTGTTAGCTAAGGTCGTTTTCAACTCTTTTCAACCCTGGACATATGTGTTACTCCAATCTTGAGTATTGACATACAAAACTGCAATGTCTCATCTAACAAATTTGCCCTTGTAGTTCAATTTTGCTTGTATCATCTCCTAATTGCATTTGCCCTTGTTCATTTTCTAAGATACCAGTTAGATCGTGTTGTAAAAATACCTTGTCTATTGTGTGAGCATGGGAAAGCTATATAATAACATATCCAATCATTGCAGCCTTTTCTTAATGTTGCAGCGTTTCCCTGTAGAGTCCAAAGGACGACGTAAGAAGTTGCAAGAAGTATATAGTTACGTTAATGCAGTTGTGGTTTTGAGTCCAACTATTTTGCCATCCATTTGCATTTTTTTATTGTTGTTTCTTTTTGGATTGGGCAGGTTGGTTATGTGACAACCATATGCTTCACATGTTTCCTAGTCAGATGCATCATGGTAGACCCCTCATTTCTTTTCTGACTTTACTAACCCTTTGTATTTCTCTTAAGAAAGCTATAAGCTTGTTTTATTTGATCTTTGCGAAACTTTAGTTGCATATAATGTTTATAGCATTTTTGTTAAAAAATGGAAGTAATCAACTTGAACCCTTTAGCTGCTAGTTAGTTTAGATCATTTATCTAATTGATCAATCATTGATCATTTGTCCAAACTTATATAATTTGAGCTCTATTGTTATTTTTTTGTGTAGATGTGCTTTAATGCATTTGACAAAGGTGCTGACCTTGATGTTTTGAACCATCCAATTCTAAACTTAATATATTACTTGGTAAGTTTGATGAATGGTTGTTTTATGTTGCTTATTGCTATTAAGTTAGATACTCATGTTCAAATACAGTGTGGAAGTTTCTTAACTTATCTTATTGCCATATAAAAATTAAATGATTGTTGCATGCTTCTTTTACTTAACTAGAAATTCATATTTCAAGAAACTGCAAGTTTGACAAGCAATTTATAAGTCTTTACCATCAGATTTTTACATCAAAGAAGCTTTTAAGTGCAGTGATGATTATTTTTGCCGTCAAATATAAAACGGGTTTAACATCATATATTGTTATGACCAGATGTTGTATACTGGGTCAAATAGACCACCATCACCCAACTTTTATCCTCATTGCAACCTAGTCCTTGAACTTAAGGTTTAATAATAGTTTCACTGATAATTGTGAGTTACATCTGCTGCCATGTATTAAGTTTTTTAATTTTTACTAATTAAATTAAAGAACATAGACTTCTTTGCCTATTATCATAGAAAATAGATTTATCATGGTGGATTCTAAATATGATTCTTGTTTTATTTTTGAATTGTATGCTTTTTTTTCTGAATATAATCTTTAGTTTAATACATATGGCTTTTATTATTTTTACTTAATATTACAATCTGATGTTATCCTTGAGTGTCAATTCTTCTCCTATATATATATTTCTATTGCATGTCAATCAAATGCTATTTATCTGCGACTTTAATATAAACACTAATCACATAGGCTAAGTTGGTATATACTATCTACCGAGTAGTTTCGACTTCACAAAATAACCAAATAAAACAATCTAAGTAGGATGTCAAACTTGGTTTTCTCTCAACAATCTAAGACTGAATATATCTATTATTATAAGTCCTAAGCGTGGGACATGAACTTCATGCCTTGCTTATAGATATGGAAAGTGAACATTTTAAATGAATTTTGTTGGTTGGTTTGTTTTCTTTTGATGGGCAGTTGGTGGAAATATTACCTTCATCCTTAGTCCTTTTCATTTTGAGGAAGTTGCTACCAAAACGAGGTATTACCCAGTATCATCCTAAACGCTGAATGATTGACAAATTATGAAGGAATTAACGATTTCAAAAACGGGTCATCGTGCACCCTGCAAAAAAAGAGAGCAGAAAACAGCAATAGGGGGAGTGGCAAATTATGAAGGAATTAACGATTTCAATAATGAATGGATATTTGATCCTCACTGTATATGTGCAGGTGTGTCACTGTTTGCGGCACTTGGCTTTTTACTGTATGGTGGAAGGTAATTGCATTGACATTTATTGTGTTGTTTCTAATTGTTTTAATGGCATTGGAGCTAGCTTAGTGTGATAATTGTTTTATGTTTAGGGAGCAGACATTTTAAAACCTGTATATCATTTTTCTTTTTATATGTTGACATAAGCTTTGATATCTGGTTTGTGAATTAAAGGAGTGGATTTTTCCCTGTTATAACAAAACCAGGAAGGATAACGTGCGTTAAGCATTTAAATATAATAAACAATATATCATGTTGATATAAAAAAGCAATATATCACTATATTGTACTACAAAACACTCACATCTGCATACAATGAATGTAAAATATACTAATGATGCAGCTCAATTAAAACTTTTTAATATGGATATACTTTGATCACATGTGTGCACCTAGTTACTGACACTTAGGCTTTGCTAAACATTTGTACTCATTGTTGATAATCCTGTATGTATCAACATTAGAACAAATATTATTAGTTTATTTAGAAATGAATACTTGGTTATGTGGCTTTTGTCAGAGAAAATTATTGACGACGACTCTTTTATTTCAATGTTGCTTGTATCATCTCCTAATTGCATTTGCCCTTGTTCATTTTCTAAGATACCAGTTAGATCGTATTGTAAAAATACCTTGTCTATTGTGTGAGCATGGATGATGAAGATGGTTCTTTTCTTTTTCAAGTTCTAAATTGTTTAACAATAGGTTCTTTGTTTTCTTAAGCAGGGATGATGAAGATGATTCTGTTGCCAAGATGAAGGCAGCTGAGGAAGCCTTGGAAGCAAAACAAAAAGTAACAAATAGCTTGCCTGCTACCTGTTCTTTTTTTTTTATCATGTTTTATAATTTTGTGACAAATTGTTCTTGGTACTCTGAAGATATTTATACAAATTACCCTATGATTCTATTGTATTTATACTGCATGGCTGCACCATGTATTTCTTAACTAGTTTGATAAATTTTATGTGTGGTGTTTAATTTTTCGTTACTTTCTTTCCATTGTTTATTTTAGTTTTGATTCTAAATTTTTATTTTTGCTTTAATATTTACGACAACTTGAGTTCTAACTTTTGGATTTTAATTGTGTTATTAATTTATTATTTTAAATTCTAAAACTAAATTCATTAATTTTAATATTTAGTTTTAAAGTTAAAATTTTCATAGAAAAATTAATTTAAATAATATTTTTTATTTATCCTTAAAAAGTATATTTAAAGTTCAAATTTAAAAAATAAAACATAATATAATATTTATCATAAAAATAAATATTATTTGATTAAAATAATTTTTTTAAAGATTATGTTTTTAGCGGCGTTTGTAAGAAAAGCGCCGCTAAAGGTCATAGTCTATGGCGGCGTTTGAGGGAACAGCGCCACTAAAGGTCATGGTCAATAGCGGCGTTTGTTGGAAAAGCGCCACTAATGGTCATGGTCTATAGCGACGTTTTTGGGAAAAGCGCCGCTAATGGTCATGGTATTTAGCGGCGTTTTTGAAAAAAGCGCCGCTAAAGGTCATGGTCTTTAGCGGCGTTTGTGGGAAAAGCGCTGCTAAAGGTCATGGTATTTAGCGGCGTTTATGGGAAAAGCGCCGCTAAAGGTCATGGTCTTTAGCGGCGTTTTTGAGAAAAGCGCCGCTAAAGGTCTTGGTCTTTAGCGGTGTTTATTTCTAAAAACGCCGCTAAAGTTAGCGACACTGTCATTAGCGGCGTTTTTTGTGGCGTTTCTCAAAGCGTCGCTAAAGGCCTAAAAAAGCGCCGCTAAAAGCCTGTTTTGGTGTAGTGAATGTCTAAGATTACTTAAATACATATATGGTTGAGTAAACTGTGATATTGATATTCTGAAATGACTAATGTGAAATCTATGATATTATTGATGATTAATTTGAAAAACAGATACTCTAAACTGCTAGTTGAATGTGACTATTCTATGCGTTATTATTTAATATGTCTTACCAACTATTTGTATTGGTTTTCTTGTGAATGAACTCACCTTGAGTGTCATAGCTTACTCCACCATTTATTTCCATCCTTATAAATAACCCACTAGGTTAGGATGCGAATGCGACATCTGAAGGGTCTCGACTAGGTTTTTATTTATTGAATTATTTAGGCTTATTATTCGATTTATTTTATTATTCAAAATTTGTATAAATTTTATTTTGAACTGTGGCATGGGATTTAGGATTTGGGTTTTGTTTTTATATTGCATGACACTTAAGTTGAATTTAAGGATGCCTAAATTGATTACTATGTAGTTAAATATAAAAATCCGTTTTTTATTAAAAATACATATTATTTTCAATTTTCAGCTACTAATTTATAACTAAAATTTTTAGTAATAAATAAATCAGTATTTAACTAAGTTTTCATCTGAAGTTAAACAAATGTTTTAAAAATGATTGTTTTTAAAACTCTGATAATTTACAAGATCATTTCGATGGCTAATGTAATCTTTTGAATTCAGATCTAACGTCTAGACCGAGTTGAGAGGTTACAAACACATTGACTATATTAGAAAGATTTCAACACATTTTACCAGGCAATTAATAATATTAAAAACATGTATAAGCATGATTAAAACTAAGGGTGAGCAAAATTTAATACTATTCGAAAAAATAAAAACAAAAACTTAAATCTCGAGTTAATTAAATTGAGTTATTTGAATTATTCGAGTCAACTCGAATAAGAAATTTCAAATTTCGAGTTTGAGTCAAGTTGAATTTTTACAATTCGAATAACAGATTAGTATAAATACCGTTTTGATCCCTGTCAATTTTGAAAATAAGCAAATTGGTCCCTCTTAACAAAAATTACAAAAGAATCAAAGTAATTTTCAACTTTTGAAAATAATTTTTAAAATTCAAAATATTTATAGAAATTCTAAAATTTATATTTTTTAAAAAAATATAAATTTTTTTTAAAAAATCTTTAAAAAATCTAAAAAAATTTAATAAAATAATAATTTTGGAATCTAAATAAGTGATTAATGATTCAAGTTTATCATACTAAAATATCTTATTTTTTTTATTATTTTGCTTTAAAAAAGTTTTCAAATATATATTGTTTCAAATTTTTGTGTTCTAACATGGAAATATTTATATTGTGCAAAATTTTAATTTAACATTATTAATTTTTCTAATTTAACTCAAATGGTTTCACTCGATTTAATCGAATGCTCACATTAATTTGAGTTATTTGTAAATCCAAATAAAAAAGGGTAAAACTACGTCGTTTTGATAAATGTTTACCTTTTCTAAAGTTAAAAGTCAAAACTATCAAGTTAAAAGGCAAAACTACGTTATTTTGATAAATGTTTACTCATTAGTCTTATTTTCCTTCTCGAATCGCCCCACACTCCTTTTTTCTTTTAGTCAAAATTAATGTAAAAGCTTGTAATTCGTCTACTAGTAAAATAATCGGTTCATGAAAACGGAACATTAAGTATAAATAATAAGATTCGTTAATTCGACTCGGCTTAACTCGAAATTTTTTGACTCGATTCGAAAAAAATTCAAATTGAGTTCGGTTGCTAACACAAGATTTATCAACTCGACTAACTCGAAATATTTTGACTCGATTCAACTTGACTCGATCTAATACTCACCCCTAATTAAAACCATTAAAGTCAATTCATGAAATAAATTTGACAATACCATGCATTTAATTTAACTATAATACAAAGCGAATTTAAATTTAAAAAAATTAAAACTGAAAATAACATTAAAAATAAAAATCACTCTACTTAACAAATCGAACATAAAATATATAAATTACAAAATAGAAAATAAAGTCAAAATAATATATAACTTACATAGAATATACATTATTATAAATTAAAATATATGTATCTTATTTAAAATTATTTTCAACAAAAAGATTAACATATTTTCATTAAATATTATTATATCTTAAAAACAATTACAATAATAACGAAAATAACATTACAAAAATATATATATATATATATATATATATATAACCAATTCTTCCAACACCTTAATTATATAAAATAGCATAAAAGTAAAATAAAAATAACAACAAAATGAAAATGAACAATTAAAAATTAAAACATAAAAACTCACTTAATCGAAGTATGGGTTTAGAAAAATATTTGAAATATAGTTTTAGTTTGAATATTGAAGGGAAAAAGTGAAATGAAAGGTTTGAAATATGTTAGGATTTATGGAGGAGTGGGGTAGGATTTTACAGAGGAATGGGTGGGGCTTAGTAAAGGTAGTTCTAAGAAAAGAGTGGAGAAAATCAAAAAATCGATTTGATTTGGTGCGGGTTTTGTTTTATTCGATTTGATTTTGGATTGATGTTATCACTTAAATTGTATAATTTGTTTTATCCAAATTAAATTGAATGAAAATTTTATTTAAAAGAAGTCATAAAATATATATATAAACCAATTCATTTAACTTCCTTCTTCTTCTTCTTATTATTAAAAGAAATGACCATACAAAAGTTAAAGTTATGAAAGTGTAGTAAGTGGATTTTTTTAAATATAATCATTATAATTATGAGTATAATTCTAGTTTTTGGAAAATAATTTATTAAATTTTATAATATTTTATTTATAAAAGAAACAGTTATCCACAAGTTGTCAAATATATATATATTTTATAGTTATAAATTTAATCGATCAGATGACATTGCAAGGACTCGGTTATAATTAATTAAAGTTAGCAATTAATTAAAAGAAATGACACAACTAAACATTAGGTATATGAATGATTTATATATTAGCTTTATTTTAACAACTTTGAATCCTTTATCAACTTAATAGCTTAACTGAAAATAAGTTCTTAAATGGTCTCGTGGATAATTATGATATTAATTTAATTATTTAATTCACTTTATAAATGTATAAATGAATTTAGAGCATTTATTAGGATAGTTGTGAGAAAAAAAATTCAAGAATGGCAATACTAGATTTTTTAGCCCCAAAAAAAGGTGATATAGTTTTTTTTACAAAGTCCAAATTTATTAAAAACCGCCTAACCGAATTGAACATTAATTATCAGTTTTAAATATTTTGGGATTTTTATTCAAAACGATGTCGGTTTCAAAAGCTAAAAATCGAATGGAACGACTTGATTTAATTTTTATCCAAAAATTGAACCGAACCAAATCTAATAGCCTTAACAAGAGGGGGAAAAATTCACTACAATCACTGTTAGGCTTGTGAGGGACAATGATCCTTTTTGAGCCTCTTTGCTCATACTAAAGCAAAAATGAAATGAACCTCATGTGTTAGCCTGATGGTCAAGGTGTCTATTGTCCTAGGAATGGCCTGGGTTTAAATTGCACTACTTGCATTATTGTTAGACTTTTGCCTTCCTCTTATAATTAAAAAAGAAGCAAAAACGAAATCACCGTTTACCATTTTAAATGGTGATTTAGCACACCTTCCTCTTATAATTAAAAAAGAAGCAAAAACGAAATCACCGTTTACCATTTTAAATGGTGATTTAGCACTAGCTGCATTACTATTAGAGTTTTGCCTTCCTCTTATAATTCAAAAAAAAGAAGCAAAAACGAAATCACCGTTTACCCATTTTAAAGGGTGATTCATGCTATTTTAATAAATAATTTTGAAGTTATATTATTTAAATGGTGATTTAGCACTAGCCTCATTGTTGTTAGAGTTTTACCCTCTTCTTATAATTAAAAAAAGAAAGAAGCAAAAACAAAATCACCGTTTACCATTTTAAATGGTGATTTTGCATATCCCATTAGTACTATTCATTTCATACTATTTTAATAAATAATTTTGAAGTTATACTATTTTAAATGGTGATTTAGCATTAGCCGCATTGCTGTTAGAGTTTTGCCTTCCTCTTATAATTAAAAAGAAAAAGAAAAAATGAAATCATCGTTTACCATTTTAAAGGGTGATTTAGCAGATCTCATTAGTACTATTCATTTCATGTTATTTTAATAAATAATTTTGAAGTTATATTATTTTAAATGTGATTTAGCACTAGACACATTGCTGTTAGAATTTTTCCATCCTCTTATAAATAAAAAAAACAAAAGCAAAATCATCGTTTACCATTTTAAATGGTGATTTAGCAGATCTCATTAGTACTGTTCATTTCATGCTACTTTAATAAATAATTTTGAAGTTATATTATTTTAAATGGTGATTTAGCACTAGGCGCATTGCTATTAGAGTTTTGCCTTCCTCTTATAATTAAAAACAAAAACAAAAACAAAATCATTGTTTAACATTTTAAAGGGTGATTTAGTAGACCCCATTAGTACTGTTCAGTTCATGCTATTTTAATAAATAATTTTGAAGTTATACTATTTTAAATGGTGATTTAGCACTAGCCGCATTGCTGTAGGAGTTTTTCCTTCCTCTTATAATGCAAAAAAAAAAAGCAAAAATGAAATCACCGTTTACCATTTTAAAGGGTGATTTAGTAGATCCCATTAGTACCGTTCATTTCACACTATTTTAATAAATAATTTTGAAGTTATACTATTTTAAATGGTGATTTAGCACTAGCCACATTGCTGTAAGAGTTTTGCCTTCCTCTTATAATTCAAAAAAAAAAGCAAAAACGAAATCACCGTTTACCATTTTAAAAGGTGATTTAGTAGATCCCATTAGTACTGTTCATTTCATGGTATTTTAATAAATAATTTTGAATTTATATTTATTTTAAATGGTGATTTAGCACTAGACAAATTGTTGTTAAAGTTTTGCCCTCCTCTTATAATTCAAAAAAAAAAGCAAAAAGTGAAATCACCATTTACCATTTTAAATGATGATTTATCAGATCCCATTAGTATTGTTCATTTCATGCTACTTTAATAAATAATTTTGAAGTTATACTATTTTTAATGGTGATTTAGCACTAGTCGTATTGTTGTTAGAGTTTTGCCTTCCTCTTATAATTAAAAAGAAAAAAGAAAAAACGAAATCACCATTTACCATTTTAAATGGTGATTTAGCAGAACCCATTAGTATGGTTCATCCCATGCTATTTTAATAAATAATTTTGAAGTTATACTATTTTAAATGGTGATTTAGCACTAACTGCATTACTGTTAGAGTTTTGCATTCCTCTTATAATTCAAACAAACAAAAAAAAAAGCAAAAACGAAATCACCTTTTACCATTTTAAATGGTGATTTAGCATATCCCATTGGTACAGTTCATTTCATGCTATTTTAATAAATAATTTTGAAGTTATATTATTTCAAATGGTGATTTAGCACTAGTCGCATTGCTATAAAAGTTTTGCCCTCCTCTTATAATTCATAAAAAGAAGAAGCAGAAACGAAATCACTGTTTACCATTTTAAATGGTGATTAGACACATTATTGTTAGAGTTTTGCACTCCTTTTATAATTCAAAAAAAAAGCAAAAGCGAAATCACCGTTTACTATTTTAAATGGTGATTTAGTAGATCCCATTAATACGGTTCATTTCATGGTATTTTAATAAATAATTTTGAAGTTATATTATTTTAATAATAATTTTTTATATTATTTAAATAAAAAATAAAGAGTTCCAAAAGTTTTAATTTAGTAATCTATCTTTTAATTAATTTAAGTGTTTATAAAAGAAACAAGTTAATGACCAAATAGTAATAAAATTAGATTGTATTTTTATGGGAAGTATGAGTTTATGATGTATATTAAATTTATAATATTTTTTATAATATTCGTTTTTGTTTAAAATTCTCAGTGAATATCTTTAAAACAATCATTAAGAAATTAAATAAGTAATGTAGTTAATTTTAAAAAATAATTAATTTAATCAGTTATATTACTGTTAATTAATTTTTAAAATATTTAATATTCAAATAATACAAGCTCTGATGATTTGAATATTAATATATATTATAATTTACATAATATTATTAATAATTTCTTACAAATTATTTGTTTTTTATGTATTGTTAAATTAATTTATTTTAATGTCAAAATTGTTAATATTCAATTTTTTGTAATTTGATAACTATATTTACTCTAATTTAATCAATTAATGTAATTAATAATTATTATGTTTGAAAAATATAAATATAATTTGATAAATGTTATAAATATGTGTCTTATTTAAATCTATATTTTAAGTTTAACAAATTAAAATACGATAATTTTAATATGATAGTATTAAAAGTTAATTCAATTAAATAAAATCTTAAACTAAAGAGATAATTGGTTTAAAATCAACTCTATATGTAACATATAAAAAATTATAAAGAAAAATTTAAACGAAACTTAAAAGAAGCAAAGGTAATAAATAAAAGAGAAATTTAACTAAATTGTTGAAATTGAGAATCATGTGTGAAGAAACCAACATTATTATTTTCTTTCACTCATGAATTTTTTCTATCATCTTCTCAACTAATTATCAAATCGTTCATTGTTCGACATCAAAATGCGATGAAGATTTAGCCTTTTTGTTGGATGGAAAAGAAGGTTTAGGTTTTTACATCTTGATTTTGTCACTTCTTTTAGCAAGTTTTGATTAAAGGTCGTTTACAATTGAGTTTAAAACACTAAATTAGTTTTACAAAATTGTTAAATTATAAAATTTTCCCTTCTATATATTTAAATTAAATTTTATAAACCATTTATATTAATTACTTAAAAAATATTCAAAATTTATAATTCATAACAACGAATTACCATAATTTATTTTATTATACCCTCCCAAAAATTAAATCATTTCATTATATTTGTACTACAATCAAAGTCGAATATTTGTTAATATCAAAATAATATAATATGACATTACAGTTATCAATTATACTTTTTAATATATTTAAGTTTATATGTTTCATATATCATAGTATTAACGAATCTGAGTTTATATATTACATGCATTCCATATATTATAATATTAATTACTTAATAAATTGTTTATAAGATTTTTATTACTAGTTAAGTTTATATATCATGCATATCATAATATTAAAATAATTTATAACATTTTGTACAAAATAACTTTTCAAAAAAGATTATATATAAAATAAATATTTTATCTTCTCAAAAACACTTTTTGACAATATTGTTAAACACTCTAAAATTTTCCAAAACACTTTTTAATTTCGATGATAAACTTGCCTTAACAATGCTAATATTGTATTGGTGAGCATATCATTTTTATTTTGATTTTGATACATATCAACATCTGTGTATCTTAATGTATTGTTTTAAATTTATCAAACATTTTAAATATTTTCACATGTTTTATATATTTTTTAATTTCTTAATAAAAATATATTATATATTTATGTACATTCAAGTATAACTCAATTATATATGCATAAATATATTTATATGTAAATATAAAGTGTTTAATTTTAATTAATTTTAATACCTTAATTTAATAGAATCTTTTTAAATATAATTATAAAAAAATAAAAATAGTTAATACAAGAATATATTACCAATTAGTTTAATATACAATCAACCCTCTTTATAACAACCCCATTTATCTCCTAAGATTTTGTTTGTAGAGAGGTGGTTGTTATACCTATAACATAATAATGTTATAGAAAGATAATTGTTGTATATTCCTACGCATGCTAATTTAGATTTGGAGTGCACTCTTAGTGATTTGGTTACGTCCAACGGAAATTGGAATCTCGATCTTTTTCGTATGTGGCAGCCTAAAGAGGTGATTCAACAAATTGTAAGAATTCCTCCTCCACACCCTTCATTGGGCTTGGATAGAGTGATTTGGACTTCCTCGGGTTCAAGGTGCTTTTTTGTTCGTAGCGCATACTAGTCCTTAAAATAGTATTCATGGAATAACAGTGATGTCTTGTGGAAGAATATATGAAAGTATCAAGGGCCTCGTCGTGTTCATTTTTTCCTTTGGTTAGTTTAAAAACATATATTATTAACTAATTTGGAATGTACCAAGATGGGATTGGGGCACAACAGCTCTTGCTTTTTTTGTGGCCATGAAGTAAAGGACATTCTTCATGTTCTTCGGGACCATTCAACTACAAATAAAGTGTGGAACCATGTAGTTCCAATAGATAAACAAAACAAGTTCTTTTATAATCCCTTTAATATTTGGTTATCTTCTAATATGTGTTGCCACATGAGATTGCAGGAATGTGAAGTTCTCTAGTCGTGTCTTTTTGGCTTAATCACCTAATATATCTGAAAGAATAGAAATTTATTCATTTTTCAGGGTGTTACTTGGCAAACTCTTGAAATAGTCAATTCTTCTCTTAGTTGGGCACAATAGTTTGAATCAAGCCAAAACTCTTTTAAGGCAAATCTCCAAACTTTGGGACACCAAAAGCACACTGAAGAAACTTATGTACATCTTTTCTCTGATGGTGCAGTGGAGTGAACCACTAGAATGCTTTTGCTAGAAGAGTGGTACGTGATCAAGCCGAAAAATGGATCTTGGGATATAAGCATTACTTGGGCAGTTGTACTCCTTTTGAGGCAGAACTATGGGGTATTCTAGATGGACTCCTCATTTTGTTAAATAAAGGATACAATCGAGCCATAATTCAGACAGACAATTCAGACGTGAAATCTCGATGAAGCAAACCAAAAATGCCAAGAGGGGGTGAATTGGCCTTTAAAAATTTTTGTGAAAGCAAAGGCAAGAATGAAATAAAGAACACAAAAAATTTAGAGTGGTTTGGCCCCAATTGCCTACCCCACTACCTTAGCTTTCCACCACTAAGGATTTATCCCAAATTCACTACTTTGTTCAACCTTTGAGGACAAGGTTTAACCTTACAACTCCTTAAGATTTCTACCCCAAATCTTTAGTTTCAAAACCTCTCAAAGAGATACAAATGAGCAAACAAAGAAAAAATCCTTACAAGATAAATTTGTTTGCAAATTGAAGTTCAAATACAATGAAATACACTTGAGCAAAATGAAAGAAATAAAGCTCACAAGTGTATGCAAGAAGAATATGAAAATTTAAGCTCTAAGATTGTTTGATTGATGATTTTTGCTTGAAGTACTTCTTTTGGATGTTGTAGGACTTTAAAACATGGTATTTATACCCCTTAATAGATTTCCAGCCGTTGAGGATGTTGGAGAAGTTAATATGGTCATTGGGGATGTAAAACCAGAGCATTTATTTCACCTGCAACTTCGAGTATCGATACCTTTAAAAAGGGTATCGATATTTTTTGTCATAAATGCTAATTCAATGACCATTGGAATGAAAAAATCGTTACTTCAAAAGTATTTTATCGATACTTCTCGAAATAGGTATCAATACCGGATCGATACCTTGTAGGCTTTTTGAGAAACATAATACAAGTTTGGTTTTGTTTTTAAGTAAGGTATCGATTATTTTCAAACATTTGTAGGTTTTTGACAGAATGCCTTTTTGGTATTGATTTTACTAAGGGTATCAATTATTTTCAAAAATTATCGATATCAGGCCAAATGGTATTGATACCTTTTGGCCTGGAGCAATTCTAACTTTTTTGAAAATCATTTTGATGTGTTAAAATGATTTTAACTTAATTGGGATCATTTTAACTTGGTTAAAAATAATTTCACTTGATTTTAAAATTGTTTCAAATTTTTCTAAGAGTTTATTGTAAGTATTAACAATTTTATTTTTTAGAATTCAAAATTAAAATTATTTTTTCAAATTCAGCTTATATTCAAAAACACTTTTAATTTGTTATATCAAAATCTTTTATCAAATAAAGCTTAATTTAACAATCTCTCTCTTTTTGATATAACAAAATATTTGGTAATTTTTTTTGAATAATTGCTCCCCCTTAATAAAAGACATTTTAAATTTGAGGCCAAAATAAGATTTGTCAAACAAGTTGGCATTCATTTGTACTTAAAAAAATTTGGTCACAAAAGTTTGCATTTAGTTATCAACAAAGAGTAATCTCAATCATCAATTTACCTTTTTCTTCTCCCCCTTTTTTGTTATATCAAAAGACAAATAAAGCTTAAAGAGAGAAGTTAGCTCATCAAAATATAAAAGAAGTGAAATGAGCATAAAAAAATAGCTTAGGATAAAAATAAAGCAATAATGTGCAAGAACAAGTTATAGGCATAAGAAAAATAAATGTACAAATGTTATGAAAATGAAATGTACGGTCTAGAGCTAATTTAATCATCATTGTGAAGAGAGAAAGGAGGCGTCGAAGGGAAACGGGCTAATAGGGATGCCATTTGCTTCTCCAAGGTCAAGAGATGAGAGTTAACATCTTCTCTAAGACCTCGAATGTTGTTGCTCAAAGAATGAATAGAATCAAGGATAACACTATTAACCTCAGAGGAGGGTTGAGCAACATGTGACAAAGAAGGCGATGGAGGAACAGGGTTCGGAGCCAGAATATCATCAAAGGCAGAGTTGACATCATCATCTTCATTTCCCTCGATTGATAATGTTTCATCCAAGTGTTGGAGGCAGCATCAAAATGGTATTCCGCATGATGTAGAGCACCATAACTAATAGGTTGATTAGAAAAAATAGGGGTGTCTCCATGAGTGCTAATACCTAATTGCCTAAGAACGTATGGCAAATACGTACCCTGAAGAAGAGTGATATTTGTGTTCATCCCTCTTCCAATAGCTTTCGTAATGTCATTAAACATGATAAGTGCAAGATCAGGGCGCCAATTGGATTTAAAACAATCGAGCCACCAATAATCAATATTTCGAAGTTTGGCATGCTTTTTTATAGGTCTTAGATTCCAAGTAAGAATTAAGTGGAGGGCACAATCATGGAGATTTAGTTCGGATGCCGATCCGGACTGGATAAAAAGGGAGGGATCAAATTGCCTTTTTTCATTAGAGGAACCTCCGGAAGTAAGTGAAGATAATCGCCAAACTCTTCAACAGAGAGGCGAATGGGAGTTCCCATTAAAAATAAGGTGATGGCAGTAAAAGATTCGTCAGACTCATCGTGTTCGAGTTTGACATTAGAAAAGAAAGCTCGAACAAAATTTAAATAAGTTGGCGAAGAAATTTTTAAAAAATCCATTTAACACCCCAAACTCGGCCTAGGAGTTATGGCCGTATCTGGTGTGTCACATTGAAGCGTCTTTCAAAAAATTGGACTCGTTGGAAAAAAAACTTGTTTCTAAGTTTAAAATAAATAAGCAAAAGCCCAATTAAAAATATAAGCTACTTAAAGGCCGTATTACAAAAATAAAACCCAGCATAAAATTAAATAAAAATAAAAGAAAATTTTAAACAGTAGTAGTCGTGTGGCCACCTCCAAGTCTCTCGCAGCACCAAATCGCCTAAGGCTTTGGATTACCTGCACAGTTAGAAGAGAGGGTGAGTTTACGAAAACTCAATGTGTAATCCTCTACCAAACAATCAACTTACAACGTGCAGAATCAGTCTGGGCCTGAGCCCTATATAGTAGCAATGTGGGGGCCTTAGCACAATACAGTAACAGAGTGTGGGCCTTAGCCCAATACAGTAACAGAGTGTGGGCCTTAGTCCAATACAGTAATAGTGCAAATGCAGTAATGCAACCCATCCCAATCCAGCCAACACACCACTCCGTACCACCAACACACTATGTGGGGATAAAATCGACACAGCCAGCCAACACACTAATATTGCAGCAAAGCTGCCAGTAATAGTAACGCAGTAAAGCTGCCAATAACATTAATGCAACAGAGCTGCCAGTATCAGTAACACAGCAAAGCTGCTAGTAATAGTACTTGTGGTAAAGCCACCAGTACAATATACTTCCCCTATATCAGAATCCCAACCCCATGCAGTATGTCATGTCATAGATCATACGTGTATGCAATATGTCATACTCAGTAACAGTTATATAAATATCATAAAGTAAAACGGTCAGACATAGCATAAGGCCATAACAGTCATTTTATCTCCTAGGGGTATAACGGTCATTTTACCCTATAGGGGTATTTCGATAGTTTTACCCATCGAGGATATTTCGATAATTTTACCCATCAGGGGTATTTTGGTAGTTTTACCCATCGAGGATATTATGGTAATTTTACCCATCAAGAGTATTTCAGTCATTTTACTTATCGAGGATATTTCAGTCATTTTACCCATCGAGGGTATTTCAGTAATTTTACCCATTGATGGTATTTCGGTAATTTTATCCATCAGGGGTATTTCGATAATTTTACCTATCGAGGGCATTTCAATAATTTTACCCATCGAGGGTAATGCAATCATTTTACCCATGAGGGTATTTCGGTAATTTTACCCTTCGGGGGTAATTCAATCATTTTACCCTTCGGGAGTAATTCGGTCATTTGTGGCCCATTTCGGCTTAAGCCCATGAAAACGCTCATGGAGGCCTCTACAGTCCAACATCATGTTTCGTGGCCTTGGTTTACCACTCGATCGTTCGCATGCCCTTACGGTCTCAGCGCCATCTTTTTCAGCTTTTCGGCTTTTATCGATTTGCAGTTGAAAGAGAGTGTGATCACACACTTGATTACAAGAAGAGTGCAACCTCCACGTACCCAACCTAGATTCAACATAATCCAACATCAGTCCTTTAACCGTTAGGGTGAGACACCCTTTTTTACAAGACACAACCCAAAAATCACTATATTTACCTTGCTTGTATGAGGGCAACCCTACTGTTCCAAACTACTAACCCAAAAGTGATCACACTCTGCAACGATAATCTGCACCACAACAATGACTTTCATAGACTAAACTAGGCCATAATAGTGGCAAGGAGGGGTATTCGGCTTAAAGATAAAGATTGGAAAGGAACCGATTAAAACGAAAAGTGAGGCGCATCGCAACTTACCGATAATCTATAATACTTGCAGCACTTGAATAGCAATAACGGTGAAAAGAAGATCAGTGCAGGAAGTGATTGAACAGAGGAGTACAATCGGCTAAACCCCACACAAAGAAATGAGATAGTTCTCAGTTCAAAAGGAAAAATAAAATAATACCAGGTAAGAATCAAAACAGAGAGAGAGAGAGGAGAACATTCAGTCAAAGAAAAAGATGAGGGAAGGAACGGAATTCGGCCAAAAGGGATATGGAAAGGGAAAAGAGAAAAGAATGTTTGGTAGCAAAAAGGAGAGGGAAGAAGGGAGGGTTATTCGGTCAACAGAGAGAAGAGGAAAAGAGAAAACTAAATAGAAAAATGTACAAACCCGAGAAGAAACTTGCCAAAAAAAATAGCTGCAATACGGAATTGACCAGAACCAAACAAGCAGAGAAAACAACACAAGACTCTAATTGCACAAAATGTCAAAAGCCAAATTCAGCACTAGCAATCCCCCTAGCCGAAATTCCTATAGTGCTAGAGTCCAATTTCGGCACAACTCTTCCTCTTAACAACTCCTCGATTTTCTCCACAAATCTCTCCTCAACTCCCTCTATAACTAGTTCAAACTTCCTTCGGCAGTATTTCACTCCAACTCTGCCACATACATGGCTCAAGTAGCAAAATAAATACTCCATTGCGCAACTCAGGACTTGAACCTCAGACCTCATAGTTACATAACACGCCACCTTGCCACTAGACCACAAGCTCTTTTTGTGTCATAAAATAGACACTAATATTTATAAGGCCTAAACGCCGTTGTCCAGATTTAATTAAGAGCAAAATCAAAAGTTCTGCAGAAGCCAAGACTTGAACCACTAACTTCTTAGACTCTTCCAAACACTCCTCAATCACTTAACCTCTGAAGTAGACATTAATTTATGTCACTTTCTTGTACAACTAAATATTTATGTGCAATCTTCTAATTGTTCCCTTGTTCAAAACCTATTTTTTCTAGGCCCAAAATTCGGGGTGTTACAATCAATCCACCTCTAATTTTGCAAAATAGGGAGATAAGAAAAGCTAATGGCTTCTAATATGGCTATATCAATTTTCCTAGCCTCCCATACACATTTTGATGCAAAATACGAGTTAAAAAATATACCGAGAGTGTGTGTCTCGAAAAAAAGTGCTAAATGATGACTCCAACTCGCTAGACAGATTAGAAGACGATACACTAGTCCTAGAACGCTTCTTTAAGGCCATAATAGCTAGAAACAACTTAGAGAAACAAGAAAACCAAAAAAAAAATTATTTGAGGAATTTTGTCAAACATTTGGTGGCTTAGGGTTTGAAAAAGAGTTTAACAAATATCTTTAAGAATAGGTGACCTCTTGCAAAGAAACATGATATATATATGTTCAAAAACATCCCAATAACCATCAACAAACAAGATTTCAACCTACATTTGTCAAAATCAACAAGTTGAAATTTTAGAAATTTACCTCAAAATTGTTGAAAAAGGAGAAATCTTCAAGTAAGGAGGATCAAATCTTGTGATAAAGAAGTTTGAAGATGGAAAAGAACCAAGATTTGTGGAAAAAATGAAGAAATTTGAAAAAAATTTGGGAGGAAAAGAAAGAATTTTTCGGTGGAAGGAAAAACAACTTAGGGTTATTTATGTTTAAAAAACAACTACAACACCTTTAAAAGGCCCATAGTATCGATATTTTTACAAAAGTATCGATATTTTTTAGTTGGTACCGATACCAAAGTAGTATTTTGTTTTCTAAGTGTAGTAAAACGGCAAAAACAATATTTTTGAGTTGTATTGTTTCTTAAGTGTCCTAAAATGACTCCAAAATAGTTCCTAAACATTCCATATGCATAAAGATATGTAATGTGAGTGAAATGCATGAAATGCATGAAGCAAGAATATGTAAAAAAAATGACTAAGTTAAAACCAATTCTTTAAAATGTGAATAAAAATAGAACAATTTTTTTCACAAAAAACTCCCCTACCTTCTTTTATATAAAAGCCATGAAATTCATGCTCAACAAGCTTGTGGCAATAAAATAATCAAATATGGTACAAGAAGATTGTAACACAAAGTTAAGGCAAGGTTGCTAAACCTAATTCTCCCCTAAGTGTCCAAAATATTTCTTTGTCTAATGGTTTTGTGAAAATGTTAGCTATTTGGTTTAAGGTGTCAATATACTCTAGAAATATTTCACCATTTTGGACATGATCTCTAATAAAATGATGTCTAATTTCAATGTGTTTAGTTCTAGAATGTTGGATGAGATTTTTAGTGAGACAAATAGCACTAGTATTGTCACACTTGATAGGAACGGTATCTTTATCAATTCCATATTCCTTAAGCTATTGTTTTATCCATAAAATTTGAGCACAACAACTACTGGAAGAAATTTATTCTGCTTTGGTGGTGGACAAAGCAACACTATTTTTTTGCTTTGAAAACCATGAAATTAGCATGTTGCATAGAAATTGAAAAGTATTGGGGGTGCTTTTCCTATCTAATTTGCAACCTCCAAAATCCACATCCAAGTAAGTATGCAAGCTAAAGGATGAGTCTCTAGAGTACCAAAGACCTAAATTTTGAGTATCTCTAAGGTATCTAAATATTCTCTTAATGGCTTGTAAATATGATTCCTTAGGACAAGATTGATATCTAGCACACAAGTATACACTAAACATAATGTCGGGTCTACTTGCGGTAAGATAAAACAAAGAACCAATCATTGACTTATATAATTTTAAATCAACACATTTACCTTCTTCATCTTTGTCAAGCTTTGTAGAAGAGCTCATTGGAGTAGCTTGTGGTTTAAGAGTGTCCATCCCAAACTTTTTGAGAATGTCCCTTGTGTACTTAGCTTTATTGATGAATATACCATCTTTTCTTTGCTTGATTTGGAGACCGAAGAAGAAATTTAGTTCTCCCATCATGCTCATCTGAAACTTACCTTGCATTAGCTTAGAAAATCCTTGAAAAAGAATATCATTAGTAGAACCAAAAATAATATCATCAACATAGATTTGAACTACTAGTAAATCATTGTCTTTTCTTTTAATAAAAAGTGTTGTATCAACCTTCCGTTACAAAAATCTTTTTCAATTACAAAATTTGATAATCTTTCGTACCAAGCTCTAAAAGCTTATTTCAAACCATACAATGCTTTTGAAAGTTTGAAAACATGGTTTGGAAATTTTAGATCTTAAAAACCGGGTGGTTCAACATACATTTCTTTATTTATAAAACCATTTAGAAGATCACGTTTTACATCTATTTGATATAATTTAAAATTATTAAAGCATGCAAAAGCTAAGAGCATTCTAATGGCTTCCATCCTAGCTATGGGAGCATATGTTTCATCATAATTTATTCCTTCCTCTTGAGTGTAACCTTGAGCAAAAAGTCTAGCCTTGTTCCTCACTATGTTACCATTCTCATCTACTTTATTCCTAAAAACCCATTTAGTACCTCTAGTAGATTTATCACTAGGTCTATCAATTAGGGTCCAAACTTCACTTCTCTTAAATTAATTTAACTCTTCTTGCATAGCCAATATCCAATATTCATCATTTAATGCTTCTTTCATATTTTTAGGCTCAATGCATGAGATAAATGCAACATACTTACAAGTATTTCTAAGAGAATATCTAGTGATTACCCCTTGGGAAGGATCTCCCAAAATCATACCATCCTTCACATAATTGAACTCTCTTGGATGAGTGATTTCTCTTTCCTTAATAGAAAGTTCTTCTAGAGTATCTTGTATTTGTTCTTGATTTTTTTTCATTTGATTATTGATCCTCTTTACTAAAAGATTCTGCATCATCATCATCAACACAAAAATCATTTCTAAAAGGAGGGTTAGAGTCATAAAAAATAACAATTATAGACTCTTCTACTACTAAAGTTCTTTTGTTAAAGACTCAATGAGCTTTAGAATTTAAAGAATAACCAATAAAAATTCCTTCATCACTTTTTGCATAAAATTTACCAAGATTATCTTTCCCGTTGTTTAAGACAAAACATTTGCATCCAAAGGGATGAAAATAGCTAATGTTACGTTTTTTTTTTAAAAAGTTCATATGGAGTTTTCTTTAAAATAGGCCTAATCATTACTCTATTAATCACATAGCAAGCAGTGTTTGTTGCTTCTGCCCAAAAATATTTTGGTAAATTATTTTCACAAAACATGGTTCTAGCCATTTCTTTTAAAGTTCTATTTTTCCTCTCAACAACTCCATTTTGTTGAGGGGTTCTAGGTGTAGAAAAATTATGGCTAATTCCATTTCAGTTGCAAAACTTTTCAAAACCAAGATTTTAAAATTCGGTTACATAATCACTTTTAATACTAGTGATAAAGTAACATTTTTCATTTTGATTCATTTTTGAAAATGTGATGAATTTTTCTAAAGTTTCATCTTTAGTACTTAAGAAAAGAACCCAAGTAAATCTAGAATAGTCATCAATAAGCACAAAAGCATATTGTTTTCCACCCAAGCTAGATGTCCTAATTGGACCAAACAAGTCTATGTGAATTAGTTGAAGAATTCTACTAGTTGATATATCATTAATAGGTTTAAAAGAAACTCTTTTATGCTTACCTTAGTACAAGCATCACAAACATTATTCACATCAAATTGAATTTTGGGTAATCCTCTTACTAAGTCATTTTTAACTAATTTATGCAATATGCTCATGCTAGCATGTCCTAGTTTTCTATGTCATAACAAAGAGCTATTTTTATTTTTAGCAATAAGACATAAGCTAGAGTTATGCATATCATCTAAATGCACCATATATATTTTCTATCCTATGTCTTACAAGCATAATCTTATTAGATGCAATGTCAATAACTTTACAAACTTTAGACTCAAATATGACACTGAAACATTTATCACATAATTGACTAATACTTAAAAGATTATGTTTAAGACCGCTAACATACAAGATATTTTCAATAATGATAGAAGAGTTTTTACCAATGGAGCCTATTCCTTTAATTTGTTTTGTAGAGTTGTCACCAAATGTAACTTCTCTTCCACTTTTTGGTTTCAAATTGATAAAGTGACTCTTGTCACCAGTCATGTGTCTTGAGCATCCACTATCGAGGTACCATAAGTTTTTCTTTGAGTAACCCACCTCAAGGCAATGCTCCTTTTCCAACAAACATAGAATTAAGATTTGATTTTTGGTACCCAAATTCTTTTGGGTCCATAAGCATTAGTTCCTATAATTTTAGTCCCTTTGGATATCCATTTTGAAATCAAGCTCCTATCTTAAGAAGTTATAAGTCTTTCAGGGACCCATACACTTTTAATGATTTTTCTCTTATAAAAATTTTGGGGACCTCTATATTTATAGAAATTAAAGTTATTTTTAACAAAGTTTTGTTTTGAATTTTCTCCTTTTTCTAAAACTTTGTTAGAGTGAGCTTTTTCACTCTTAAGCAACTCAAGTTTCTTTTAATGATACTCATGAGCTTTTGAAAGTAAATTATTAGAAACACAAAAATATACACACTTTTTCATGCCATTTTTAACTCAAATTCATGTAGTTTCGGTAAAATTCTTGTCGAAAAATATATAATTATTATAAAATAATTAAATTGTACTTAAATTATTAACATGTTTAATTTTAATTAATTTTATAATAAATTTTTATTAATTTTAATCGTTTTCAACAGATTCGCACAAAGGGCGAAAATTGGCTCGGTAGACACTGCTATAAGCGCAAAATCGAGAAGCAATTTTGAAGCATCAAGGCAAATTATATTTTCACCTGAAGACGGTCAAAATTATGAATATTAATTCATAATATAATTAATTTTAACTTTAATCCAATTTAATTTGGGTTAAATAAATTATTATTAATTAATTATGAAAAAGCCCAGTTGAGCTAAACCGAGAAAACCGATCCAACCGAGCATTGGGCAGCCCAAAACTGTCCCACATGCTGACCCAATCAGCTTGTTTGGATAATTATTTGGCTTGCAAAATAGCCCTTGAAGACTCCTTCAATTTGCATTCAAACCCCTGCACTATTTATGCCTTTCTAGATTTTCCCCTACCTTAAAATAGCAAGTTTGAAACCTTCAAACTTGCCACATGTGTGGCCGGCCATGGGGGGACTCTATGGATGCTAAGCTTTGCTATTTTTAGCAGTCTTTTCAACCTATAAATACCCCCTTGGATGCTCACTTCAAACACATCTCAAACTCATTCATTCTTCACTTCTCTCTCACTTTTTTCTCTTCATTGTTCTTCATTTTCTCCCCCATTCCCTTGCCGATTTCACCTCTTGAAAAAGAGTCATTAAACCACAATTTAGAGCAGTATTCAAGTGTTCGTGGAAGCCTCGGTTCAACAAGAACAAGCAGAGAAGGAGGAGCGAAGCAAACTAGTCAAGCCTCAGAGAAACACCAGATTTGATTCTTGTTCCTTATCCTTTTAATTTTATTGTTGTTTTTATGAACATGTCTATGAATATTTGTGATGTTGATATATTTAATTTAATTAATATGGCTTAAATTTAATTTGTTTTAGGTTGATTTCATTTCGTTTACTTGAGTTACTAAAATGGTGTTTGTGTTGTTATAGGCCTCGGTAATATGTTTGATTAAGTAAAACCATGACTAGATTATTCTTGCATAACAATTGTAAGGTAACTAATGAATTAATTATTTAAACAAATTGAAATTGTAATTAATTGACACAATACTTAATCAGTGCATGTTTAATCATCTAAGGTAGCCGAGGGTTAAATTAGCAACGGTATCTAACGATACATTAGCCTTGCATAACTTGCAAGATTATTATGATTAAACTATTTCAAGGTAGAAATACATTGTTACCTCACGTAATCTTTTATGTGCTTATGAGATTGAATTAATTGTTTGAATTGGCATAGAGATATGTACAAGAGATTATTTTAATTTCATAAGTATGTATGTGCATTAACACATTTGCTTATTAAAATTGGTTTAATCGGTTGAGTTGACATAGAGATATAGTCAAGAGATAAATGGATTTTGGTAGGTAAGTATGTTCATAAGTTAGTAAATTACCGAGTTGCCATGAATTTATTCTTAAAAACATGACCATGAGTTTAATAATTCTAAGTTAAGAAATGTAATTAATCTAACACAATTATATCATCTTGATTAAAATCTTCTTTTGAAATAGTGCATTGGAAATTTTATTTTATTTTTATTTATTTTACTTAGTTAAAATCTTAGTTTCTAGATAGTGGAATTTTGCTCCGATGCCATGTAGGAGAATTCTTGACTTGAGCTTCTATCTAGAAAACCTTAAGGATCTTCTCTCTTGGTGGTAAAACCGTCTCTTGAGATCTAGCTTTGATACCAATTGAAAGCTCGATGATGCAAACAGAAAATGCCAAGAGGGGGTGAATTGGCCTTTAAAAATTTTGGTGAAAGCAAAGGCAATAATGAAATAAAGAACACAAAGAATTTAGAGTGGTTCGGCCCCAATTGCCTACTCCACTACCGTAGCTTTCCACCACTAAGGATTTATCCCAAATTCACTAATTAGTTCAACCTTTGAGGATAATGTTTAACCTTACAACTCCTTAAGATTTCTACCCCAAATCTTAAGTTTCAAAACCTCTCAAAAAGATACCAATAAGCAAACAAGGAAACAATCCTTACAAGATAAATTTATTTGCAAATTGAAGCACAAATACAATGAAATACACTTGAGCAAAATGAAGGAAATAAAGCTCACAAGTGTATACAAGAAGAATATGAAAATTTAAGCTCTAAGATTGTTTGGTTGATGATTTTTGCTTAAAGTATTTTTCTTGGATGTTGTAGGACTTTAAAAATTGGTATTTATACCCTAATAGATTTCCAGCCATTGAGGATGTTGGAGAAGTTAATATGGCCATTGAGGATGTAAAACCAAAGTATTTATTTCACTTGCAACTTCGGGTATAGATACCTTTAAAAAGAGTATCAATATTTTTTGTCATAAATGTTAATTCAGTGATTGTTGGAATTAAAAAAATTGATACTTCAAAAATATTTTATCGATACTTCCTGGAAGAGGTATTGATACCGGATCGATATCTTGTAGGGTTTTTGAGAAACAAAATACAAGTTTCGTATCGTTTTTAAGTAAGGTATTGATTATTTTTGAAAAGTATCGATACCAAAATCATGGTATCGATAATTTTTATATTTTTGATAAAATGTCTTTTTGGTCTCGATTTTACTAAGGGTATCGATTATTTTCAAAAATTATCGATACTAGGCCAAATGGTATCGATACTTTTTGGCCTGGAGCAAGCCTAACTTGTTTGAAAATCATTTTGATGTGTTAAAATGATTTTAACTTGATTGGGATCATTTTGACTTGGTTAAAAATAATTTCACTTGATTTTAAAATTGTTTCAAAATTTTCTAAGAGTTTATTGTAAGTATTAACAATTTTACTTCTTAGAATTCAAATTTAAAATTATTTTGTCAAATTCAGCTTATATTGAAAAGTATTTTTAATTTGTTATATCAAAATATTTTATCAAATAAAGCTTAATTTAACAAGAAGTGGTTAAGGTCTTGACCGATAAAGAGTTGGAAGACTCAGGCATCACAGTCCTTAGAAGGGTTCAAAGGATTATGTGTTCTGAAGGAAAGTGGTGGACAGAGTTGTGTCTGGGGAAATAAACTTAATTGCGGATCAATTGGCTAAGGTTTGCCTTACATGGAAGTCAAGCTTACTAATTTTCGATGTGCCTCCTTATGAAAGTGATGGGTGTCCTTCAACAAGATAAAGCTAGTGGTGCTTTTGAACAATTGATTTGGTGTGATTTTATTTACTTTTCACCAAAATAAAAAGATAATTGTTGTAAATCTATCATAATTTTTTGTCTAATAATGTGGAATTTATGTTAAAAAAAAGAAAATGTGAATCAAATTAACAAAATTAATAGGTGTACAGTAAGGGCATGGATTATTACTTTCATGCATGTTTTATTTTACATTTTTTCACATGATTAAATATGTTCATAAATCTAACAAGTTCAATTAACCAGTATGATTTATCAAATTAAATTAATTAATTTATCATGAGTTATTAAATTCAAGTGATCAATTTATAAGTTTATAATGTTTCAAATTCATAGTAGAATATTTAATTAAAAAATTAATAGTTTATTAGAATTGATATCTTTAATTTTACTCATTGAAGATTATTTTCATTTAATAAAATATGATTAATAGATTTTTTTATGTAAAATTTAAACATTTTATTAAAATAATAGTTTAATTAAAATAATTTTTATTTAATAAATTATAATTAATAGACTTACAAATAGCTACAATTTTATTTAAAATTTTAAGCAATATACTATTATAAAGAACTAATTTAACAAAGAATATACTTCATAATTATGGATGTTGTTATAAACTGTTAAAATAAATTATAAAAAAAATATTTCTACTGAAAACTTAGTTGTTATAACTAAATTTTATTATAACTAAGTGGCTGTTATAAAAATTACTGACTATACGAAAATCTTGTAAGAGTTGATACACAACTGTACAAGATGCTATTGGGTGAAGGAGATTGAAACATGCTGAAATTTTTACTAAAATGAAATTTAGATTATATTAATTTAAGACCAAAACACGATGTACCGACCAATATTTACAACCATGGTATTCACAGCTTTCAATTCAGCTTCAGTTCATGCATGTAAGGAACGGTTAGCCAATATATGGTATTTACAAACATGTTTTAGTTTTTGACACACTGGTGATATAATCTCACAAAAATCCCAATACAAACAAAGATAATGAAAAGAAAATGAAAGCAGTAAAAGCCAATATAAGGAAATTTTCAAAACCTAAACACCATTACACATAATCTCAAAGAAACAATGGAAGAAAACAAGTTATTGTACGAGTGACTTCATTTCTTCTCCCATTGACATTGCAAAACGGGCAAAAATCACATAATCAGACCTAGAAGTCCCCAGACTCAAAGTATTAACAGTGAAAGCAGCATATATGATTCTTTGCTTTGCCTTAACTACTGATTTCTTTCACATCTAAAACACAAGAACTTAGCAAGTACTTGCACTGAGAGGGCTGATTAATTCATTTACCTCTTGAAAGAACCCATGGCATCAAGAGACCCCAAACGTGCTCTTAACAGTCCATGAAATCCATATGCATGCCCAGAAAACAATGCCAATCCACTTCCTCTGTTTCCTCTGTTTTTATCGATTACCAATGTATAGACACAACTTGAGTCAAACCTGCTTCTTACTCCTGCTTCCTGCTACATATTCTCCTTGTTGTAGTCTGTCTTTCTCTGAATATCAGAGTTTTCGGAAACATCTCATATTTCATTTCAATAGATATTTCATTTCTTAGACCTTCAAATAAATGTAAACAGTTACATATAATAGTAATAATAATAATAAAAGTTCATGACAATAACTGTGTCCACTTGAAATATCAGCAAGGTTAGGCTTTGAAGCACAAAAACCATGCCGGTTCTCAAATAATGAAAACTTGAATTGCTGTGACTAAATTCCTGAATCAGCATATGATGCATAAAATGAATATTATGACATGTGCACCACTAACAGAGCATTACCATTCTTAGAAAGCATTAATGTCTGAACCATTCTTTTAAGTTACAAATCGGGTTAACATTTTCCCCTAGCTGGCAGTGTATACAGCGAAACCTATGGAGAGTTTGATTCAGTTACTTTCACATCCACTAGCAAGACTGAAACCTTTTGGAAGAGAGTGAAAACAAAAGAGAAGTGCAAAAGTGTTCTTTCCTTTTACATGTGTCAGACCAGAAAAGTTACCTTAATTCCATGAGGTAATCAGGTATTCCAATTCCATCTATCCAGCATTCTCAACAACTAAAAAGGAAGAATTCTTCAATCATACAAAGGCTCCTTGATGAGGAGGTTCATTTTCTCTTGAAGAAATTTGAACACGTCTTCTCTCCCTTCTTTTATAAGCAATTGCTTTAACCTCCCAAATGTTGGACCTGAGGGCTGAATGCCCTTTTCTAACATCTCTTCTAGTAAAACACAAGCCTTAGCAGCATTGCCCTTCTCACATAATCCATTTATGAGAACTGAAAATGTGTGCATGCTAGGGATAAACTGCTTCAATTTCATGTACTTCCATACTTTAAATGCCATGTCTAACTCATCTCTCTCACAAAACATCTTTATCATTATTGTATACGTGTCTGCATCTGGTTCACATTCTTTGATCATCCTGCGGAACACCTTAAAAGCTTCATCAGTTTCTCCACGACCTATCAAGCTGTTGAGAATGATATTGCAAGTTCTTGCATTTGGTGCCACACCCTTAGAATCCATCTCGTTTAATACCCTATACACATTCTTTAATTTGTTTACTTTACAAAAAGCACTAATCAGAGCATTATACACAACCACATCTGCCTTGATTCCATTTCTTTCCATCTCTAGGAATGCGTCAACGGCATCTTCAATTCTGTTTTCTATCCCATAAGTATGGACCAAAACGCTATAAATAAATGAAGTCGGCCTGCAACCATTAGAATCCATTTCCCTAACAATTCCAATTGCTTCATCCACTCTGCCAGCTTTGCATAGAACATCTACCATTATACCATAAGTCACAATATCCGGGTCACAACCCATATCAACCATCTCTCTGTAGATCTCCCTAGCCTTTGGCAAGTTTTTGAGTCCGGCACAAAATGATCTTTCATTTTATCAAAAATCTCTTGCGCTTTCCTCACATTCTTAGTCTTACATAAAGTACTCAGTAAGGCATTAAATGCTGCTAAATTTGGTGGCACACCGTACTTCTCCATGACATTAAAAGCATAAACTGCTTCATCCACCTTCTGAACCCTTGCGTACTTTCTCATGATAATACAAAACGTTTCAACATTCAACATGCTCTTGTTCTTCATCGCATTCACAAGATTCCACATGATTTGATACTGCCTAATCTTAGCCAAAGATCCAATCATGGTATGATAAGCCCTAACAGTATGCATATAATTCCGCTGCTTCTCTGTCCATTCAAAAAATCTATAAGCCAACATACCAGCATTCTCAAACCGCTTAAGAACATCCTCTGCCACCTCCGGCGAAACCCGTAACCCACTTTGATCAAGAGCTGTATCAAGCACCACTGGAGAGGATGACATCATGATTTTACAAACTTTTTTGCTCGTAACTGAAACATCTCTCGTTGGTTCACTTGAACAATATCTTCTCACCAGCGTAATCCATCCCAACATTTCACGAGAGGTGTAAACTTTGACCATTTTCATTTTTGAACTTCAAATACGAATCAGAATTCACCTTAAGTACAACAAACAAAATACCAATATTATAGCATTTTAAGCCAATTTTGATATACAGAGATTCTTTTTGTTTTTCTTTTTAACTTTCTTTCACTTTTATCAATTCTATATAGAAAATAACGCTATTGCTAAGTAACACGCCCCCCACCCCCCACCCCCAAAAATACGAATTTAAGCTAAAAAGCCGACCAACCTGCTGATCAGATAGCCTCTGAATCTCTCTGGCTCAAGTGCATTAACAGAGTCAATAAGGCCATCATAATCCCGAACAACCTAGTAATTTAAGCTAGAAAAATCAATTAAAGTCTTCTTGAAACGATCCACCTTATCCTGAAACAAAACAAAAGAGAAGGAATCAAAAGAGAAAACGACATCACACGAACATAAAATCAAACAGTTGGCCGGCAATTCGGAATGCTGAAAGAATAACCCAAAAGGGGGACCTCGAGAGATTCAGCTATAGGCGCAGGCGCTTGTCCATTTAAATGATGTCGTTGAAGGCCTGAGAAAAGACGAGGTTTGGTTTTGTACGGGCGTGGGTTTTAAGTTGAGGGAGGCATGTGGGATTTAGTCTTTCCATTCGTAAAAATTTGATTTAACTGGAGCCATTAATGAACCCACAACTTCAATAGTTAAAACTTTTAGGGTAAACTAGAGTAGGAGTCATGAGTATTTTTTTTTGGTTAACTAACTTTGAAAAATTATAAAATAATTACATAATTAATTAGTAAATTTCTTATTTAGTCATCTAATAATGAAAAGTTACAAAATGATAATTTAACTATTCTATTTTGTCTTTTTAGTCCCCAGCTGATTAACGGTGGTAACTTTTAAAATTAAATAATAGTAACTTTAACCCTTAACATTTACACACAGTGTAATTTAGTCTTTTTTACAATTTTGCTTTTCTTTATGATCCTTTTACTTAAAATGCTAAAAACTAAATAAATCTATCAACTAAATTTGATTGAAAATAAACAAAAAAAATAGAAACACCACAAATTCAAGATAATAATTTTCAACTTTTCTCATTCTTTTAAAATTAACCATCAATGTCACAAAAAAAACAAAACTACAAAAAAAAAACCAAATTACACAATGTGTAATGGTTGAGGGTTAATTTTTTTTAAAATCAAGATTAAATTGACATAATTTATACATGTTATTTAAAGTTGCTATTCTGCCAATTTTAAAAGTTGTCATCGTTAGCCAGTTGGTGACTAAAAAAGACAATTGAATAATTAGGTGGCTATTTTATAACACTAAATAACAGTATAGAGTAGTAGGGTCAAATCCACAGGCACTAGCTATCCAATTTCGTTTTTTTTTCTCGTGACCAAAATCACTGTCGCGATAACAGTCGTCCCTACAACCTGTGCATAGTAATGCTGAAAAATGAAAAAGGGGGTTTTAATTGATAAAAGATAATAAAATAAGCAAATACGTAGTGTAATAAAATAAAAATAAGAATAGATTCAAAATTGCAAAAATAGATTTAAGAAAATAAAATAAATGAGTGAATAAAATATTTTTAAGCTTAGCCTTAGCCTCGGTACACCCCGAACTTGAACTGATTCTTGAAAGAAGATTTTTCCTTCCAACCAATAAGTTGGTTGTGGCGGTTGAGGATGCTTCAAACCACCAACTTTTCCTCTTGTAGTCGGTTTTGATACGACCTGCAAATCGACCATTGTCAAATTTCTAATCACGTGACATGCACACGTAATTTAATACTTCGACAGCCTGCAATCTAAAAAGCCCAACTCGAATTAACGATCTTAACCGTGTGGGTCGTTTAAATCTGATCACTATCTCCCTTGGCGGAATCCAACTGGTATTTCCCACTTGAACAGGCCAATTTGTTCGCGGGATTTTGAATATAGCATGGCCGGCCCGACTTCCCAACTGTACTCTAAACGATTCCAACCCAACGTGCACTTTTTTAATTGAAATCGAATCAAATTTAAGGGACGAATTTGTACTATCACATATACCAGAAAGATAGCGAATATCGAATTGCAAAGTATTTAGTGTAGGTTCATATCTCTTGATTATTTTTTCAGAGCGATAACCGGACTAAGGCTAAAATGGACTTAGTTAATCATTAAATAAGTCATGCTAGATGGAGTATGAAAGTGACTTTTAATGAAAATTGAGGAAAGTGGAAAGGGGAAAGGGCTTGGAAGGTAAATAAGCCAAAATGTTGAAAGTAAAAGAAAGAAAAATAAAATGGCAGAATAAAGTACTGACGCAGGAAATGAAAGAAAGAAAAGAATTTATTAACGCCAAAAGCTAAGTGTGTTCAGTTTGTTATAGCCACTAGGTATTTATATATATTTTTAGTGATAAAATTTAACTAGATTTTTCCTAAATATTATCACTACATAAATTAAAATTTAAAAATCAAATTTAATATAAAGATCAAATTTAAATTAATTACAGAATTTTAACAATATCAAAAATAATTTGATCTTTATCCAATTCCAATCTTCAATCTTTATCAGCCAACTTCAAATCTTCAATATATCAATTTACCCTTCCTCTTTGTTTTTTGTTCCAATCTAGCCCCTTTTTGTATGATTTTGAATTTTAGATCATCAATTTCATTTCTGATAAAAAAAATCCAAATTTAGTAACATCTTATTCGATAATAAGCCAAAAATAGATGTATTAAAAATAATAATTTATCTTACTATCAAATTCCCCCCACTTAGCTCATGCTTGTCCTCAAGCACGATGTCTACTAAAAATCGTTTGACAATCCTTTTCGAAATCAAACCCCCTTTCTCAATAAAGTATAATGCAAACAATTAGTTGAATCAAAAATAAATAATTGCTAGACTCAATCAATAAACATTTTATAAAACCTCGAACAGTATGTCAAACTCAACTACTTCACTAAATTTAGGCTTAATCAAACTTGCAAGACAATCGTACTCAATATATTATTATTATTATGATTATTATTATTATTATTCCTTTCTTTTTTTTATTTTTTATTTTAACTTATTCATAACAAGTTCAAGTTTTTTGATGCGAAATGAGATGACAACCTAAGCACCTCACCCCGGTTACTCAACTCGACATTATTATATATTTTTTGTTTATTTATTTTTTTACGAATTCGAGACACGGCCAAATCTTTTGACACGAAATGAGATGGCAATCAAGCACCTCACCCTAGTTACTCAACTTGACATGTCCCTAATGATTTTATAGCTCAGTTAGCGAAATGTTACAAGTTTCAGTTTGTCACCAAATCTTTTGACGCGAAATGAGATGACAATCTAAGCACATCACCCCAGTTACTCAATTTGGTCATATTTCCGATCCTTCACTCTTAACGAAGCCATTAACAGATTACTTGTTTATTTATTAAGATAATTACTTCCATCAGGCAAGTTCAAAAGAGCCAACAATTTATACGAAATATTGACTAAGCCATAACATTTTCAATTCTACAAAATATTTATAGATCAAGTAAGCAATAGTTGTTCATGACTCACCCAATTAATTTAATAAACTTAGCATAAAAATTAGGGTTCATTTTTTAAACGAATTGAGGAATTATCTAAGTGAATGAACACATGCAAAGAAGCAATAGCATAGCATGCCCCCCACTTAGCCCACATTGCTCACAATGTGTTAAAAGAATAACAAAAGTTGAGGTAAAGTGTACTTCCCGTGTATATTCAATGGGTTGGAAGACGGTGAAAGTGACCGCTTTGCAGTATGGTGAAGATGCGAGATGTTGGCTTCCATTGTTTCGAGACGAGCTTCTATGCGATGAAGTCGTTTGTCCACAGTGGAAGGTGGTTGCTCCTCTTGTTCTCTAATAGCCGGATCGCGTCTTCATCGAAAGACTTTATTGCTTCGAGCGGTTCGTGTATAGACTAGAATTGGCCAATGTTGAATTTTTTCGTATCTTGTTCAGTGTTCTGATGCTGTGAAATTTAGAAATCCTCGAAGTCTCTGTTTCAGCAGCATTGTATAGGTTCGGCCCTGCTGACCGCGCCTATTATTTCGATGAGGCGAGTACTCATTTTCAACTAGACTGTACAGTGAACTACGTATATCAGCAACATCAGTTCGCTATTTGGGGTTGACTCTAACCCTTCATTGGGCTGGTGTGATCGCGTACGTCGAGCATGAGCAGTAGCCGCCCTTGTTTGTCGTGGAGTTGGTTGCCCACCTTGGCTCGATGGCGTAGTATCATTATGATCTGAAGTGCTAGCTCTATCCAAATGACTTATAGAAAACGTTAATAACGGTAAAACATGTGGTGGGTTTAGAACGTTATACATTATGTCGTTAGAACCATCGGGATGAACACGTGAACTTTTCATCTCGATTGTTGTCAGGCTTCTTTGACGTCCGTGTTGACTTGGTCCAGCAACATGTTTCAGTTGTAGTTTTGGAACTTCATCGTCTAGGTCAACAACTGGTGGTGTTAAAAATTGGTTTCGACCTCGATTTAGAGAAACTGAGAAAATGTCAGTTGGCTATTGTTTAGTACGAACCATGGTCTGTTTTGGGCTTTAAAATTAATCGGCAGCAATTTGTAGTGACGGTGGACGGCAGCGGTCAACGTTGGGACAGTTTGTGTACTTTGTAAGATGGCAATTATGGGGGAAAAGGTGGGGTTTGTTGTTGTAAAGGTGATGGTTAGGTTTTGGAAAGGTGGTGGTTGGTAAGGGTGAAGAAAGATGAGGTTTTGGGGTGGTTTAGTGGAGGTGATGGTGCTTGATGTAGGCCCGATAGGGGGGGTGTGAGCAGTGATAGGAAAACTGATGGATTTTGTTTGCAAAGGGTAGTGTTCGACGGAGGGGAAGTGGAAAAGGTGATGGCGGCGTAGATGGCGAGCGCTGGCATTTTCGGGGGAAGGTTATCTGACGGTGATACCATCGTTGACAGTGTTGAGGAGCGAAAAAGAGGCCCGACGGTGGTAAAAGGCTGAACGACGGTGGCTTGATGGTTAGGATTTTGGGGAAGAAGAAGAGGGAAAGAAAAGATAAGGAAATGTGGGGGTTTGAAAAAAAATGAATTTCCTATTTTTGTTGGTTTATTTTCTTTTTTTTCCTTTCTCTATTTTTTTCTTTTAGTTTTCTGGCCCCTTTTTTCTTTTTTTTTTCTTTAGCTGTTTAGCCCATTTTTACCTTTTTTTTTCTTTTGGGTCGGCCTACTGTCCTCTTTTATTTTTCTCTTTTTGTCCTTATTTGCTTGGGCTTGGGCGGCTTGGGTTCTTTTTTCCTCATCGTTTTTTAGGTTATTTTAGGCCTACAAAATTTAAGGTTGGGGTATGGAATTTGTTACTTGAAAAAGATGTACGCACTGAACATGACCGTGCCCACGCCACAATTTAATTCTGACTTCTAAAAAAATGATTGTCTTCGTCCATGCTCCTGAAAAATAACACGATCAAATGGATTAAAAAATATTTTATTTTATTCTCAACTAAACTAGAATTCAAAATTAAATTAAATACATAAAAATAAATATGGGTTACCTCCCATAAAACACTTTTGTTTAATGTCGTTAGCTCGACGACTAGAAAATTTAATTGCTCAACTCCTCGAAGAATAATTCCTTCGCCACGTGTACTTTAAAATTCTCGTAAAAGGGTTTTAACCTTTGACCATTGACTTTAAAGCATTTGCTGGACTCCTTACTTTTAATCTCAACTGCACCATGAGGAAATAATTTAGTAATAAGAAAAGGACCAAGCTATTTGGTTCGAAGCTTACCCAAAAATATTCTCCGTGTGGGATCGTAAAGTAACACTTTCTGGTTAACTGAAAATTGTTTGCAGGATATTTTCTGGTCATGAAATGCCTTGGGTTTGTCTTTATAAATTTGAGCATTTTTATATGCATCTCGCCGGATCTCCTCGAGCTCTTGAATGCTTAATTTCCGATAGTTACCTACGGCGTCCAACTCCATGTTGTATTTTTTTACCACCCAAAATGCCCTATGTTCTAACTCCAATGGATGGTGACATGGTTTACTAAATAGCAATCGATAAGGGGATATTCGTTTGGGTCCCTTGTAAGCAGTACGGTATGCCCATAATGCATCATTTAAACACAAGCTCTAGTCCTTTCGATTTGGGTTCACGATTTTCTCCAAAATTAACTTTATTTCGCAGTTCGAAACTTCTGGTTGACCATTTGTCTGTGGATTATAAGCCATGGCCACTTGTTGTGTAACCCCGTACTTTTTCAGTAGCGTATCAATTATCTTGTTGCAGAAATGAGTTCCTCGATCACTATTAATGCTCTCGGCATGCCAAACTTAGAAAAGATAGAGTTTGTTAGAAAATTTACTAATTTTAGCATCGGCACGACAGGTAGCTTTAGCTTCTACCTATTTAGACTTGTAATTAATAACGAGAATAATGTAAACATTATTAAATGATGAAACAAACGGTCCCATGAAATCGATGCCCCATACATCGAAAATTTCGTACACATGTATAGGAGTTAAGGGCATCTCATTCTTTCGGCTTAAATTAACCACTTTTTGGCATTTTTTACAAGTCCTACAAAATAAGTAAGCATCACGAAAGATGGGTGGCCAAAACAATCCACATTCAAGTACTTTATGTGAAGTGCATTTAGCACCAAAATGCCCTCCACAACCATAAGAATGACAAAAAGTTAGTATAGATTGTACCTCGGTCTCTGCGTCACATCATCTAATTACCTGATCGGAATAATATTTCCAAAGGTATGGGTCATCCCAAATATAATATTGTAAGTCTTCTTAAGTTTGTCCTTTTCAGAACGTGATAAGTTGGAAGAAACAATACCTGTAGCGAGATAATTTACCATATCTGCAAACCATGGGTAAACTGTCTAAGTTGATAGAAGATTTTCATTTGGAAAGTCATTTTTAAGAGGAGCATCGTCTTTTGGAAGGGATATTCGGCTTAAATGATCAGCTACCAAGTTTTCTCATCCATTATTATCTTTAATCTCTAGATGGAATTCTTGTAATAGTAGAATCCATCGAATCAGTCTAGGTTTCGCCTCCTTTTTCCCGATCAAATATTTCAATGCCATATGGTCAGAAAAAACAATAACTTTAGTGCTTAATAAATATGGTCTAAATTTTTCCAAAGTAAAAACAATGGCTAATAATTCTTTTTCAAAAGTCGAGTAATTGCTATGGGCAACATCTTATGTTTTAGAGGTGTAAGATATGACGTGGGGTTCCTTTCCACTTTTTTGCCCAAGGATAGCTCCTACACTTTGGTCACTTGTATTGCACATAAGCTCGAATGGATAATCCCAATTTTGCGGTTGTACTATAGGAGCTTGTCGAAATCGCTTTTTGAAAACAAAAATTTAGTTGTCGACCTTTTTTTTAAAAATAAAACTGGAGTCGCCACCGATCCTTTATTAAGGTGTGACCGGCCCACCTTAAAAACTATTTTGGTCTGCGAATTTTGCAACCAGGTTCGGGAGTCAGTTACGCACGAGGAAGGGTTAGCACCCTTGTAACGCCCAAAATCGGTACCAAATTGATTATTTGATGTCTTTGTGTCGAAAGTTAAAAAGATTTTAAAATAAGCTTGAATGATGAAATTTGCAAAAGGATAACCAATTGTTCAAGTCATGTAAAGAAATCGAGTCCCAATACGTTAGGGTACAATTCCTCATAATTCCCCAAACTTGAATATCACTTTTATTTTATACGAAAATCTTCATTTCGAGAAAGTAACATGCCACACCCAATACGTTAGGGCACAACAAGTTAAGTTCCCAAAAATGATTTTTATGCATTTTGAATAAAAATATTCTCGGTCATTTAGGATTGACAAAGAAAATCAGAACCCAATACGTTAGGGCTCAATTTCCCTCGAAAATCCCAAACTTCCAAAAATGCTTTTATTAAAAAAAAACCTTTAAATCAAGAAAATAACTTTGATGAAGGGTTAAAACCAAAATATATTTTCAAGAGGGTATGTTAAAGAGCTAATATACAATATGATACAGATCCTTTAATTTTCAGCATACACGAATAAATATTTGCAGATATATATATACAAATACAATATAACCATAAAGTTGCAAACATATGTACACATATATCTAGCACGTATACAAGTATACATACAAATAGAAGGAATAAAATATATCCAATAAAACAAACACAAAAACATGTATTCAAAATAAAATAAAAGGAAAAACAAATGCATATGTATATATTTACAAAAATGTATAAGTTCATGTATATGTACCATATATATAAAATGGTAGAACATGTAAAATAATGAAAATGTTTATTAATGATCATTAAAAACAGGTACATTAAAAAACATGCTCATTTTATAAAACATATATATGTATATATAAAGTATAAAGCGTGAAAAAAGAAAGTAAAATAAAAAAGATAAAAAAAACGTAGGTATAAAGTATATACGTATTTGAAAACTTAGAAAATATATGCTAAAATATGCATACACGTTATATCGTATAAAAAATAATAGGTAAATGCTATATGAAAATACATATATATATATATATATGTTATATAAGTAAAATGCATGTGAATGAATACAAATAGTGATAGTAATAATGATAATATATAATATAATAAAAATGTTATTTTTTTATAAAAAGAATAATAATGAAATAAAAGTTTTTTCCAAAAATGGATCCAATTGAATTAAAAAACGAGAAAACGGGGCAAATTTTGAATAAAATTTAGAGACAGGACCACATGGAATGCGCGCACAACAATGGAGGACCAAAAGGGAAATTATTCCCACCTTCCAAAACGCTGCGCAGCAAGGGACTAAATTGAAACAGACATCAAATATGCGGTCCAAATTTAAAACAAATAAAAAGGATTTAATTGATATGCGTTGCAAAAGGGAGGGGCTAAATGCAAAATTATACCGTTCAAGGCAATAACGCGCGGATCCTCCCCTTTGGGTCGTGTCACCGCGCGGGTCATACCATACGATGCCGTTTTGGGGCCACAGAAATAGACCCTAAACGATGCCGTTTTGCAATCGTTACAAAACCCAAAAATTTTCCAAAACCAACTCATTTTCCCTTTTTTTCAAACAGCAGAGGAGACCTTTGCTAGGGTTTCATACCCAAACACCCACTTAATGCCGCCGCCGTTTCACCACCTTTTCGTCGCGAGTTCATCGCGATCGGTGACCGAAGGCACGCCGAGTGGTTTTTTAAACCCCTCCTAGCAGACTCGACGGCAAAGGTAAGCCAATCCCTTCCCTTTTACTTTTTATTTTCGTATGCACAAAAGCACAATATAAAAAACTAAGAAACTTCAAATAATCACCCTAAAAAAAACTGATATCTGTTCTGTTTTCTCTTGATATTTCGATTTCTTTGTCTCCCTCCCCAATTTACAAAAACAAAGACTTTATATAGCCTCCAAAATCGAAAACAAATGAAAATCTGCTAATTACTTTGCTATTTATCTCAATCGGACTCTTTTGAGTCTATTTTTTGCAGGTGACGTGTGCGTAAACGACGTGTGTGGAGAGGTCGGCCCCGAGACGTGCGGTGCTTGGGACGTCTGCTGGAGATTGCTGGGGGCTTGCGACGCCAACCCTATCATTACCTGCTAGGGTTTCTGATGCTTTAAGCCAATTGGGCTTCGTAGCTGGATTAAGATAGGCCCAATTTTCTATTTTGGGTTATTGTACGGGCCCAGACATTATTGGGCTTGTACAGCTGCCCCTCTTTGCTCATTGTCGTGTAACGGGAATAGAGCAAAGACTACAAGGCCCAATCATGTCTGGTCTTACTGAGCCTTTAACTTCTTCAGTGCTTTTCTTCTTTAATAGCTTCATTCCTTCCTACTGCATCTTCAGAGGTATAGGAACTAGCGCTTCAATCCACTCCATTGCAATGTCAAGGACATAGGATTCATACATTGTAGCTTTTCAAGAGAACAAAATTTGCTATATTTAATCTGCTCCACTGCAACTTCAGGGAGATAAGATTTACAGCTTCAACTTATTCTGCTACAACTTTGAGATAAACCTGGCGCGATCTGCTCCACTGCAACTTCAAGGAAATAAGACTTGTATCTTCGATCTACTTCACCACTAGTATGGGAAGACAAGATTTGCTTTCTTCGATCTACTTCACGCCAATACATGAAGACAAGATCTGCTTTTTCTGATCGATTCCACTACCGACCGGGGAGGTAGAATTACTGGCTTTAATATACTCCGCTGCAACTTCAGGAAGGTAAAATCCGCCATCTTCGATCTGCTCCACTACTGCTTAAGGAGGCAAGATCTGTAATCTTCAATCTACTTCGCCGCCAGTATGGGAAGATAAAATATGTATATTCGATCCACTTTGCTGCCGATATAGGAAGACGGGACCTACTATCTTTGATCTACTTCACGCTAGTACATGAAGATAAGATCTATTGTCTTCGATCTACTTCACCACCAATATGGGGAGACAAGATCTGTTATCTTTGATCTACTTCACGCCAGTACCTGAAGACAAGATCTAATTTTTTCGATCTACTCCACCACTAGTATGGGGAGACAAGATCTGTTTCTTTGATCTACTTCACGCCAGTACATGAAAATAAGATCTGCTTTCTTCGATCTGCTTCGCCACCAGTATGGGAAGGCAAGATCTGGTTCTTTGATCTACTTCACGCCAGTACATGAAGACAAGATCTGCTTTCTTCGATCTGCTTCGCCACCAGTATGGGAAGGTAAGATCTGGTTCTTTGATCTACTTCACGCCAGTACATGAAGACAAGATCTGCTTTTTTCGATCTGCTTCGCCACCAGTATGGGAAGGCAAGATCTGGTATATTCGATCCACTTCGCTACTAATATAGGAAGACAGGATCTGCTGCTTTTCAACCTGCTCTACTGTTGCTCAGGGAGATAAGGCTTTATGATTTCGCCGATCTGTTCTCTGGGGAACATGACCTGTATAATTCAATTTATGAACCTAACTATGCCTAATGATTAGGATGTCATGATCCAATGAATCAAATGCTCCTAACTAGGCGTGTATGAATGACACTTGAATGTTATGTCATGTAAAATGAATATTAAATGTTTAAAGTCATTATTGCTCATTAAGGCTTCCTTTGTGGCAACAATGCTTCGTCAAAACTTGAAAATTTTAATCTTGACTCTTGACTTCCTAGATATCTCTGACCTTTTAACCCGGTGAAGGTCTAAACAATAGTCCTGTTTCAGGTTCCTGAGCTGTTTAAAGATTTCTAGAGTAATATGAAAAACTTCCCTTGTGAAAGTTTTACTAGTCCATTAATCGTCATTTTAATGCTACATGCTTGCGAAAAGATCATAACGATGAATAAAACAAGAATTAATTTGGGAGCATAGCTCGCAATGGATTGTCAATGATAGAGGAATTGTCTGGGGATATTTATATTGAAGAAGAATGAAATATTCTAAAACAATGAATTTAATACAAATACTATGATCAGGTGCCCCAGATATCTCTGCTTTGAACTTCTCTATACAACTTTTTGAAGACCCTTCTGAATTCAACACGTGTTTAGAAGGTTCACAGTATTTTTTTGATGCCCAAGACACCGTCTATTCCTTTCTGCCGATTTAGGTACAACAAGACCACCACGTGACAATCAAATTTGAGCCGCCCTTTTCAGGTTTTCAACTCGAATCCCCTTTGGTCTTAAGGTGCCCTTTGCGGGTTTTCGCCTTGGTTCCTTCCCCTCTTCAAGTAAAGTATCTCTTGGCCGAGTCTGAATTTACTGGATTGGGCAAGTTTCTTCCATCCATTTCAGCCAGGATCAGGACTCCTCCAGAAAAGGTCTTTTTTACAACATAAGGACCTTCCCAATTCAGCATCCATTTCCCCCTAAAATATTTTTGTAGAGGAAGAATTTTTCTCAACACTAGGTCCCCATCGTGGAATTCTCTAGGTCGGACCTTCTTGTTGTAGGCTCGCATTATTCTTTTCTGGTACATCTGACCATGCTGAATAGCCTTTAGCCTTTTTCCCTCTATCAAGTTTAACTGATCATATCGAGATTGAACCCATTCTGCTTCATCCAATTGTAGCTCAGTCAAAACCCGGAGAGAAGGGATTTTAACTTCGATAGGCAAGACTGCCTCCATGCCATAAACTAAGGATAAAAGAGTTGCCCCGGTGGAGGTCCTGATTGACATTCGATAAGCAAGTAGGGCAAACGGTAATTTCTCGTACCAGTCCCTGTAAGTCTCAGTCATCTTTCCCACAATCTTTTTTATATTTTTATTGGCCGCTTCCACTGCACCATTCATTTTTGGGCGATATGGCGATGAATTGTGATGTCTGATCTTGAATTGACTGCAGACTTCTGCTATTGAGTTGTTGTTCAAGTTCAGCGCGTTGTCGGATATGATTCTTTCAGGCATTCCATATCGACATATGATCTCTCTCTTCAAGAACTTGCTGACTGATGACTTTGTAACGTTAGCATACGAAGCAGCCTCTACCCATTTGGTGAAGTAGTCAATAACCACAAATATGAAACGATGCCCATTTGAAGCTTTCGGCGATATTGGCCCGATGACGTCCATACCCCACATGAAGAAAGGCCATGGAGAAGTCATGACATGAAGATGCGAAAGAGGTGCATGCATTTTATCACCATAGATTTGACATTTATGGCACTTTTTCGAGTAATTGATGCAATCCCCTTCCATGGTGGACCAGTAATAACCGAACCTCATAATCTGTCTAGCCATTGTGAACCCACTGGCATGCGTTTCACAGATGCCCTCATGGACTTTTTCCAGAATTTTCTTTGCTTCCACGGCATCCACACATCTTAAAAGTACCTGATCTTTTCCCCTCCTGTATAAGATCTCCCCATCTAAGACGTAATCAATGGCTAGCCTTCTTAGAGTTCTCTTTTCATTCTCAGTTGCCTAGCCATGATACTCACGATTTTTTACATATCGTAGAATATCTTGATACCAAGGGCTATCATCGATTTCTCCTTCTTTGACATTGTAACAATGAGCTGAGTCTTCATGGATACTCATTTGTATAGGCTTCATATCCTCATGTCTGCTCACCCTGATCATGGAGGCTAAAGTAGCTAGTGCATCAGCCATCTGGTTCTCGTCTCGTGGGAGATAGCAAAAAGTGATATCCTCAAACTCCTTAATCAATTCGAGGACCAACTTTCGATAACTGACTAATTTGGAATCTCTCGTTTCCCATTCACCCCTGAGCTGATATATCACCAATGCCGAATCTCCATAGACCTCTAACACTTTGATTCTTCGTTCTATAGCTGCATGAATACCCATGATACACGCTTCGTATTCTGCCATGTTGTTTGTACAATCAAAATCCAATTTGCAAGTGAAAGGATAATGATCACCATTCGGGGATACTAAAACTGCCCCAATTCCATTGCCCACAGCGTTCGAGGCTCCATCAAAGTTTAGCTTCCAACTGTGACCTTTTTGGGGATTTTCTTCAGTAGCGGCTACATACAACAAGTCTTCATTCGGAAAATCAAAACTTAACAGTTCGTAATCTTCCAAAGCCCTACTAGCCAGAAAGTCAGCAATTGCACTCCCTTTCACAGCCTTTTGGCTCACATAGACAATATCAAATTCAGACAGTAAGATCTGCCATCGGGCCATCCTCCCATTCAAAACAGTTGACTCCATCATATACTTTAACGGGTCCAACTTTGAAATTAACCAGGTCGTGTGGTATAACATATACTGCCTTAATCTCCGAGTTGGCCAAATCAAGGCACAGCATAATTTCTCGATAGGCGAATATCTCATTTCACAGTCAGTGAATTTCTTGCTGAGATAATATATCGCCATTTCTTTCTCCCTGTTTCATCATGTTGGCCTAGCACACACCCCATAGAATTATCAAATACCGCCAGATACAATATCAGGGGCCTATCCGGGCTGGGTGGTGACAGCACTGGAGTGTTAGACAAATACTGCTTCACATTGTTAAAAGCTTCTTCGCATTCTTCATCCCAAGTGCTAGGATTATGTTTCTTCAGAAGACGAAATATAGGGTCACATTTCTCAGTCAATTGTGAAATGAACCTAGTGATGTAATTCAGTCTTCCGAGGAAACCTCGAACTTCTTTCTGAGTGCAAGGTAGAGGTAAATCTCGTATTGCCTTAACTTTGTCTAGGCCAATCTCGATTCCTTTTTCACTGACTATGAAGCCTAGCAACTTTCCTGACCTGGCCCCAGAAGTGCACTTCGTTGGATTAAGCTTGAGCTAGAACTTTCTCAATCTTAAGAATAATTTTCTCAAGACCCGTACATGTTCGCCCTCTGTACTAGATTTCACGATCATATCATCAACATAAACCTCGATTTCCTTATGCATCATATCATGGAACAAGGCTACCATAGCTCTTTGGTATGTCGCTCTTGCATTCTTTAATCCAAACGACATTACTTTATAACAAAACGTCCCCTATAACGTAATGAATGTAGTCTTTCTCATGTCTTCAGGATGCATCTTTATCTGATTATACCCAGAAAAACCATCCATGAAGGAAAACAATGAAAAGCCCGCAGTATTGTCTACCAATGTGTCAATGTGAGGCAATGGGAAATTGTCCTTTGGACTAGCCTTGTTCAAATCCCTGTAATCCACACACATTTGTACTTTCCCATCTTTCTTCGGAACTGGTACGTTGTTGGCCACCCACTCAGAATACTTGACCTCTTGCAGAAATCCGGCATCAAGCTGCTTTTGGACCTCTTCTTTTATCTTCAACACGATATCAGGTCTCATCCTTCTGAGCTTTTGCTGCACTGGCTTGCAATCTTCTTTTATGGGAAGGCGATGGACTACAATGTCAGTACTTAACCCAGGCATATCTTGGTACGACCATGCAAAGACATCCTTGAATTCCTGGAGTAGTCTGATGAGGTCTTGTCTCGTCTTTGCAGAGATATCAGATCCGATCTTCACCTCTTTTCCTTCCTCTAAGCTCACAATTTCTATTGATTCCCCATGAGGTAGGATCTACTTCTCGGCCCTTTCTACCATCTTCAGCAAGTCAGGAGAAAAACCACAATCTTTGTCATCCTCAAAATCATGCGATCCTTCTAAACACGTGTTTCGTTCAAAAGGAGACTCTAAATTCGTAAGAGTAACATTCGTATCATTGATATCATAGGACCTGTTATAAAAACAATATGGATCCAGGAATTTGTTTGGTGCAATATGGTCATGAATGAAATGCAAATGTAGTTTGGGAAAAATTCAAAATAACCGCTCTTATGGAAAGAAATATTTGTTGCAAAAATGACTGCAAACATGAACTTTATTAAAATAACGATTTTTTGGACATAAGCCTATTTCACAAAGGGATCCTTATCACTTCTAGGCTAAAAAGCAATAAGGGTGTTCTGGACATTACTCTGAGAAAATCCTAAAAACTACAGGTATTTCTTCTGCAGTCCAATTGTTTAGCGCCCTCCCCGACTCGTAAGGACGAATATCTGGCAAAGTTCTTCCTCCCGTCGCTTCTTCATACACGGCGTGAATACTCTCTAACTCCGTGTTAATACTTCTGACCTCTAGCATTCCTTGATAGACGAATCCTCTTGATACAAAAGTCTTGGATAGGTGAGGAAAGGTAATGGGTTCCCATTTGACTTCATCACCTGTCAAACGAGCCCTTCTTCTCTCTCGTTTCTTTTCCTGCTCTATCCTCTTCTGCCTAGCATCTGGCTTATATCCTAAGCCAAAACGGCCCTACTTGTCTTTCAACCCTGGAATCTCAACTCGGCCCTGAAGATATTTCCCCAATCCTTTTCTCGGCATCGGGATCTTGTTTCCCTCATAGATGAATGTTGTATTTACGAACTCCAAGGAACGGAAAGAGCACTCAATTGCATCATCACTTGTTCCCAAATAAGGCGCATCGTTGGTCACAGATGCAATGATATCTTCTTCAGCATTTATCGTCACTACCCGGCCTTCTGACACTAGCTTCAGTTTTTGATGTAACGATGACGGTACCGCACCTGCTGAATGAATCCATGGCCTTCCTAATAGGCAACTGTAAGAAGGCTTGATGTCCATAACCAAGAAGTCTACCTCATAGATAGTTGGGCCAATTAACAAGGGTATGTCAATTCTTCCCATGACCTTCCTCTCGGTGCCATCAAACGCTCTCACCACATTCTGGCACGACTTCATATGTGAACTATCCATAGGTAGCCTATTGAGCGTGGATAGAGGCAATACGTTTAGTGCTGACCCGTTGTCTACCAGAACTTCCAGTAATATGCACCCTTTACACCTTGCAGTGATGTGTAAAGCTCTAGTAGATCCCATACCCCCAGATGGTATTTCATCATCGCTAAAGGAGATGAAATTATCAGCACTTATATTGCCGACTAGTCGATCCAACTTGTTAATAGAGATATCGTCGGCCACATAAGTTTCATTTAGCACCTTCAGTAGTGCATTTCGATGTCCCTCCGAGTTCAGGAATAAAACTAGCACAGATATGCGAGTTGGTTGTTTGTGCAACTGTTCCACAACGCTGTACTCACTATGCTTTATGAACTTCAAGAACTCTCTAGCTTCCTCCTCCTTGATTGGTTCATTGACCAACAATTCAGGTTCGCCCGCCTTCTTCTTCTTCTTTCCAAACGAAGTTTCTTCTTTTACTGGCTCTACTCGATCTTTCATCTGTTCGCAGTGCCTTCCTTTATCCTGATCCTCTTTACTGACCATATCCTCCTTCCCCGGGATTGTCACATTACAATCGTAATTCCAAAGAACCATCCTGTTATCCCTATATGCAAACACAACCGATTTTTGAATGATTACTTTTGGTGTTATTCGTGCCCCAACCTCACTGTTCTGAGGTCGTGAGATGATGACCACAGGACGGTTAGCCTTCGGGACTCCCAATTCCAACTCTGATGCGCATACATAACTCTCCTCTTGAACTCCTCTCAAATGACTTATTTTGCTTTTGAGCCTCCTGAAATCTCTTTTCCCACCTATCAGCCTTGGCCTTTTCTTCTTGAACCTCTTGACGCCACTGCTCTGAGGTTTTTCCCAACCCAGCAGTTCTCACTAACAAACGTAATCTCTTATAATCTATCTTCAAGCTGTTCAAGTCTTCCTCGACTTTGCACTTCCCTTTTCTCAGGCCTTCGGTTTCCAGTTTCTGAACATCTATGTCCAGCCTTAAATTCATCTTCTCCTCTTCCATTTGCTCTATCTTCTTCTCGAGCTCAGAATTTCTTCTTTCAAAATCTTGCTTTATAATTTCTAGCTCAGAAGGGACCATATGTACATGCTTTTCCACAAATTGACTGTCTCCTTGACCTGGTACAGGTATGTTATCATTGACCCTCCTACCTAGCCAACTAATATATTCAGGAGTCGTTGATGGACCTACTGCCAATCTCTTCAATCGTCGAGTCTGCCTCCAAGCATTAGTCATTTCTCGTATCTTCTTCTTGTAACCATCACACTTATACGAGAATTCACACTGAGCTAATCCATGGGTTGTTGGTACGAACTGCCTTGACCTATACTGTCTTAGTACCAATAACAGTGCATAGCCAATAGCCCCCCAAATCCCAAGTAAAGGGACCCAGTCAAAATCTCCACACCTATATAAGATCTCATCTGACAGCATCCAAGGAGCTCTCCATTCAATATCCCCCTCTTGAAGATTCTGAAGAGTTGCCATCCATTTTTTCTCTGAGATATCATCCTACCTCGGTAATGCCACTATTTCCTTCAAGGGCGAATAATTTTCAGAAAAAACCCGATAGGAAACCTTATCCACCTTCCAAAAGTGACTGTGAAACCATGCTAAAAAGAACTGCGTGCATCCAATGAATCTACCCTCACCTACTCTTCGACATTCATTCAGAGATCTGAAGGTTTCTGCCAGAATAGCTGGAACCGGTGTAATCCCCTTGTCAAGATGGTCAAAAAGGTCAGTGACTGCTTCATCAATATGTCCCAAAGCTTTAGGGAAGACAACTAAACCGTAAATACCCAAGGCAAAGACATCAACCTTCTTCCTCGTATCCGGGTGTGCTAGAATTAAATCTTTCAGGTTCTTCCAAGGAATGCACTTACTATCTCCCTTTTGGTTGATTCGTGCTGCGACCCATTGCTCACTCATCCCCGTAATATTCGTCAACTTCTTCAAAAAGGTTGGAACATTAGCAGCTCTTGAATAAGCTTTGTCCAGTTGAATTTTTGAACAACGTAGCAACGTCGTATATTCCTCCACCATAGGCACTAAATCAACTTTTCCAAAGGTAAAACAACTATAGGCAGGATTCCAAAATTGGGCCACAGCACGAAACAAGTGCTTATCCACTTTTAAGTCGAGCAAGTAAGGTAAGTCACTATAGCTAGAATAGAAAAGCTGCTTAATCTCATCATTCCACCGGTCCCAGATTTCCTTTAGTTCCTGTAGGTTATTCTGAGTCACGCTAACATGAGTGAAGTCTCACAACTCTGACACATATCCTTCGACCAAACTATCACCTTTCTTCTGCTGTGTTGTCTCAGACCAAGTTTGGACAGCCGCATTATCTTCCACCTTATCAAGAAACCCTTTTTCCATGATAAGCTTTCTATCTAGCAACCGAATATGAACTAACGCCCTTTAAGGCTGAAATGTTATGCAATCATGATGTCATGCAATCAAAACAAAAAAAACCCAAGTCAGTATCACATATAAAGATATAAACAAACATAAAATAGCAAGAAACACTTAAACAGGAATCCCCTAAGGTTTTGGGATAGTTCTACCTAGGTCAAGTTCCTCAAGCTCATTATATGAGGTTTAGTTTCTAAAGTAAGGGTACCCGAACCAGCAGATTCCTCGATCCTCACCCATTATAGGCTCATGTGGATCGAGTTCGGTTCAGGGGGACACATTTCCCTATGGCTGCACGGAGATGAAAATCTCACGAAGACATAGGTACGGATGTATCCCGGAAGCGGTCCACTACCCTGCACGGAGGTGAAAACCTCACGAAGGACTAGTTTCTCGCTCCAACTTAAAGGGTAAAATGCAAAATGCAAATGCAAGGTTACCAACATACCAAGATGAAAAAAACGATGAATGCGAAGAGAACTCATGAATTTTTTAAAACTTTTGATTTTCGACACAAAGACAAATATAATCAGTTTATGGCTCGACTCTCAAGTGTCCCCAGTGGAGTCGCCAAGCTGTCAAAATCGCTTTTTGAAAACAAAAATTTAGTTGTCGACCTTTTTTTTAAAATAAAACTGGAGTCGCCACCGATCCTTTATTAAGGTGTGATCGGCCCACCTTAAAAACTATTTTGGTCTGCGAATTTTGAAAACTGGTTCGGGAGTCAGTTACGCACGAGGAAGGGTTAGCACCCTCGTAACGCCCAAAATCGATACCAAATTGATTATTTGATGTCTTTGTGTCGAAAGTTAAAAAGATTTTAAAATAAGCTTGAATGATGAAATTTGCAAAAGGATAACCAATTGTTCAAGTCATGTAAAGAAATCGAGTCCCAATACGTTAGGGTACAATTCCTCATAATTCCCCAAACTTGAATATCACTTTTATTTTATACGAAAATCTTCATTTCGAGAAAGTAACATGCCACACCCAATACGTTAGGGCACAACAAGTTAAGTTCCCAAAAATGATTTTTATGCATTTTGAATAAAAATATTCTCGGTCATTTAGGATTGACAAAGAAAATCAGAACCCAATACGTTAGGGCTCAATTTCCCTCGAAAATTCCAAACTTCCAAAAATGCTTTTATTAAAAAAAACCTTTAAATCAAGAAAATAACTTTGATGAAGGGTTAAAACCAAAATATATTTTCAAGAGGGTATGTTAAAGAGCTAATATACAATATGATACAGATCCTTTAATTTTCAGCATACACGAATAAATATTTGCAGATATATATACACAAATACAATATAACCATAAAGTTGCAAACATATGTACACATATATCTAGCACGTATACAAGTATACATACAAATAGAAGGAATAAAATATATCCAATAAAACAAACACAAAAACATGTATTCAAAATAAAATAAAAGGAAAAAACAAATGCATATGTATATATTTACAAAAATGTATAAGTACCATATATATATAAAATGGTAGAACATGTAAAATAATGAAAATGTTTATTAATGATCATTAAAAACAGGTACATTAAAAAAACATGCTCATTTTATAAAACATATATATGTATATATAAAGTATAAAGCGTGAAAAAAGAAAGTAAAATAAAAAAGATAAAAAACGTAGGTATAAAGTATATACGTATTTGAAAACTTAGAAAATATATGCTAAAATATGCATACACGTTATATCATATAAAAAATAATAGGTAAATGCTATATGAAAATACATATATATATATATGTTATATAAGTAAAATGCATGTGAATGAATACAAATAGTGATAGTAATAATGATAATATATAATATAATAAAAATGTTATTTTTTATAAAAAAGAATAATAATGAAATAAAAGTTTTTTCTAAAAATGGATCCAATTGAATTAAAAACGAGAAAACGGGGCAAATTTTGAACAAATTTAGAGACAGGACCACATGGAATGCGCGCACAACAATGGAGGACCAAAAGGGAAATTATTCCCACCTTCCACAACGCTGCGCAGCAAGGGACTAAATTGAAACAGACATCAAATATGCGGTCCAAATTTAAAACAAATAAAAAGGATTTAATTGATATGCGTTGCAAAAGGGAGGGGCTAAATGCAAAATTATACCGTTCAAGGCAATAACGCGCGGATCCTCCCCTTCGGGTCGGGTCACCGTGCGGGTCATACCATACGATGCCGTTTTGGGGCCACAGAAATAGACCCTAAACGATGCCGTTTTGCAATCGTTACAAAACCCAAAAATTTTCCAAAACCAATTCATTTTCCCTTTTTTTCAAACAGCAGAGGAGACCTCTGCTAGGGTTTCATACCCAAACACCCACTTAATGCCGCCGCCGTTTCACCACCCTTTCGTCGCGAGTTCATCGCGATCGGTGACCGGAGGCACGCCGAGTGGTTTTTTAAACCCCTCCTAGCAGACTCGACGGCAAAGGTAAGCCAATCTCTTCCCTTTTACTTTTTATTTTCGTATGCACAAAAGCACAATATAAAAAACTAAGAAACTTCAAATAATCACCCTAAAAAAAACTGATATCTGTTCTGTTTTCTCTTGATATTTCAATTTCTTTGTCTCCCTCCCCAATTTACAAAAACAAAGACTTTATATAGCCTCCAAAATCGAAAACAAATGAAAATATGCTAATTACTTTACTATTTTATCTCAATCGGACTCTTTTGAGTCTATTTTTTGTAGGTGACGTGTGCGTAAACGACGTGTGTGGAGAGGTCGGCCCCGAGACGTGCGGTGCTTGGGACGTCTGCTGGAGACTGCTGGGGGCTTGCGGCGCCAACCCTATCATTACCTGCTAGGGTTTCTGATGCCTTAGGCCAATTGGGCTTCGTAGCTGGATTAAGATAGGCCCAATTTTCTATTTTGGGTTATTGTACGGGCCCAGGCATTATTGGGCTTGTACAGCTGCCCCTCTTTGCTCATTGTCGTGTAACGGGAATAGAGCAAAGACTACAAGGCCCAATCATGTCTGGTCTTACTGAGCCTTTAACTTCTTCAGTGCTTTTCTTCTTTAATAGCTTCATTCCTTCCTACTGCATCTTCAGAGGTATAGGAACTAGCGCTTCGATCCACTCCATTGCAATGTTAAGGACATAGGATTCATACATTGTAGCTTTTCAAGAGAACAAAATTTGCTATATTTAATCTGCTCCACTGCAACTTCAGGGAGATAAGATTTACAGCTTCAACTTATTCTGCTACAACTTTGAGATAAATCTGGCGTGATCTGCTCCACTGCAACTTCAGGGAAATAAGACTTGTATCTTCGATCTACTTCACCACCAGTATGGGAAGACAAGATTTGCTTTCTTCTATCTACTTCACGCCAATACATGAAGACAAGATCTGCTTTTTCTGATCGATTCCACTACCGACCGGGGAGGTAGAATTACTGGCTTTAATATACTCCACTGCAACTTCAGGAAGGTAAAATCCGCATCTTCGATCTGTTCCACTACTGCTTAGGGAGGCAAGATCTGTAATCTTCAATCTACTTCGCCGCCAGTATGGGAAGATAAAATATGTATATTCGATCCACTTTGCTGCCGATATAGGAAGACGGGACCTACTATCTTTGATCTACTTCACGCTGGTACATGAAGATAAGATCTATTGTCTTCGATCTACTCCACCACCAATATGGGGAGACAAGATCTGTTATCTTTGATCTACTTCACGCCAGTACCTGGAGACTGCTGGGGGCTTGCGGCGCCAACCCTATCATTACCTACTAGGGTTTCTGATGCCTTAAGCCAATTGGGCTTCGTAGCTAGATTAGGATAGGCCCAATTTTCTATTTTGGGTTATTGTACGGGCCCAGGCATTATTGGGCTTGTACAGAGCTGAAACAAGCTTTTGCTTGAGGGTGTCAAACATGTTTTTGCATGCTTGATCAAATTTGAACTCTTTATCTTTCAATAAGAGATTACACAGCAGTCGCGAAATCTTCAAAAATCCTTTATAAAGCGCCTATAAAAACCTGTATTACCAAGAAAATAACGAATTTCCCTCACAGTCGTGGGGTATGAAAGTGAGTCATAACATCAGTTTTGGTGTTATCGACTGCGATCCCTTTAGCGCAAACAATATGCCCTATAATCAATCCCTTATCTACCATAAAATGACATTTTTCATAATTTAAAGTGAGATTAAATTTTAGGTATCTTTCCAAAATTTTAATAAGGTTTGACAGACATTCACTGAAAGAATTACCATATACTGTGAAATCTTCCATAAAACCTCAATTATTTTCTCGACATAGTCGGAAAATATACTTACCATACACCTTTGGAATGTGGTTAGTGCATTACAAAGTCCAAAAAATATCCGTTTATAAGTGAACGTGCTAAAGGGACATGTAAACGTTGTTTTCTCTTGGTCCTCTAGTGACACTGAAATTTGGAAGAAAATTGAATAACCATCAAGACAATAGTAGGGAGTTTTTCTCACTAAACGTTCTAACATTTTATCAATAAAAGGAAGTAGAAAGTGGTCTTTTCAAATTAAAGAGTTCAACTTCATTTAATATATACAGACTCTCCACCCGTTTTGAACTCAAGTGGGAACTAAATCTCCTGCTTCATTTTTTATTACGGTCATACCGATTTTCTTAGGTACCACATGAATTGGGCTAGCCCAGTTACAGTCGGAAATTGGATAGATCATCCTAGCGTCGAGTAATTTTTTAATTTCCATTTTCACGACCTCTATTATTGGTGGATTAAGGTGCCTTTGAGCTTCTCTCTTTGGGCTCGCATTTTCTTCTATTGGAATTTTGTGCATACAAGTTAAGGACTTAACACTTTTATGTCGGTGATCATACACCCGATTTCCCCTTTTTAGTCTCTTAAGACTCAAATTAAACTCTCATTTTCCAATCTCAAACTCAAAATTTTACTAGAAACTATCATCGGTAACGTGTTCTCATTACCTAAGTAGGCATATTTAAAGTATTCCGACAATGTCTTAAGCTCTATTTTTAGGGTCTGCAAAATAGAAGGCAATAGTTTAGTTTTGGACGGAGAAAGTTCAAAGTATTTACCTTGGCTTCTAGGAAATTATAGAGCCTCTAATAGAATAACAGTTTCACGAATCAGTTCTTTGAACGTCATTAACTCTTCCAATTTATCCATTGTTTCGAGGTCTAACCTTTTGCAAAGCACCGTTTGTAACCCGTCCTCTTTATTATATTCAAAATGAAATTTCGTTAGTGGTTTAATAATATCAATACTAGAATTATTCGGCATTATACTGGGTTGACCTATTGCCTCATAAATATTAAAGTTTACTACCTCCCCGTCGAATTCCATAGTAAGGGTTCCACTTCGTACATCAATTTTTGTACGTACAATGCTTAGGAATGGTCTCCCGAGTAGAATATCAGAAGCATTTTTTGAGTGATTGTCCTCCATAACAATGATGTAAAAGTCTGCATGAAAAATTAGTTCATTTACCTTTACGAAGACATCTTCCAACACCCCTTCTGGATACACACATGACCTATCTGCCAATTGAATAATCACCCCTATTTCTTTCAAAGGACCTGTGTTTAGCAATTTAAAAATCAATAAAGGTATTACGTTAATAGATGCTCTCAAATCACACATGGCTTTCTTTATGCCAATATTTCCTATTTTGCAAGATATAGAAAACATACATTGGTCCTTACACTTAGGCGGGATTTTCCTTTGTAATACTACAAAAACCCTTTCTCCCACATTCATCCATTTGTTTCCTTGGAGTTTCTTTTTACCGATGTATAATTATTTCAAAAATTTTGCATAGCATGGAACCTGTTTATTTGCATCAAGTAAATGAATATTGATTTCTACCTTTCAAAATATCTTAAGGATTTTTTTCCTTTCGTTCCTTTTTAACTTGGGCGAGCCTTCCAGGGAATGTGGGAGGTACAATAAATGGTTTCTGTGGTGCCAGCTCAGTGGGAGCTACTGGTTCAGTTTTTTATTCTTACTGTTCAGTGTCGTGTTCACAACTCGTGCTAGACACTAGTTCTAACTCTATTCCATCTTTTATGGTCATAGCACTCGCATTTTGACTTAGGTTTAGCTCAGTTTGATATGACAATTTTCCTTGGTTCTCCAAACTACTAACAGTAACTGCTAGCTTACTTATTTACTGATCAATTTCTTGTAAGTGTGCCTCAGAATTTTTTTGGAACTTTTCGGTGCTAACAACCAGCCTCTCTACTATGGCTTCAAGAGATAACTTTAGAGGTTGGTATTGTAGAGGTAGAGGTGATCTTGATTGATATGGTTGATTGTATCGAGGGTTTAATCCATAGCTTAGATTCAGATAATCCCTCCACCCTAAATTGTACGTGTTTGAGTATGGATCTTAGTGCCTTTGAGGTGGCCCTAGGAAGTTCCCAACAACATCTACTTGTGTAGTTGTGCCCTCAAGTAAAATCAGACACGATTCGGTAGGATGATCAAGCTTGGCACAAATCTCGCACGATCGAGCTAGGTTCATTTTTCCTACAAGCATATTTTTAATCACATTAGTAAGCTCGTCAATCTTATCTACTAATGAAGGAGTACTTAGCTCATGAACTCTTCTCGTAGGTTCTATAAATGGTCGATGCTGTTGAGAATTCATAGCCATGGTCGAAATTAATTGCTTAGCTCTTTGAAGAGTAATGTTCACAAGTGCCCTTCTGCTAGTGGCATCAATCATTTCCATTTTTATTTGGGAGTAACCCCTCATAAAAATACTGTAAGAGCGATTGTTTAGGCATGCCATATTGTGGGCAACTTATGTACAACTTCTTGTATCACTCCCAATAGTCATAAAGTGACTCTGTTTCTTTTTTATTATATTCTGACTATGCTTCTCCATAGGCTAGGAAAAACTTATCAAGAAACAAACAAGACATATCAGTCCATGTATTAACAGATCCTGGAGATAAATAAAATAATCATTCCTTAGCTAAGTCGACTAATGAAAAAGGAAAAGCTCGGAGTTTAATTTGATCATTGGTTACTCCCTCTAGTTTCATGCTTAAACAAACCATGTGGAATTCCTTCAAATGAGTATGGGGGTTCTCGTTTTTCAAACCACAGAAAGTGAGCAATAAATGAATTAAGCCCGATTTCAATTCAAACGATTTTTCACCCATTGGATAAGTTATGCATAGTGGTTGTTGTTCATCTGGTGCTGCTGCGAGTTGGAGTATAGCTTGATCTGCCATTTTATTTGGTTCGTCGAATAAGAAAATATCTTTGGTATAAGATCCTGTTTCAAAGTCGGGTTGTGGTTGTTTATCACGCCAAATAGCTTCTCTTTGAAGTGTTCGAGCCAACTTCTCTATTTCTGGTTCAAATGTTAGAGTCCTTGGTTCTGACCTAGTCATAAAGAAAACAAACAAAAATTAGAAAAAATTTTCCAATCACCGTCAATGACACCAAATTTTGATGGGCGTCGAAAACATTAAATATAAATTTTGACGATAAGATAACACTAAATAACAATATAAAGCAATAGGGTCGAATCCACAGAGACTGGTTATCCAATTTCACTTTTTTCTCTTAACCAGAATCACTGTCGTGGTCACAGTCATGTCCACGACCTATGCATATCAATGTTGAAAAATGAAAAATGGGGGTTTTAATTGAAAAATATAATAAAATAAGCAAATACGTAGTGTAATAAAATAAAAATAAGAACAAATTCGAAATTGCAAAAATAAATTTAAGCAAATAAAATAAATGAGTGAATAAAATATTTTTAAGGTTAGCCTTAGCCTCGGTACACCCTGAACTTGAACCAATCCTTGAAAGAAGGTTTTTCCTTCCAACCGATAAGTTGGTTATAGCGGTCGAGGACGCCTCAAACCACTAGCTTTTCCTCTTGTAATCAGTTCCGGTACGACCTGCAAATCGACCTTTGTTGAATTTCTAACCACGTGATACATACCCGTAATTTAAGACTTCGACAGCCTTGCGATCTGAAAAACCCAACTCGAATTAACGGTCTCAACTGTGTGGGTCATTTAAATCCGATCACTATCTCCCTTGGCAAAATCCAACTGGCTTTTCCCACCTGAACACGCCAATTTGTTTGCAGGATTTTGAATACAGCACGACCGACCCAACTTCCCAATTGTACTCCAAACGATTCCAACCCAACGTGCACTTTTTGAATTGAAATCGAATCAAATTTAAGGGACGAATTTGTACTATCACATATACCGGAGAGATAGCGAATACCAAATTGTAAAGTATTTAGTGTAGGTACATATCTCGCGATTATTTTGTCTAAGCAATAACTGAGCTAAGGCTAAAATGGACTTAGTTAATCATGAAATAAGTCATGCTAGATGGAGTATGGAAGTGACTTTTAATGGAAATTGTGGAAAGGGGAAAGGGGAAAGGGGAAAGGGGAAAGGGCTTGGAAGGAAAATAAACCAAAATGTTGAAACTAAAAGAAAGAAAAATAAAATGGCAGAATGAAGCACTGACGAAGGAAATGAAAGAAAGAAAATAATTTATTTATGCCAAAAGCCAAGTGTGTTTCGGTTATAGCTACCAAATATTTATACACATTTCTAGTGCAAAAATTTAGCTATATTTTCCCTATAAACATTATCACTAGATAAATCAAAATTTAAAAAATCAAATTTAAACTAATTATAGAATTTTAACAATATCAAAAATAATTTGATCTTTATCCAACCAATTTTAAATATTCAATCATTATCCAACCAACTTCAAATCTTCAATCTTTCAACCTACCCCTCCTCTTTGCTTTTTGTTCCAATTTAGTCCCTTTTTGTATGATTTTGAATTTCAGCACACCAACTTCATTCCTAATAAGAAAAATTCAAATTTAGTAGCATCTTATTCGATAATTATCCAAAAATAAATGTATTAAAAATACGAATTTATATTGGTATCATTTATCTAAGAAAAATGAATGAGTTTGGGATTTTTGTTAAAAGAGAACTTTACTTTTTTTTAGTGATATATAGAAATTTTAATTTTGTAGTAGGGGCTAAGCCATCCCATTTTCATTTTTAAAAAAAAATAGATGATAGATGATAGATGATGTTTTATTTTTTAGATAATGTTTATTTTTATTGACTATATATTAACTATTTTCTTTACTATTGTTTTGAAGGGAAAAGTATTTGATTTTTACCGTGTGAAATGATTGTGAAGTATATATGAATGAAGTGATTAGGTATAGATGGTATTTATGTGGGAAATGAATAAGAGGAAGGAATATAATGTAAGAAACATATTTTTTAATACTTTAACAAAAAATGTAAAAAGCTTAAAATATATATTTAAAAACATTAACTAAGTTTAACATAATGGAAAATATAATTTTTTTTATAAAAAAATCCACTAAACTTAATTTAAAATTGAATCTGTTTTTTTAATCTTTTTTTTTAGAAATTTAAATATGGTTGCTTTTTGTTTTAATTTTTTTCATTATTCAGTATACATTTAAAATAATTAATTAAAAGTTAGCTCCAATATTATTTTCAAGAACAAATTTTTAATTATCAGATGTTAGAAAATATCAAAAAAATTATCAACTTTATAAAATATAAAATCATATTTAAATATTAAACGTATTCATTTTTTATGCTTTATTTTAATTTATTTATTGTTTTCACTAATTTAATTATGTTATTTTAATTTATTTCATTTATATAAATATTATATATTTAAATATTTTTTAAAGTGTTACAAGTAAATACAAATATATGTCCGAGTGACCACAAATATCAAATTGTTACAACACGAATTGTCCAAGTAATCATAAAGCATAATCAAACAATTATAAGCAAAAACTGATTAAGAATTATTACAATCCAAACTAAAGTCAACAAATCAAACTAATTGGATTGGACTAAAATCCACACATAGTAAAACTCGAAGACCCACGTATATAATTATGCATGATGAATCTTAAACTTGAATACTCAAAACCCAGAGCATCCGTCCGTACCAACAAAACCAAGGCCTAGCTGGTAAAATATATATAATAAAAACTATAGTTAAAGTTTACAAGAAAAATTGGAAGAAATTATTTAAACATTACAACAAATTACAAACGATTATTTTAAAAATATAGTCCAAACTATATGCTACTATTTTAAATTCATGGTTTTATCTTTACTTAATTTGTTTTTCTAAATTTTCTTTTTAAAAATGCAATCTCTAATTTCTTAGATACAAGAACTTTAAAAAAAAAAATTATGTCAACATATTTAATAAAATTTATTTTTAACTTAAATGCAATAATTTTGTACATCACAAGAGTAAAAAATAAATATATAATATAACAAAATACGCACACCATAATTACGATAAGTGGCACAATTACATATTTTTATGTAATTTATATATTTTTAAAGATAATTTCTATAATTTTGTTATTATCAATTAAATTATAAAGTTTTATTTTAAAATAAATATTTACTTAGATAAACAAGAATTTTTAAAAAAATTGTTCATTTAATTTAACATAAATAATTTTTTAATTTAATTGTATATAATATTTATTATTTATAATTAATTTTAATTTAATTTTAAGTTCAAATAAATATTTAATTAGATTAATAGAAATTAAAAAATCTATTTAATTTAAATCAAATAGTTTTTTAAATTATATACTATTTATTTTAATTATTAGCATATACTAAACTGTAAACCTTATTACTATTTTTTAAGTTAATATATTTTTTAAATTTCATATTTAAAATAAATGGTTAACTAGTTAAATAAAATTAAAAAAAGAAGTTAATTTGTCCCATCATATATTATATCATACACAATATATATTATAAGGTCTCTCGCTTCCAGTTGACATGGACAACCTAACTTTTTAACACATGACATCTATTCATCAACATACAGTGGCTCCATTATCTATAAATAATCATTTTTACTACCTTTACTTTTTTTTAAAAAGAAATTGATTTTATAAATTTTTATACTTTTTTCCTTAAATTCTATCAATATTTTACGATTGTTATAAAATAAATAGACAAAAAGTAAAGAACAAAAAGAATGAGACAGTAAAAAGAAAACGTATTTTATTGATCAATGAGAATATTTACAAAGTTTCTCTAAAGTCTTTATTTATAGGTATAAGGAGTATAAATGAAGTAGAGATCTACTTTTAATGACTATTAGAATTTAAAGTACATCAAAACTTATATTGATCTTGATGGACATCCACTTAATAAGATATTCATAATACTCCTCATTGGATGTCTATTGGTAGATATTGTGTCTCGCTAAAACCTTACTAAGATAAAAACCCTGTGGGAAAAAAATTCCTAGTGAAGGAAAAAGAGTACATAAATCTATAATATGCATAACATATTGTCTCATTAAAAGCATTACCAGAAAAACCTAATGAGACAAAACCTCCATTAAGGAAAAAGAGTACAACGCGTATTTACTCTCCCTCATGATAACATCACATAATATTTCATATTCTACGTACTCAATATTGAATACTAACTTTTTAAATGACCATATGAATGTATTGCTAATCATTTATATCACCATTCTTTTGAAAGTCATGAGTGAGAGAAAATTTTGAAGAAATATATTTTGCTCTCTTTAGAAGTTTCAACAATAATTATAGCAAACATTAATCATGATTCTTTTATAAAAATATAAACAATTATTTTGGATCATTTTATAATCTTCCTTCAACTACTATTCACTCAGTCAAATTTATCACATATGTTCAAATTATTTCAATTCATATAAATGAATAATTTCCCGATAATTTCAATATGCTTCTGGCATTTTAAATCCTTCAAGGATTATAATATAAACTTTACTATATAATAATTCATAAAAGGTTGAAATAACAACCATTAGACGCAAATTAAATCTTTTATGAATTGTCAATTTAATAATATATCTAAAGGTTATTGTATCCACCACAAAAGAATTTTATATCTTTTCATAATCAATGCCGAAACTTAGCGGAAAACTTCATATTTTTATTTCACTTTTACAAAACTACTTCATTTGTACCCTCATTGACTTTATACCTTTAGATATTTGGGCTACTGGTCCAAAAACTCCACGAATTTAATTGTACTTGAGTTGCGCCTTTCTATTTTGAACAATTTATTTCATATCTATATTTTCAATAGATTTATTCAAGACCCTCCTTTTATTTCATTATTTCAATAATAATATTGCATGCAAAATAATTATCGACCACTTTTATTATTCGGTTCCACATTTTCTCAATTGACATAACTTATCGAGATATTTTATTTTTACTATTTTAATCTTCAATTTTAGGTACCTGAATCTCTTCTAGAGTTTTACTTATTAGTTATGTCTTCGGTCTCTTCTAGGGCACCCACTTTCATTATATGACCATCTAGAAGACTTTTCATCTTTGGAATCAATTAATCTATTATTTACTTTAACTGATTGTCCTCCTAGGACTTTGATTCAAATTAAAATATTAGATGGTATATAACACTTGGTTATTCTCATTAAGTTTGTAAATACATCTACAATTAACTTGTAATGAGCTATCCTTGTTGAACTTCTAGTTCAAATTACACTCCCCCTAACTCATTACAAGTTATTATTTTCTCTCCCCCTAATGTCGAGAAAACTATCAAATCAAACTTGTAATCACAAATCATGTCATAATGAATCTTCAATACATTCAAAACATCTAATAATACAAAGAAACTTGTAATTAATATATATTCTCAACTTTCTTTGAGGATTCACTCATCTTTGTGCGTTCTAGTGGAGCAATTGGAATATATATGCACATAAAAAAATTCAAAGATGAGAAATATTTAACTCTTAACCAAAAATCAATTGTAATGAGGAGTATTTATAACTTATTAGCTTGATGCGTACAATACGTAAATCAACATAATCTCATGTTGAAATAAGAAGTTTAGTTTTCATAAGTAATGGTCTAGACATTAATCAGATGCGTTTAATCAATAATTTCTCTAAACCATTATGCACATAAATAACAAGCTTTTACAAAAGTTTTTTAAACTCAATCAATAAAATACTGAGATGTAAACTCATCAGTATTAGCAAGATGAATTGTCTTAATGGCATGACCTGAAAGTAATTATTCAAATAAGCAACTTGCAAACAATAGACTGCAAGTTGATAACACATACATAATTATTTTGTAGATGCATCTACCAAAATCATATAATATCAAAATCATCCACATAGTGGATGAATGAGCCCATATTCATTTCAGAAATGCCAGACATTAAATCTCAACTTTAGCTAGTGAGTTTCTAACAATTAATTTTCATTGAGAACAAACAACTAATGAGAATTCTTTAAATTAAGTAATCTTCTGGTTCTTTAATGAATGTCCATATGAATTATTAATTAATTTTTGCATTATTTATGATCCAAGATGGTCTAATTGGTCATGCTAAGTAGTAAATGCACTTGTATAAGTAAGCTTCTGGTTTACTTTAACATGCATTTCAATTGTACTAATAATGTTAATATAAATTGTGACAAATTGATAATTTTACCATCATTTCTTTTACTTTGTATCCACATATAAACACTATTATGACATTTACTACTGAAAATGTCTAAATCAATCAGAAGTTTATAATGCCACTAAGTCAACAAAATAAATATAATTTCCAAACAATTATATGCAACATTCGCTTCAGGGAATATGCCAAAATCTTCAAGTGCAAGGCATTATAAAGTTAGAACAGATGAAGAATCATTTTGACCTGAAAAACTAAAAGCTAAAAAATCGGTGAATATATCTTAAATCAGGTTCATGCACCAATAAGTCTTTTTTGTTTTTCGGATTATAAATTTGATTAGAATGAGTTAAAGCACAATAAATATCTTGAGCATCAAAGTTACTTGGAATATCTAATAGAGTAGTATGATAGGAATCAGATTGAATATTGTCAGGGTCGACAAAACCCATGGCAATGTTAAATTCAGAAATCGACATTTGAAAGTCCTTACCAACTAAACGAAAACAAATAATGCTTTGTATTTCAATAGTTCGTAATGCATTAAGATTGAAGCTAAATGAGGTGTAGAATTCATAAATCAACTCATAATAAGCATTATAGGAAATATTTGCAAATGAATTCCAACCAATAGCATCAAAATAGCCAATCACAGCACTGCGAATATTTAACATATCAAGATTGGACAGATCAATTTACTTACAGACCAGGAGCGGATGTTGTCAGATGTCGTCATATTTTGCGCAATGCTCTAAGGTCAAAAAATCTAAAAACCCTTATAATCATCATTCGGTAGGAATAGTGTTTGCACGACCTTGTCTATTACGTTGACCGTCTCGTGATGGTCAAACATATTCGTTAGGCGAGTCAGGTGGACTTGAATTTCTAGTAGTGTCAATATTTCTATTTAGAGGTGTCGCTAACTCATGTGTCGGTCATCGACGGGTTCGAATGGTGGACGATTGTGTTCGACGTTGAGAGACACGCTCGTTTTTAGTTGAAGGACCTTCAACATGGTTGTTAGAAGTCTCGACTTCTTCCGAGTAACTTGCATAATACGTTAGTAAAGGTAAAACAGGCTGAGGATTAAGAATTGACCTTTCGGTAGTAGCCAGGCTACTATTCGAATGTTCTATTCTAACCGGAGTCAGACTTCATCGACGACGAGTTCTCATTGGTGTGGTCGTTCGTCTTGGAAGAGGTGGAGAAGGTTTTGAGTCGTCGTCGGCTATATCGATGACTAGAGGCGTTGAAAATCGATGTCGACTTCGATTGAGTGAAGCAGAAATATTGTCGGTCGTTTGGTTCTGAGTTTGAACCATGGTTTCCGTGCAAGCATCACGAATAAATAGTTCTGCTTGCTACGGTGATAGCGGCGAACGGTGGTAACGGCAAAAATGGTGGCGGAAGGTAGATGGCGTGGTTTTGGTTGATTTTTTTGAAGGGTGACGATGGGATTTGAGGTGTGATGTCGGTTAAGGTAGTGGGAAAGGTGGTTTAGGTGTTTGGTGATAGAGAAAAAGAAGAAATAGATAATATGGTGTTTGGAGGAGGGAGAAGCGGTGCCGTGAGAATGAAGGTTCCGATCAACAAGAGTGCGGTACGTGAGTGAGGAAGGCCGTCGAGTAGGTTGAGGCGTCAAACGGCGAATAGAGAAAAAGAGAACGATGATGCTTCACGAAGTGGCGTTAAATGATGGTGGTAGCGATAGTGGCGATACAATGGTGACTCACGAGGTCCGTGCTCGACGGGGATGGCAAATTGTGATAGTGGTAGCGACGCTCAACGGTGGCGGTAGCGTGGTTTTGTGTTGGGTTAGGGTTTTTTTGTTTTGAAGAAGATCGAGAAGATAAAGAAAAAATGGTTTGAGGATTTAGGGATTTGGTTGTTTTAATTTTTTTCTTTTTTTCCTCTTTTTTTCCCATGTGGCCGGTTGGGCCATCTTGCCCATTTCTCTTTTTTTTCTTTTGGGCCAGCTAGGCTGTTCGACCCAATTTTTTTTCTTCTCTTGGGTTTGTTTGTTTGGGATTGTAAGGGTTTTGGGTATTGGATTTATTATGTGGGTAATTTGGTATTTAGGTCAGTGGATTTGGGGTAAGTATTGGTTAATGGATGGGTATTGGATTTGAGTGTTGGGGTTTTTATAAATGTTAGGGATGTTGGGTTTTTTTTATTTGTAGTTAAGTAATTGTCGCCATTTAGCATGTCATGCCCAAGCCACCATCTTTATCCGACTTTTGGAATAATTCATAACCTCTATTACGTTCCTGGAAACATCAAATTAACTGGATTAAATAAAAATTTATTTATTTACAACCTAAATCTTACTAAAACTCAAAATTAAATAAATGAAAATAAATTTGGGTTGCCTCCCAAAAAGCGTTTTTGTTTAATGTCGTTAGCTTGACGACCTGGAAATTTATTTAGCCGGCTCTTCGAGGACTAATTCCTCAACCAAGTGGACTTGAAAATTTTCGTAGAAAGGCTTTAATCGCTATTCGTTGACCTTGAAAATTTTTCCAGATTCTTCGCTTTTAACCTCGACTGTACCATGTAGAAACACGTGAGTGACAGAAAAAGGCCTTAACCACTTATTCCGAAGCTTACCTATAAAAATTCTTAATGTAGGGTCATAAAGTAATACTTTTTTCCCTACCATAAATTGTTTACGGGTTATCTTCTGGTCATGGTATGCTTTGACCTTATCCTTATAAATTTGGGCACTTTCATACGCTTCTCGTTGAATTTCCTCAAGTTCTTGAATATGTAACTTACAATGCTTAACTGCAGCTTCCAACTCCATGTTGCATTGCTTGACCGCCTCAAAACGCTTTATGTTCTAGCTCAACAAGAAGTTGACACGGTTTACCAAAAATTAGTCGATTAGGAGACATACCTATGGGTCCTTTATAAGCTGTAAGGACGTCCATAGTGCATCATTTAGTCACAAACTCCAATCTTTCCTATATGGCTTAACGGTCTTCTCCAAAATCAACTTGATTTCTTGATTCGGCACTTCCACTTGACCGTTTGATTGAAGGTGATAAGCCGTAGCGACTCGTTGCACTACCCCATATTTTTATAAAATTGTGTCAATTACCTTATTAAAAAAATGTGTTCCCCTATCGCTGATCAATGCTCGCAGTGTGCTAAATCTGGAAAAAGTACAACTCATTAGAAAATCAACTACCGTTTTGGCATCAACATGACGAGTGGCTTTTGCTTCCACCCACTTCGACAGATAGTCAATTGCAAGTAAAATATAGATGTTACCGTATGACGAGACAAAAGGTCCCATAAAATCAATGCCCCATATATCAAATATTTCATAGACATGTACAGGGGTTAGAGGTATTTCATTTTTATGGCTCAAATTTCCTACCCTTTGACACTTTTTGCATGTTTTACAGAACAAATATGCATATCAAAAAATATGTGGCCAATATAGTCCACATTCAAGTACTTTATGTGCAGTTCGTTTAGGGTCAAAATGTCCATCACATGCATAAGAATGAAAAAAATAGAATTGATTTTAGCTCAATTTCTGCAACGCATCATCTAAATACCTTATTAGAATAGTATTTCCAAAGGTAGGGGTCATCCTAAATATTGTATCACGATTCATGTTTGATCTTATTTTTTTCAGATCGTGGTTAGTTAAAAGATACTATACCTATAGAAAGGTAATTCACCATGTCTGCGTACCAAGGGAAAACTGTCTGAGTAGCAAGCAGACATTCATCCGGAAAATCGTCTTTAAGTGGTGCGACATCCTTCAATGGAGGTATTCGGCTCAGATGGCCAGCTACCAAATTTTTGCATCATTTCTTATCCTTTATTTCGAGATCAAACTCTTGCAAAAGTAATATCCACCTAATAAGCCTCGATTTTGCTTCCTTTTTCCTGATTAGTTATTTAAGAGAAAACAATAATCTTAGTCCCTAATAAATACAAACGTAATTTTTTCCAAAGAAAAAACTATAGTTAGAAACTCTTTTTCAGTAGTCGAGTAATTGCTTTGGGTAGCATCCAAAGTCTTAGACGTATAGGAGATAACGTATGGTTCTTTCTCGATTCTTTGCCCAAGGACTGCTCCTACGCTATGGTGACTTGCATCGCGCATTATTTCGAAAGGATAATTCCAATTTGGTGGTTGAACGATGGGTGCCGAAATGAGCTTACGTTTGAGCGTGTCGAATGCATCCCTGCACGATTAGTCAAACTTGTAATACCCAAATTTTCCCCGACCTGAACCCAAGTAGTAAAACCCAAATATAAAATATATATATAAAATAAATATAATAAAAGTCCAATACTGTCCAGTATTACAAATTTAAATCCAAGCCCGGATTACATTAAGCCTCAAACCCACTAAACACCAGTCCGAAAATTAGTCCAAACAATTAAGGTCTAACATCTAATACCCAACCCAATCAGCCCAATACCGAATCTAACCCCAATCAGGAAACCCTAGACAGTAACAACTTCATGCGCCGCAGCCAAGCCTTCCGCGCGTGACCAACCTCCGTACGCCCCAGCCACGCACGCCTCCGTACGGCCACCTCCGTACCTCCAGGCTGGCCGAATACCTACAAAAAAATGCACGAAAATAGAAGCAAATAGGAAAATAACAGAATAGGGGGTAACCTTTTATTTATTTTTTATTTTTCTGTAAATCGGGCTATAAGAAGGCCATTTGAACACTGTAAACGAATTACGCATTTAGAATACAAAAATCAAATACCAAAAGGTGATTTCCGAGTTTCTTTTTCATTTTTCATTCTGCTAGTATCAGTTTTCTTTTTTCTCCTTTTTGTGTTCAATAGTCATTAGTTAAGAGAGAAAACAATAAAAAGGAAGAGGAAAGACGTACCTCGTAAGGAGATCCTGGCCCTCTCTCCGTTGTCATCGGAGTCTGGGTTGGGTTCAAAAACCGTTCATATGCCGCTAGTAGAAAACATCGCAAAACTCATCTCATGCTAGTTAGGTTTTGACAAAATGAAATAGATTTTTAGGGTTTTGGCATTTAAGTACGAAGATGAAACGCAGCCGTTTGGAGTCAATGCGATGGCTCTAAAACGACGTCGTTTTGAAGACCCAGTCCGAACGGTGACCCGACCCGGGAAGGATCCACGCATTATGGATCGTTTGGTTTATTTATCTAATAGGTCCCTCTGTGTTTAAGGGGGTTGCAATTTGATTTCCTTTAATGATTTGTAATTTGTACCTCATATTTACTTCTATTTTCATTTAGATCCCTGCTTAAACGGTGCCGTTTATGTTATTGATTTGGATTATCCCAATGTTTGCGTTGAATTGCTGATTTGGTCCTTCAGTTTTAAAATAAATTTTAATTTAATAAAAATTTGGTTTTCTTTCTTAAAATTCAACACTATTTTTAATTATAATAAATCCTACTTTCATATATTATAGTATTTAATATTATTTATAATATTTATTCTTAATATTGTTTAAATTTATTATTATAGTTTAAAATGTAATAAATTATTATTTTCGTTTGTATTTTATTTTTTAAATTCATTACACACCAACATTTTGAGTCAATTGTATTTTAGTTTTGTTTTCATTTTTTATTATTCTAATTTTATTTAAGCGGTGATTTAAAATTTTGTTGATTATTGTTTTCAATTTCAAAAAAAATAAAATATTTTTCATATTTAATTTTGATTTCAAATTTTTTTAGATAAATTGATTCTTATATTCATTGTTTTTAACATTATTTTAATATTTTCTTAATATTGTTTTCAAACTTATTATTAATATAATTCTAAGATATAATATATTATTCTTTGAAGTTATTATGAATATGTTTTAAATTCATTAAGTATTATTTTAAATTTTTATACTTTTATTTCTCAATTTGATATATTATTATAAAATTCATCATTTATCAATACACATTTTAATAGATTAGGCATAATTTATATATTTTGATGTTGTATAATGTGAGTAAAATTATCGTTGCTACTTTATTTGTATTTATTTATTACATATTTGGCTACACCTTAGTTCAAGTTTGAATTATTATTCATCGTTTTACATTACCTACTCCTTTTAAAATTTTGTACTTTTATCATTCTATTTCATATTAAAAAGGCCTAGCATTTATAATTCTCGAGAGAATTGTGCCCTAACTTACTGGGTTCCAATTTTTCTCGATGAGTTTAAATAGCCATGTGCTTATTTTATTCAAATCATACAATTTTAAAATAAAGCTTTTGAGACTTCAAAATATTGGATCCTAACTCACTGGATACGTCATTTTGTTATCTAGATTTTTAAAATAAAGGCGATGTTTGATGTTTAGGAATTTCGAGAAATTGAACCCTAACTTTCTGGATTCTAATTTCTCGTTTGACTTAAATGACCAAATAACCTTCTCAAAATACATGAATTTTAAATTTTAAAAATTTGAAAAATAAACTTGATTTCAAAGATTAAAATGTCGCACCCTAACTCACTGAGTGTGACAATTTATTTCTTTGAAATGAGTATGTCTTATCATCCAATTCGTTTATTCAAATTTTCTTTTCACATGATCTTATTTTAAAATCTTTTCAAAATTTCGACACTAACAGCGTGTTTGGTTCACTATAATAGGTATACCATTACGCCCCGATTACGCGCCTATTACATTACCGACCTATTCCGGCGTTTGGTTCGTTGTTTTCCCATTCTGCGCCGAATGGGTTACTCCCCCATTACATTGATTGCGCGTAATAGGCATTACGCCCCCTCAGCCCCGATTACCCATTCCGCGTCTTTCCCTTTTTTCTCTTCCGTTTTCTGCCCTCGTCCTCAATGCTCCGATTCTCCCACGCTTCCTTGCACAGGTAATTTCTTTTCCCTCATCCTCTCCTGACGTTTCTCAATTTTTTCCTTTCTAGATTTCTACTTCTTTTGGTACGGTACGCTTCTTTTCTTCTCACATTTCTTTTCTTTTCTCCATTTTCTTTTCTCCAGATTTCTGCTTCTTCTTCCAAATTTTTTCCCTGTTTTTATTTTATTTTCTTTTCTGTAGAATCGATTTTGATTTTGATTTTATTTATCTTTGTCGAATTTTGAAACACTTCTGATCGGGAATATCATATAAGTTGGATGATTTTCATTCGTGTCTAGACATTCATCGTCTTCTCTGAGAATCGATTTCATTTGTCAAGTAAAATCCCCATATTTTTCCTATTATTATTTCCCCTTTATTTGCATTCTTGCTTGTTGATTTCTCTGTTCTATTTTTCCTTCTTTATAATTTTTTTTTTCTAATTCGAGTCTCTTTTTACTAAATCTATGTTTTTTCTACTGTTATTTATAATCTCTTTGCATGCAATCTATTGTTTGGGGGTGATTTTGGGTTCAAGTTATTGGGTTTGAAAATGTTGTTGTTTTCTTTTTTCCTGGTCAATTTTAGAAGACCATTTATATGTATGCTGTTCAAATTTTCAGGTTTGATATGATTTTTTTCCTGTGATAGAATCTTTGAAATATTGTTTTCTTTTTCCTCATTATATGTTACATTAAGGATAGTTGATTAGAAGCGGGATTTTAGTTTGTTGTAGAATATAAATTTGTAGGTCGAAGTTGTAATTAGTAGGTTACATTGTGAATTTGTGTAGTTGAAATGCTAAGTTGTAGAAGGTGTTGAGTATTTATTTAATCGTATTGTTCAAAATAGTTTTACTATTTACTTTCACTTTCTTGAATTTTCTGAAAAAATTAATGTCTTATGGTTGAATTATAGTATTTAAGTTAGCATTATATTCTGAATTTTATGGAAATAATTGGCAAAAACAAAGGGTGCAATTCATTTGTTTTATATGTATTGCTATTTAGAAAATAAAAAGGGGGGTTAAACATATACTTAGTTAATAATTTTTTATGTTTTGAAAATGAAGATGGCATTGCGAGGAGTTTGGCAACTTAAAAAGTTGATTGTAAGCTATTGTGATTGGGGAGGTAGTAGTAAAGGCATCAGGTATGATTTTAATCCTTCTGTTTTTTTCCACTTGTTAACTTTTATATAAACCTCTTGAGTATTATCTTCTAAACTTTCTAGCTTATATTATTTTTGGTATATTTGCTTGACACCTCTGGAGTAAAGTACTTTTTCGAAATCTCAATGTTTGTTTCATTTCTCTTTTCAATTCCAACATTGCAATGTGTTTTTCTCGTCTTTGTTTGCCTAATAAAGCATGTACCTTTTTGTTAAATGTTTTCTTGATCTGTTGGCCAAGAGTTTGTACTAAGATTTGCATTTCAACTTTAGGTATTATTCTTGTTTATGCTGTGGAGACTCGTATCTATATATAAACTAAACTATTGAACCACTTCTGAGTAATTTGCAAATAATGAATGAATCAGCTTCTCAAGCTAGTATTAAGCTGTGTCACTTTCATCTGCACATAATGTGATGGTTTGATAGTTGAAATTATGGATGATCTGAATCTAGCTGTAGGTGATTAAATATATGATCACCACAGTAGTGGCATCCATATAAAGTAGTTTTCTACCTTCCTGGGATGAGTTCAGTTAAGTCTATATCATCATCCTCCCCTTGGTATATTGCGTTCATTTTAGCTATAGAGTTATTTGCACAATTGGTGATTATCGTTTGACATTTCTCAATCTTCTATACTGGCCTAGTAGTCATTCTTCTCTCCTAACCTTTCTCATATGTGATCAACTGTACTGTTTTATTGCAGGCGCAGTCTCCTAACTACAATGCTACCCTGAAACAAATTTTCCCCAATATTCAGCAAATCGATTTTGAGGTATTTGCTTAGAAATTTTGGTAGGTTCTGGACTATTGTAGTTGAATGTTCATATATTTGCAATCACACGTGTAGTATGCTAACTGTAACATCTCCAGTCCCTTGTTGTTTGGAGCTTGTGAGTTTGCATATGTTGCTAGGGGAAAACAGGGTTCTGGAAGTGATCCCTAATTCTTTGAAGGGGATTAACCATGATATGTTTATTTATTAAATGTAGTGTTGTTAATCATTGTTTTGAACATTCTTAATCTCTTGAATTGTTGACCTGTTTCCAACTTTTTAATAATATTTCAAGCTCTCTTGTAGACAATAATGTATAGCTTTTTATGTTGTGGGTCAGTCTAGAAATTCACATAAGATGCATGGTCATTTGTTAAAGAAGAAATGCAAATCCAAATTTTCATTTATAATTGTTCTACTAACCATATTTTACTCATCATTTCAGTAATGACTTCCATTTAAGGCACTGTAACAATGTACTAAAATTACGTGTAATTCCAATGCCAGGAGATATAATCAATATCACACATTGCTCTAGCTCTAAGCAGCTCAAATATGCAAGATGAAGTTCTAGAGAAGTTCATAAACGCCACAATAAATCTCCGCACCTTTTTTAAGTAATTATCAACGAACAGAAAGGGAAATGAGAAGAAGCAACTATTCTCTATAGATTATATCATTTCATGAAATGTAAATAGATGATCATGGGACAAGAAATCGACCAAATATAAAATAACAGAGAAATATGATTATTTGAAAGTATACAAGGGAAAATAAAACAACATTCCACGTACCGAAGAGAGAAAATCTCACCCCAGACAGCTATTTCAGGGTTTAAGATTTCACTGGGCAACAAAGATGAGCAAATAAACAAGCTACAGAACCATGTATATTAATGTCCTCTTTCGAAATTAATGCGAGATCTATTAGATCCTCCGTCATAGCCATCTCGCATGGACGAACCTCTCAGTTTAATTCTTAAATATATGAATATTTATGTTTATGCAAAATTTAATTCTTAAGTTATTTATTACTTCTAATATTTTTTTAATTGTAGAATAATTAAATTATTTGTTTCATTAATGATATTTTAGCACATTAAATATGTATTGCGGTTTAAAATTAATAAAGTAAGTTATATATATTTTTATATTATTATATATCATGATTTTAGTAAATTCATATAAGAATAATTATATTAAGAATTTTATTAAATTATATATATTTTTATTAAATTATATTTAATAATAATTATGTTAAAATATGATTAAAATATTTATATTATATTATTTTAATAATCTTATTAAAATTTTATAACAAAATAAGAATCATCAACTTAAAAAAAATTCTGCTAAGGGTATTCTAGTCATTTTAGTTTTTTCCCTTATGCTATTACACCTCCATTCCATTCAACCAAACACAAGAATACTATTACGCCTCTATTCCATTACATTCAACCAAACAATTGAATTGCTATTACGCCTCTATTCCATTACAGCAAACCAAACGTGTCGTAAGACCTTAAACAATCAATTCGGTACCAATTTTGGGCGTCACGAGGGTGCTAATCCTTCCTCGTGCGTAACCGACTCCCGAACCAGTTTTCTCCAAATTCGTAGACCTAAAATCGTTTTCAAGGTGATCCGATCACACCTCATTAAAGATCGGGGGCGACTCCAATTTTTATTTTTTAAAGTCGATCCCCATTATTATTTTTAAATGAAAAAGAGGTTTCGACAGCTTGGTGACTTTGCTGGGGAAGTATTTAGAGAGTCAAGCTGTAAAATTAATTGTTTTCTGTCTTATCGTTGAAAATTGAAAATTTGATTTGAAAAATTACGATCCTTTCTTTGAATTTGATTATATGATTATTGTAGGTTGAGTTTTGTAAAAATCTTCGCATCATATTGCATAATGGCTATTTTGGTCTTACCTCTATAAGTGGGAGTGAGAAGCTACTTCTTCGTAAGGTTTTCACCTCCGTGCAGGATAGTGGATCACTTTCGGGATACATTCGTACCTATGTCTTCGTGAGATTTTCATCTCCGTGCAGCCATAGGGAAATTTATTCCCCTGAACTGAACTCGGTCTGTATGAGCTTATAATGGGTGAAGATCAAGAAATTTGCTGGTTCGGGTACCTTAACTTTAGAACCAAACTCCATATAGTGGACTTAGGAACCTAACCCAGGTAGAACTACTCCAGACTCTAGCAATTGTCCAAATAGGTGCTTGATTTTCTTATACTTGCTTTGAATTTTGTTTTGTGTTGTACTGACTTGTTTGTGTTTTGTTGATATTTTTGCATGTCACTGCATATCTCAAAGAGTGTCGATTCAAGTTCAGTTACTAAATTAGAAAATTGTCATGGAAAAAGAATTTCTTGATAAAGTGGAAGGCAATGCCATTGACCGTATATGGTCAGAGAAGGTGCAATTGAAGAAAGAAGACAGTTTAGCTAAGGGATATGTGTCAGAGCTTTGGGACTACACTCGTATTAGTGTGACGCAAAATAGCCTTCAGGAGTTAAATGAGATTTGGGATCGGTGGAGTGATGAAACCAAGCAGTTGTTCTACTCTAATTATGGGGACTTGCCGTACTTACTTAACATCAAGGTGGATGAACGACTGTTTCGCGCCCTTGCTCAATATTGGGATCCTGCATATAGCTGTTTTACTTTTGGGAACATAGATTTGGTCCCTACAGTAGAGGAATATACAGCTTTACTGCACTGCCCTAGGCTTCAGGTTGATAAAGCATATTCCAAAGCCGCATATGTCCCAGTGTTTTGGAAGAAATTAATGAGTATTACGGGAATGAGCGAACAATGGATCACGGCCAGGATCAAACAGAAGGGCGAGTGTAAATGTATCCCATGGAGGAATTTACGAGACTTGATCCTAGCACATCCTGATGGGAAAAAGAAGGTCGATGTGTTTGCTTTGAGGATCTACGGGTTAGTGATTTTCCCTAGAGCATTGGGGTATGTTGACAAAGCGGTTTCAGATCTCTTTGATCTGTTGGGTAAAGGGGTCACGCCTGTTCCTGCAATTTTGGCTGAAACGTTTAGATCTTTGAATGCATGTAGGCGACCTAGTGAGGGTAGATTTATAGGTTGTGCGCAATTGTTGATAGCTTGGTTACATAGTCATTTCTGGAAGGTCGACAAAGTTTCGTATCGGGTTTTCTCTGGGCATTATTCCCCGTTTAGATCACTTGCTTTGTATAGAAGTCGTAATTCTGTGGTGGAATTAAAGACAAGTCTGTGCAAGATTGAAGAAATGAAAAAGAGGATAGAAGAATTGGAGTACGCATTACAAGGCTATGGACAACGGATCGAATTCTTGGAAGGAAATAAAGAGCGTTGGAGGGAGCAACTTTATCATTCACAGAATCAAATTCAGAACAGAAATTACATTATGGGTAGGGCTATTGCTCAGATTCGGGAGGTAGCTGATCATTTGCAAACAATGGCAATTCAGGCTGACGTGTTAAACGTAAAGTATGAGCTGGAATCAGATCGGGGTCAGGAGTTAGCTTCATTATTAAAAGAAGTTAAAACTCTGAGCATTAGGGCAAAGCCATATTTGTAATTCATTTTATATAAAGAATTTTGTTTATCAATAAAGTTTTCTAAAAGAAATTGGATTAGAATCGACACATTTTTGCATTCATTCCATGCATTTGCATTACATGACATAATATGCATTCAGGATTATTAAGACGTGTTTTAATTAGTTAAAATTGCCTCAGTTAATCTGGAAACCAACAAAAACTCGTCAACCAAGCACTGCTACGGTACCCGTGCAAATTCAAAAATTATGGATCAAAGATTGGAAAAGTTGGAGGGACTTCAAAAGGAAATGTAAGATCAGTTACAGATGCAAATGAATGAGCAATTGGAAAAAATTCAACATGACATGACAGAAAGGATGCTAGAGTCTCAAAAGGACATGATGACTGAGCTGACGCAATTACTAACCAAAAGAATAAATAAGGGGAAAAGTCCTATGATTAATGATGAAGAAGAAGACAAGAATGGACCCACCTATGCTCCAGGCTTTACTCCTCCGCATGCGCAGGTTCAGACTGAGGTGCATCCGCGTAGATCCTCTGTTTCAATAAGGCCTCAGCGGTTTCAAACTGATATTCCAATACCGGTGAACTCCCAAGCTGGATCAGGTTCTAACCCTGGTGAGAACCCGGTTAATCTTGTTGTCCTGGACTTCGATGAAGTAGCTGAAAAGGATAAAGAAAAGGAATAATTACCAAAACAGATTGAGGAGAAATGGAAATGGATTGAAGAGAAGTTTAAGGTAATAGAAAACATTGAAAGTTATCGTGGAATAGATACAAAAGATCTGAGTCTGGTCCCGGGCTTAGTGCTTCCTTATAAGTTCAAAATGCCAGAATTTGAGAAGTATAGTGGGACCAGTTGCCCTAAAGCCCATATTACAATGTTCTGCAGGAGAATGACTCGGTACATTAACAATGATCAGCTATTAATACATTGTTTTCAGGATAGCCTCATTGGGGCGGCATCTAAATGGTATAACCAGTTAAGCCGAACCAAAATCAGCACTTGGAGGGATTTGGCGCAAGCTTTTATGAGACAGTACAGTCATGTATCTGAAATAATGCCTGATAGAATCACTTTTCAGAACTTGGAAAAGAAATCAAACGAAAGTTTTAGACAGTATGCATAGAGGTGGAGAGAGATTGCAGTTTAAGTTCAACCACCACTTTTGGAAAAAGAAATGAACATGCTTTTCATCAATACATTGAAGGCCCCATTCATTACACACATGTTGGGAAGTGCTTCAAAGAATTTCTCAGATATAATCATGAATGGTGAAATGATTGAACATGCTATTAAAAGAGGAAAAATAGATGGTGGGGAGAATAATCGAAGGACAGCTCCAAAGAAAAGAGAAAGTGAAGTAAACAATGTGAATGCATACAACAAATCAATTACGGTGAATTAACCAAGGAAGATGGTTGCTAATCAACAAGGCTTATCGAAACAAGAATCAGGGATGAGGCAAAATACTGAGAAGCCCCAGTTCACGCCTATTCCAATGACATATAAAGAGCTGTAACAGAATTTATTTAATGCACATGTTATTGCTCCTCGTTACTTGAATCCTCTACAACCCCCGTATCCAAAATGGTATGACACGAACGCACAATGTGACTATCATACGGGAATTTCAGGACACTCAGTAGAGAATCATACTACTTTCAAGAAGGTAGTAGAAGGACTTATCAAATTGGGTGTTGTCAAATTTGATGACTCACCTAGCACAGAAAGTCCGTTGCCCAATCATGATGATAAATGAGTGAATATGTTGAGTGAAGGTACAAGGGAAGAAGTCAAGACTGACATTGCTGAAGTAAAAACTCTATTGAAATGGGTCTGGAAAGAGATGGCAAAAAGAGGGTTAGTTATTTCAGGTTTTGAGGAAGGGTATGAGATGGGAAATTATTGTGAATTCCACCATAAAACAGGGCACGAAATCCAAAAATGTGAAGGATTCAGGGCTTTGGTTCAAAGCATGATGGATAACAAGGAGATAAGGTTCTATGAAGATGCAGAAAAAAGGAGGAGTATATGTGCGACAGAGTCAGGAACAGGGACTCTGAAAATAAATCATCCTATGGTTATTATCTCACGCCCTAAGAGTAATGAGGCTAGGGTTCATGTAACACCAAAAATTGTAATCACAAAACCGTCAAGTTTCACATATAAGGATGACAAAATGGTCTTGTGGAATTATAGATGTAATGTGACAATCCCAGGAAAAGAAGTTGAGGGCAATATGGTAAAAGAATATCAGGAAAGGGGTTCTTATACACGTAATGGGAAGCATTATGACATTCAAGCAGAATTGCCAAGAGAAAAGACTCCGATGGTATAACAGAGGAAAGGGAAGGCAACGGAATCTGAGCCATTGGTTAATGAACCAATAAAAGAAGAAGAAGCAAAGGAATTCTTGAAGTTCTTGAAACATATTGAATACAGTATTGTGGAGCAACTGCACAAACAGCCAACCCGTATTTCAGTTTTAGCTTTGCTCTTAAGCTCAGAAGTACATCGAAATGCACTGATGAAGATACTAAATGAAACATATGTGGTCAATGACATTTCAGTCAATAAGTTGGATCGGTTGATCAATAATATAAGTGCTGACAATTTTATTTTCTTCAATGATGATGAAATACCGTTTGGAGGTAGGGGTTCTACTAAAGCTTTATACATTACTACCCGATGTCGGGGGGACACATTACCGAGGGTTTTGATCGATAATGGATCCGCATTGAACGTATTGCCTTTGTCCACTCTTAATCGACTACCTGTGGACAGTTCACATATGAAAGCTTGCCAGAATATAGTAAGGACATTTGATGGAACAGAAAGAGGGGTTATAGGAAGAATTGAAATACCACTAAGGATTGGCCCAACTACTTATGAGGTGGACTTTCTAGTAATGGATATTAAGTCATCCTACAACTGTTTATTGGGGAGACCGTGGATACACTCAGCAGGGCAGTACCTTTATCGTTACATCAGAAGGTGAAGCTAATATCAGAGGGTCGATTGGTAACAATAAATGCGGAGGAGGATATCATTGCGATGGTAACGGGTGATGCACCTTATGTAGAGACCAATGATGAGGCAGTGGAATGTTCTTTCCGGTCTTTGGAATTTGTGAACGCAACGTTTATCACTGAGGGAAACAGAATTTCGGTACCAAATATATCCAAAACTACTGAGAAGGATCTACAGTTGATGGTAGGAAGAGGAGCTTCGCCAGGGAAAGGGTTGGGAAAGTACCTTCAAGGAAGGATTGAAGCACCCATGCTGAAGGGAAGACTGTGGTGTATCTCTGGACTTCTTGAGAATGGTGGAACAAGAGGATAAACAAATCCTACCTCATAAGGAATCATTAGAAATTGTGAGCCTAGAGGAAGGAAAAGAGGTGAAAATTGGGACTGACACCACCACAAAGACAAAACATGACCTCATTGAATTTCTCCGAGAGTTCAAAGATGTTTTCGCATGGTCATACCAGGATATGCCAGGGCTAAATACTAGCATTGTGATACATCGTTTACCTATAAAAGAAGACTGTAAACCTGTTCAACAGAAGCTCAGAAGAATGAGACCTGATGTTGTGTTGAAAATAAAAGAAGAGGTCAAATAGCAGTTTGATGCTGGGTTCTTACAAGAGGCCAAGTATTCAGAATGGGTAGCAAACATCGTCCCTGTTCCCAAAAAGGATGGAAAGGTATGAATGTGCGTGGATTATAGGGACTTGAATAAGGCTAGCCCAAAAGACAATTTTCCGTTGCCACACATTGACACTTTGGTAGATAACACAGCTGGCTACTCATTATTTTCTTTCATGGACGGCTTTTTTGGATACAGTCAAATAAAGATGCATCCTGAAGATATGAGGAAAACTACATTCATTACCCTATGGGGAACATTTTGTTACAAAGTAATGCCCTTTGGATTGAAGAATGAGGGAGCAACGTATCAAAGGGCAATGGCCACCCTGTTTCACGACATGATGCATAAAGAGATTGAGATCTATGTTGATGATATGATTGCAAAATCTAGAACTGAAGAATATCATCTCCGAGTATTGAGGAAATTATTCCTAAGATTGAGAAAATTTCAGCTCAAGCTCAACCCAGCAAAATGCATATTTGGAGCCAGATTAGGAAAGTTGTTGGGCTTCATAGTCAGTAGGAGGGGGATTGAGATTGACCCATATAAAGTTAAAGCAATACGAGATCTGCCTCCGCCAAGCACTTAGAAAGAGGTCCGAGGTTTCCTAGGAAGGTTGAACTACATTGCTCGGTACATTTCACAATTGACTGAGAAATGCGATCCAGTATTTCGTCTTCTGACGAAACATAATCCGGAAGAATGGGAAGAGGAATGTCAAAAAGCTTTTGACAAGATAAACCAATACTTGGCTAATGCTCCAATACTATCACCGCCTAGTCCAAATAGGCCATTAATATTGTATCTAACGGTGTTTGACAATTCCATGAGATGCGTCTTGGGCCAACATGACGAAACGGGAAAGAAAGAAAGGGCAATATACTATCTCAGCAAGAAATTCACTAGTTATGAAATGAGATACTCATCAATTGAGAAATTGTGTTGTGCTTTAATTTGGGCAACACGAAGACTAAGGCAGTATATGTTGTATCATACGACTTGGCTGATTTCAAAGTTGGATTCTTTAAAATATATGATGGAATTAACTGCTTTAAACGGGAGAATGGCTAGATGGCAGATCCTGTTCTCTGAATTTGACATAGTATATGTAAGTCAGAAGGCCATAAAAGGGAGTGCAATAGTTGATTTCCTGGCTAGTAGAGCGTTGGAGGACTATGAGCCTTTAAACTTCAATTTTCCAAACGATGACTTGATGTATATGGCAAACACTGAAGAAAATACTCAAAGGGATCACGTGTGGAGATTAAATTTTGACGGAGCTTCAAATGCTACGGGTAATGGAATTGGGGCAGTCTTGGTATCCCCGAGTGGAGATCATTACCCTGTGGCTAGCAAGTTGGACTTTGATTGCACAAATAATATGGAAAAGTATGAAGCATGTATTATGGGCATTCGTGCAGCTATTGAATAGAACATCAAAATGCTAAGAGTGTGTGGGGATTCCGCATTTGTGATATACCAACTCAAAGGGGAATGGGAAACTAGAGACCCTAAGTTAATCAGTTATAGAAAGCTAGTCCTCGAACTGGTTGATGAGTTTGACGATATCACCTTCTGTTATCTCCCACGAGAGGAGAACCAAATGGCTGATACATTAGCTACTCTAGCTTCGTTGATTCAGGTAAACAGATTAGAAGTAATAAGGCCTATTCAGATGAGTGTCCTACAGTATGTGAAGAATCGGGAGTACCCTAGTCAAGCAACGGAGAATGACTAGAGAACTCTGAGAAGAATAGCCATTGAATATATCTTAGATGGGGAAGCGTTGTACAAGAGAGGAAAAGATTAGGTGCTGTTAATATGTGTAGATGTCGTGGAGGCTAGAAAGATCCTAGAAGAAGTCCATGAGGGCATTTGCAGATGTTATTAGGCATTTGTGGATGTGTAGATGCTCTTAAGATACATGTACCTCCTTACCTCTACACGTTATGACTACTCCGTGGCCGTTCTCCATGTGGGCATGGATGTTATTGGGCCAATATTACCGACAGCTTCGAATGGGTGAAAGCTGCTTCATATGAAAATGTCACGAAATTGGCAGTTAGTAAATTCTTGAAAAAGGATATCATTTTTCAATATGGGATGCCTGAAAGAATCATATCCGACAATGCGTTGAATTTGAATAATAACACAATAGCGGAGGTTTGTAGTCAGTTCAAGATCAGTCACCATAACTCGTCGCCATATCGCCCAAAAATGAATGGTGCAGTGGAGGCAGCCAATAAGAATATTAAGAGAATTGTGGGGAAAATGACTGAAACCTATAAGGATTGGCATGAAAAGCTATCATTTGCTCTCTTAGCTTACCGAACATCTGTTAGGACCTTTACTGGGGCAACACCATTTTCTCTAGTTTATGGGATAGAAGTCATTTTACCCATTGAAGTGGAGATTCCTTCTCTTCGGGTATTAGCTGAATTAAAATTGGATGAAGCAGAATGGGTTCAGTCTCGATACGACCAGTTGAACTTAATAAAAGGGAAAAGGTTAAAAGCCATCCAACATGGTCATATGTATCAAAAACGGATGATGCGAGCCTATAACAAAAATGTTCGCCCCAGGGAATTCCACGAAGGGGATCTGGTGTTGAAGAAAATTCTTCCTATATAAAAAGACTTTAGAGGAAAATGGATGCCAAATTGGGAAGGTCCTTATGTCGTAAAGAATGCATTTTCTGGTGGAGCTTTGATTCTAAGTGTGATGGATGGAAAAAACTTGCCAAATCCTGTAAACTCAGATTCAGTCAAGAAATACTTCACTTGAAGGAAAGGGACCAAAGTGAAAACCCGCAAAGGGCGCTTTGAAACCAAAGGGGATTTGAGTTGAAAACCTGAAAAGGGCGGCTCAAATATTGATCAGAATGGGGCATGAGGTGATCAGAGCAGTTTAAATTTTGATCAGATTGGGGTATGTAAAGATCTTGCTATACCTGAATCAACAGGAAAGGGTTTGCGACATCTTGGAGCATTGACAGAGTATTGTAGATCTCCTAAATACATGTCAAACTCATAATGGTCTTCAGAAAGTTTGTACAGAGAAGTTCAAGCTGCGATATCTGGGGCATCTAGTTTTTATACTATTCATATTTGCTTCTTTGGAATACTTCATTCTTTTTCAAGATACAAGTCAATTCCTCTTTTATTCTCAATATCCTTGATATTTTATTCATTGCTAGTTATGCTCTAAAATCAAGTCTATTTCTATCCATTGTTGTGTTCTCTTTGCGAGCATGTTGCATTAGAATAAAAGATTAATGGACTAATAAAACTTTCACAAAGGAAGTTCTGCATATTACTCGAAAAAGTTTCTAAATAATATAGTAACCTGAAACAGAACTTTTGTTTAGAACGAACCAAGTTTAAAGGTCAGAAATCTAAGAAGGAAAAGTCTGAATCAAGACAATCCTTTTGGATTTTGTTGACAAAACATTGATTGAACAAAATAATCATGAGTTAGTAAGAAAAGATCTCTTTGGTAGAAAATTCTTTATGCATAAAGTTTTGATGTGGCACTTTGAGAGTGGTACAAAGACCAAAGAATTACACGTTTGGCATCCTTAAATGGCGATGGGAAAGGATTGAGAAAAGACCAGATCTCCTTATTTTGTAGTTACATCTTGTGAATGAAGATACAACTTTTTGCGACCCAGAGGATTGAACTTGTAGGTTACAGTGGGGGCAATTTAATTAAATGTTTCATTGAAGACACCGGCCAAGAAGGAACGTGTTGAAGCATGGTCGTACAAAGCCTTAATAAACTTTGAGCAATGATAACCTAAGTGATAAAGAAGGATCATTCTCGAAAAAAAATTCTGCATTCATGCAAACACCATTCACACATGTCTAGTTAGGAGCATTTGATTCATTTTGATAATGCAATCCCAATCATTAGGCATAATTAGGTTCATTATACAGGTCATGTTCCCCAGAGAATAGATCAGTGAAGATAATAGATATTGTCTTCCTACATCGACAGCGAAGCAGATCGAAGATGGCGGATCTTATCTCCCTAAGATTACAGTGGAGCAGATTGAAGCCAGTAATCCTATTTCCCTGAGATCATAGTGGAACGGATTAAAAAAGTGATCTTATCTCTCTGAAGTTACAGTAGAGTAGATCGCATCAGGTCTTATCTCCCTGAGATTACAGTGGAATAGACCGAAGAATTACAGATCTTATCTCCCTGAGATTACAGCGGAAAAGATTGAAGCCAGTAATCCTATTTCCCTGAGATTACAGTGGAGCGGATTAAAATAAAAGATCTTATCTCTTTGAAATTACAGTAGAGTAGATCGCATCAGGTCTTATCTCCCTGAGGTTACAATGGAATAGACCGAAGAATTACAGATCTTATCTCCCTAAGATTACAGCGGAGCAGATTGAAGCCAGTAATCCTATTTCCCTGAGATTACAGTGGAACAGATTAAAATAAAGGATCTTATCTCTCTAAAGTTACAGTTGAGTAGATCGCATCAGGTCTTATCTCACTGAGATTACAGCGGAGCAGATTAAAGCTAGTAATCCTATCTCCCTGAGATTACAGTGGAGCGAGTTAAAATAAAGGATCTTATCTCTGAAGTTACAGTAGAGTAGATCGTATCAGGTCTTATCTCCCTGAGATTACAGTGGAATAAACTGAAGAATTTCAGACCTTATCTCTTAGATAATGTAGTGGAGTAGATTAAAGTCACAACGGCGAATCTTGCTTCCCTGACATTACAGTCAAGAAGATTAAAGCAACAACAGTGAATCTTACTTCCCAGATAATGCAGCGGAACAAATTAAAGCTATAATGGTGAATCTTGCTTCCCCGACATCACAGTTACGAGTTACAAATCTGATCTCCCTGACATTGCAGTGGAGTGGATCGAGGCATCGATTTCTATACCCCTAAAGATACAGTAGGATGGAATGAGGCAACTCGAAGTAGAAGAGCACCAAGGTCCAACATGACCAGGCAAAATTGGCTATTTTCTAGAGTCTTTGCTCCGTTCTCGTTACACGATAACAAGCAAAGAAGGGCAGCTGTAATACCCAAATTTTGCCCGACCCGAACCCAAGTAGTAAAACCCAAATATAAAATATATATAAAATAAATATAATAAAAGTCCAATACTGTCTAGTATTACAAATTTAAATCCAAGCTCGGATTACATTAAGCCTCAAACCCACTAAACACCAGTCTGAAAATTATCCCAAACAATTAAGGTCCAACATCTAATACCCAACCCAATCAGCCAAATACCGAATCTAACCCTAATCAGGAAACCCTAGACAGAAACAACTTCATGCGCCGTAGCCAAGCCTTCCGCGCGTGACCAGCCTCCGTACACCCCAGCCACGCACGCCTCCGTACGGTCGCCTCTGTACCTTCAGCTTGGCCAAATACCTGCAAAAAATGCACAAAAATAGCAGCAAATAGGAAAATAATAGAATAGGGGGAACCTTTTATTTATTTTTTATTTTTCTGTAAATTGGGCTATAAGAAGGTCATTCGAACACTGTAAACGGATTACGCATTCAGAATACAAAAATCAAATACCAAAAGGTGATTTCCGAGTTTTTTTTTCATTTTTCATTCTGCTAGTATCAGTTTTCTTTTTTCTCTTTTCTGTGTTCAATAGTCATTAGTTAAGAGAGAAAACAATAAAGAGGAAGGGGAAAGACGTACCTGGTGAGGAGATCCTGGCCCTCTCTCCATTGTCATCAGAGTCTGGGTTGGGTTCGAAAACCGTTCATATGCCGTTAGTACAAAACGACGCAAAACTCATCTGATGCTAGTTAGGTTTTGACAAAATGAAATAGATTTTTAGGGTTTTGGCATTTAAGTACAAAGATGAAACGCGGCCGTTTGGAGTCAATGCGAAGGCTCTAAAATAATGTCGTTTTGAAGACCCGATCCGAATGGTGACCCGACCCGGGAAGGATCCGCGCATTATGGATCGTTTGGTTTATTTATCCAATAGGTACCTCTGTGTTTAAGGGGTTGCAATTTGATTTCCTTTAATGATTTGAATTTGTACCTCATATTTACTTCTGTTTTCATTTAGATCCCTGCTTAAACGGTGCCGTTTCTGTGATTGATTTGGATTATCCCAATGTTAGCGTTGAATTGCTGATTTGGTCCTTCAGTTTTGAACTAAATTTTAATTTAATACAAATGTGGTTTTCTTTCTTAAAATTCAAAAATATTTTTTAATTATAATAAATCCTACTTTCATATATTATAGTATTTAATATTATTTGTAATATTTATTTTTAATAGTGTTTAAATTTATTATTATAGTTTAAAATGTAATAAATTATTATTTTCGTTTGTATTTTATTTTTTAAATTCATTATACACCAATATTTTGAGTCAATTGTATTTTAGTTTTGTTTTCATTTATTATTATTCTAATTTTATTTAAGCGTCGATTTAAAATTTTGTTGATTATTGTTCTCAATTTCAAAAAAAATAAAATATTTTTCATATTTAATTTTGATTTCAAATTTTTTTAGATAAATTGATTCTTATATTCATTGTTTTTAACATTATTTTAAGATTTGTCTAATATTGTTTTCAAACTTATTATTAATATAATTCTAAGATATAATATATTATTCTTTGAAGTTATTATCAATATGTTTTAAATTCATTAAGTATTATTTTAAATTTTTATACTTTTATTTCTCAATTTGATATATTATTATAAAATTCATCATTTATTAATACACATTTTAATAGATTAGACATAATTTATATATTTTGATGTTGTATAATGTGAGTAAAATTATCGTTGCTACTTTATTTGTATTTATTTATTGCATATTTGGCTACACCTTAGTTCAAGTTTGAATTATTATTCATCGTTTTACATTACCTCCTCCTTTTAAAATTTTGTACTTTTATCATTCTATTTCATATTAAAAAGACCTAGCATTTATAATTCTCGAGAGAATTGTGCTCTAACTTACTGGGTTCCAATTTTTCTCGATGTGTTTAAATAGCCATGTGCTTATTTTATTCAAACCATACAATTTTAAAATAAAGCTTTTGAGACTTCAAAATGTTGGATCCTAACTCACAGGATACGGCATTTTGTTATCTAGATTTTTAAAATAAAGGCGATGTTTGATGTTTAGGAATTTCGAGAAATTGAACCCTAACTTACTGGATTCTAATTTCTCGTTTGACTTAAATGACCAAATAACCTTCTCAAAATACATGAATTTTAAATTTTAAAAATTTGAAAAATAAACTTGATTTCAATGATTAAAATGTTTCACCCTAACTCACTGAGTGTGACAATTTATTTCTTTGAAATGAGTATGTCTTATCATCCAATTCGTTTATTCAAATTTTCTTTTCACATGATCGTATTTTAAAATATTTTCAAAATTTCGACACTAAGACATTAAACAATCAATTCGGTACCAATTTTGGGCGTCACGAGGGTGCTAATCCTTCCTCGTGTGTAACCGACTCCCGAACCAATTTTCTCAAAATTCGTAGACCTAAAATCGTTTTCAAGGTGATCCGATCACACCTCATTAAAGATCGGTGGCGACTCCATTTTAATTTTTTAAAGTCGATCCCCATTATTATTTTTTAAATGAAAAAAAGGTTTTGACAAAACTCAATCTCCTTGTCCTTCTACAAGAGATTACAAAGTGGTTGTGCAATTTTTGAAAAGTCTTTAATGAACCGCCTGTAGAAACCTGCATGACCAAGGAAGGAAGGAATCTCCCTCACAGTTGTGGGGTATGGCAGTGAGTTAATGATGTCAATTTTTGCTTTATCGACAGAAATTCCCTCAGCAGAAATGATATGTCCTAAAACTAATCATTTATCTACCATAAAATGACATTTCTCATAATTTAGAACAATATTAAATTCTAAGCATCTTTCAAAATTTTTTGCAAGATTTGACAAACACACCTTAAAAGACTCGCCATACACAGTAAAGTCGTCCATGAACACCTCAATTATTTTCTCGATGTAGTCTGAAAATATATTTACCATACACCTCTAAAACGTGGCTGGTGCGTTACAAAGTCCAAACGGCATCCATCTGTAAGCGAACGTGCCAAATGGACACGTAAATGTCGTCTTCTCTTGATCCTTTGGTGCCACTGAAATCTAGAAAAACCCTAAGTAACTATCAAGACAATAATAATGTCACTTCCCAGCTAAACGTTCTAACATCTGGTCAATAAAAGGAAGTGGAAAATGATTTTTACAAGTTAAGGAATTCAACTTCCTATAATCGATGCAGACTCTCCACCCATTTTGGACCCGGGTGAGAACTATTTCTCCTGTCGAATTCTCAATTAGGGTCACGCTAGTTTTTCTGTACTACATGGGCTGGGCTGACCCAATTACTGTAAAAAATCGGATAGATCATCCCAACATCAAGTAACTTTTGAATCTCTTTCCTTACCACTTCCATCATGGGCGGATTGAGACACCTTTGAGCCTCTTTTTTGGGAATAACATTATCCACAAATTGAATTTTGTGCATGCAATTCGAGGGGCTCAATCCCTTAATGTCAGCTATTGTCCATCCAATTACCTCTTTATAGTCTCTAAGAACTTGTACCAAGTTTTCCTCTTCTATCTTCGAGAGTTTACTAGAGATTATTACCGGTAAGGTATTTCCTTTACCGAGAAAAGCGTACTTCAAATGGTCCGAAAATGGTTTTAGTTCCAACTCTGAAGCCTGAAAAAAAATGGTACAAGCTTATTTTGTGAAGGAGATAATTCAAAAAATTTACCTGGATTTTTTCGTAATTGCGATGCCTCCATATGAGCCACTATTTCATGAACAGACTCTTCAAAGGTTATCCACTCCTCTAGTTTTTCCATGGCATCAAAGTCTAGACTTCTGCAAAGAACAGTTCATAATTCATCCTTGTCATGATATTCTAAATGTAATTCAGTTAAAGGATTGATTATATCAATATTAGAAACATTAGAAATCATGCTAGGGCAATTCATGGCCTCATAGACATTGAATTTCACCACTTCCCCATCGAACTCCATCGTGAGTATCCCACTTCGCACGTCAATTTTTGTTTGTACGGTACTCAAGAATGGCCTCCCAAGAAGTATGTCTGATGAATTAGCCAAATTGTCATCCTTCATATCGATAATGTAGAAGTCTGCAGGAAATATTAGCTCGTTTACCTTGACAAGAACGTCCTCAACACTCCCTCCGGATGCACCACGGATCTATCTGCAAGCTGAATAATTACACCTGTTTCCTTCAAAGGACACGCGTTAAGTAGTTTATAAATTGACAAAGGCATAACATTAATTGATGCGCCTAAGTCACATATTGCTTTTTAATACCGACGCTACCTATTTTACAAGATATGAAAAACATACCTTGGTCCTTACATTTGGGTGGTATTTTCCTTTGTAGAATGGCGAAGAAATGATCTCCAACACTTACCTTTTCATTGCCCAGGAGTTTTATTTTACTTATGCATAATTCTTTTAAGAATTTTGCGTATCATGGAATCTGCTTAATCGCATCGAGAAGAGGTATGTTGATTTCTACCTTTTAAAAGGTGTCAATAATCTCCTTCTCCTCTCGCTCCTTCTTGCAGTGGACAAGTCTTCCAAGAAATTGAAAACACGAAAATTTACACATTTTTACATACCCTTTTTAACTTAAAATCATACAGTTTAGATAAAATTCTTGTCGAAAAAATAATTAATTTTTACAAAATAATTAAAGTGCACTTAAAATATGAACATTTTGAATTTTAGTTAGTTTTATAATTAATTTTGATGAATTTTGGTTATTTTCAACAGATTTGCACAAAAGGAGAAAAATAGCTCGGCAGACACTGTTAGAAGTATAAAACCGAGAACTAAATTTAAATTATCGAGGCAAACTAAATTTCATCCTAAGATAGTCCAAAATTATATGTATTAATTCATAATATAATTAATATTATATTATATCCAATTTAATTTGGGTTAATAAATTATTATTAATTAATTATGAAAAAGTGGTCCAATTGAACTGAACCGAGTGAACCGAACCGACCAAGAAATGGACAGCCCAAAAACCGTCCCAAGAGCTGACCCAAATCAGCTTCTTAGCTGATTATTTAAGCTTGCAAAGAGGCCCTTGAAGACTTGTTCAAGTTGCATTCAAACCCCTCCACAATTGGTGGCTTTATAGATTTGCCCCAAGCCTAAATTAGCAAAGTTGAAACTATCAACCTTGCCACATGTGTGAGTGGCCAAGGGAGGGCTCTTTGGCTGATAATTTTAGCTATTTTTAGCAGCCTTCCTCAGCTATAAAAACCCCCTTAGGCTGGTCATTTGAAAAACACACCTCAAGCATTCACATCTTTCCTCTCTTCTCTCCACTTTCTCTCTTCTTTTCCATTCCAAAATTCCCTTGCTTTCTTATCGATTTCTCCTCTTGGGAAAGGGGAATTCATCAGCTATTTGGAGTAGCAATTAAGTGTTCATAGCAGCCTTGGTCGACGAGGACAACAGAGAAGGAAGAACGAAGCAACTAGTCAAGCCATGGAAAAACACCGGATTTGATTCTTGTTCCCTATCTTTTTAATTTTTGTTGTTGTTAGCTTAACATATATATGAATATTTATGTTGTTGGAATGGTTGATTTAATCAATTTAGCTTGAATTTAATTCGTGTTAGGTTGATTGCATTTCGTTTGTTAAAATTATTAAAATTGTGTTATGTTGTTGTAGGCCTCGGTAAGATGCTTGATTAAGTAAAACCATGAATAAGTTATTCTTGCATTACAATTGTTAGGTAACTAATGAATTAATTATTTAAACGGATTGAAATTGTAATTAATGGACATAGTACTTAATCAGTGTATGTTTAATCATCTAAGGTAGCTGAGGGTTAGATTAGCAACAGTATCTGATGATACATTTGCCTTGCATAACTTGCAAGATTATTGTGATTAAACTATTTCAAGGTAAGGATACTTTGTTACCTCACATAGTCTTTTATGTGCCTATTAAATCGAGTTAATTGTTTGAATTGACATAGGGATATGTACAAGAGATTATTTCAATTTAATAAGTATGTATGTGCAATAACATATTTTCCTATTAAGATTTGTTTAATCGGTTGAATTGACATAGGGATATAGTCAAGAGATAAATGGATTTTAGTAGGTGAGTATGTTCATAAGTTAGCAAATTACCGAGTTGCCGTGAACTTATTTGTAACAATATAAACATGATTTTAATAATTCTAAGTTAAGAAATGTAATTAATCTCACACAATTATGTCATCTTGATTAAAATTGTATTTTGAAATAGTGCATTTGAGATTTATTTATTTAGTTCACTTAGTTTAAAATCTTAGTTTTTAATCACCCTCTTCAAACAAAATATTTTTCTTCACCAAAGTGTTTTAAATAGCATTCATAAATAATTCTTTTCACAGTCCCTGTGGGTACAATAACTTGACATTTACTTGTCACTTTATTACTTGTTGCGATTGTATACACTTGAACATTTCTGTCGTTCCAAGTTTTTAGCGCCGTTGCTGGGGATTGCGTTTTAAAAAAATCATTATTTATGAAGTTGTTAGTTTTGCATTTTGGTTTATTTTCTGTTTAAATTTTATAAATACTGCAAGAGTGACTGTTCAGTCAGTCTATGTTGTGGGCAACTTGCACACAACTCTTTGTATCACTCTTAGTAATCGTAGAGCGATTTAGTCTCTTTCTGATGCATTCCCACGATGTCTCTCCGTAGTTCGACCGCTCGAGTTGCAGGGAAGAACCTGTCAAGAAACAAATGAGACATGTCAGACCATGTGTTGACAGATCCTGAAAGTAAATAAAATGGCCACTCTCTAGCAGAGTCGGCTAATGAGAAAGGAAAAGCACGAAGTTTGATTTGGTCTTTGGTTACTCCCTAAGGCTCTATGCTTGTACACACCATATGGAACTCTTTAAGGTGGGTGTGCGGATTTTTGTTCTATAGTCCACAGAAAGTGGGTAGTAAATGAATCAAACTCGACTTTAACTCGAACGGTGTTTCTCCTGCCGGATAGGTTATACATAAGGGTTGTTATTCATCCGGTGCCACTGCGAGCTGGCGTATCGTCTGTTCGACCATCTCGTTTGGTTTGTCGAACGAGAAAATTTCCTCAGTGTAAGATATGGTTTTGAATCTTGGATTTCATCATTTACCACGTCGAATGGCTTTTTTCCGCAGTTGTCGAGCCAGTTTCTCAATTTCTAGTTCAGACTCTAAAGTTCCCAATTCTGATCTGGTCATAAGGTAAACAAACAAAAATTAGAAAAATATATCTAATCCCTAGCAACGACGCCAAAATTTGATGGGCGTCAAAACCACAAAAAATAATTCCTACAAAAATAACTCTAAATAGTAGTAAAAGGTGGTAGTAGGGTCGATTCCATGGGGATTGGTGTTATAATCAACTTTCGCGTTTAACTTGTGATCAGAGTTTTTGACGTGTTGATAGTCGTGGCTACAGCCGTGCCCACGACTCCAAATGGACCTATTAAAAACTAAATAAATAAGTCAGGGGAGTTTTGAAATGAGGAGTTTTCAAATGTTTAGAAACTAAATAATTGAAACAGCAAAAATAAATAATTAAATAAATTAGAAATTAAATTGAAAATTAAATTCAGATTTTTTAATCAAAGATAATAAGCCTTAGCCCTAACTCGGTAGACTTCGGATTAAGAATCGATCCTCAAAAATCAATCTTCTCCTCCAAACGATAAGCTGGTTATAGTAGTTAAGAACGTTCTAACCACCAATTCTTTCTCTCGTAGCTAGTCCCCGTACGACCTGCAAACCAACCCTTACCAGTTATCTAACCGAGATACACGTGCTCCCGATTCAAGATTCCGACAGCCTTGCGCTTTGAAGAACCCAACTCGAATTAACAGCCTCAACTGCTTGGGTCATTTAAATTCGATCACTTCTTCCTTGATTTTTTCTTAGAGATCTAAATACAGCACCGCAGACTCATTTCTCCAACTGTCAGCAAACACGACTCCAACCCAACATGCACTTTTTGACTTGAAATCGAGTTAAATTTAAGGGATGAGTTGTCAATCCCTATACTTAGGAAAAATGTGAATACCAATTGGAAAGATTTTTAGCTCGAATACTTATCTCACGATTCCCGACTGGAAAGAACACCAGCCTAAAGCTAAGATGGAATTTAGTGAATCATGAAATTATTCATGCTTTGTAGACTGTGAAAGGTGATTTGATGATGATTGTGAAGAATGGGAAAGAAAGGTACTTGGAAAGCAATTAGACCAATTTTGTAAAAACAAGGAAATGTAAATGAAAGTAGCAGTATGCTCACGCCAAATTGAAAGAAAAAGAAAATATTCTATTCAATTCCAAATTGAAGTCAGAATGTAGAATTAAGTGTGTCCTTCCTAAGTGCATTAAGGCCCTATTTATATACGTGGAATTTACTAATTTTGGCCTTAACCACTTTAAAATAAAATCAAATAAAAATAAATAAATAAAAAAGATTTTTTTTCCTATTTTTGGCTTTTACAAAGTCAAAAAATCTAATGAGTCTTTGACTTTCTCCACATTTTTTATTTGACCCATTTTATTGATTGTGTTTTAATTTGGTCCTTTCTGCTCGTTTTTGTCTCTTAGCATCCCAATTGCATCCCTGACAAGATTAAAACATAAAAGCACTAATTTAGCAGGGATCAATTTAGAAATAAACCGAATTAAACACAAAATGTCATGCAAATTAACATGTTATCACCCATTTAAATTGTGCCCTCTATAAATCCAAAATCCATGCTAAGATCAAAATTTTTTTTTCATCATCCAAAGCAACGGACTGTAGTGTCCATCTTGGTGTTGAGCCTCTTAGTGTATACTCAAACCTTCCATTCGGAGTAATACTCTTTTACCAACTTTAATAAGAAGTAAAAAAAGTTAAATAATCTCAAATTAATTTAACTTAATTGAAATTAATCTATATATAAAACACTAAATAAATAAAAACTTCCTACAAAGAGTTGCAAACAGTAGCATACGAAAGGCAACAAGTAATGGAGAACTAGGGAAGTAAGCATTCAATTTGAACAACAACCAACAACAATAAATAATCATTTGAAGAAGCAAAGGAGCCAACGAAACAGAAAATAAGAGTAATTTTAGTGGTCGGAGGCTGAATTCTGGTATTATGGATGAGGCTTAATGGTTATCAAAGTTCTCGCTAATTTAATCCACAACTAAGATAATTAAAAAAGAATCGTGTTGATAATGTGTTATAAAATAAATAGGCAGAAAGTAAAGAACAAAAAGAATGAGAGAGTAAAGAGAAAGCGTATTTTATTGATCAATAACAATATTTACAAAGCTTCTCTAAAGTCTTTATTTATAGACATAAGAAGTATAAATGAAGTAGAGATTTACTTCTAATGACTATTAGAATTTAAAGTACATCAAAACTTATCTTGATCTTGATGGACATCCACTTAATAAAATATTCATATCAAAGATTTTATTTTATCTTTTTAAATGCGATAATTGTTAGATAAAAATTAAAATTATGATTTTTTTAGTTTTCAAATATAATATTGTTTTAAATAGATAATTATGTGTTTTACAATATTTTAGATTTCAAGTAAACTAAAAATTGATAAATTAAAACTAACTAATAAATTTAAAATTTCTTGTTCTTTTTGGTAAACAAAGTCTCATAAAAAATGTTCTTGAAATTAATAGCATGAGAAAGTTAAAAAAAATTGGTTAAAATAATAAATAATTGATAATTTTTTTTTCTAAAATTTTAATCTTGATAAGTTAATTTGTAATATATTTGTATTTATAGTATCTTCATGATAATATAAATTTTCTTATTTATAATTAATGAATATATAAATAAAAAATTAAAAGAAAAATGTATTAAATTACAACCACATTTTAAGATAATCAATAATACTTGAACATTAATTTCAAAAAATGCGAAAGTAAAAGATGTTTAAAAATAATAATACATGTTTTCATGATTAATTAAAATATTTATTTTGGTGCTCATGTTAAAATAAAAGTTTAAATCGTAATTTTAACAAATATTCAAGTAAATAATTAGTTTTATTATAAACAAATAAGAGTGAAAGTAAACAACAAGTACGCATTTTATTAATCAATAGAAATATATACAATGTTTCTTCAAAGTTTATATTTATAAATATAGGAAATATAAATGAAATAAAACTCTACTCATAATTAATATTAGAGTCCTAAAATATATCAAACTTATCTTGATCTTGATGGACATCCACTAAATAATAAAATACTTATAACACTCTCCTTGGATGTTCATTGGCAAATAATGTGCACCGTTAAAACCTTGTAACGACCCAAAAGTTAGTGGTGTCGAAAATAGTGATTTTGGAACTCATTCTTGATGTTCAAGAATTAGATAGTTAATTAAGGTAAAAATGTATCGACCCTAAAGTTATTGGTATTAGAAAATCCCATTTTAAGACCCAAGTTTTGAAAACTAGACTTGTAAATATTTTTATTAAATATTACGGAGTTATATTAGAGGTGAACTGAATTTTGGATAAATAACTTTATTGAATTAGTGATTAATTAAGGTATAAGGACTGGTAAAAATTTAATTACTATAAATTTTATTAGTTAGAAATGAAATAGGAACTAAGTGGTAATTGAACCCCTTTAGAATCTATAGTGGCCGGTTGTAAATTAAAGTACATAAATGTTTTTAAATATTAAACATTAAATAAATCAAACAAATGATAAAACTTGGGTGGGATGAAAGACAACAGGTTTTTTCTCTTTACATTCTCAACTTTCGAACCAAAGAAGGAACACCGGTCTAAGTTGTCTATTTTCAATCCTAAAATTGGTTAGTGTAATTTAGTCTCTCTTTTTCTTTTATAATTTTCATATTTTTAAAATTTCGAAAGCCTAATCTAGCTAACCCATATTTTTTGAAACTATTAAAATTTCAAAATGTTGTCATTGATGAATATAACTAATTTGGTTAGAGTTGATGTTAGAAATGAGAATATAACTAATTTGAAAAGTGAAAATTGTTAATTTTGAACATAGGGACTAAAGTGTAAATATTTTAAAATTGGTATGAAATTTTTATAATTATAGATAATATGTGGATGTATAAGGATGAAGTTGAGATGATTTTTCAAACCGAAGCTCAAATTTGAAAGTGATAGTAATTTCAATTTTAAGGGTTAAATTGAATAAAATGTATAACATTAGGGGACATCCGAAAGATGAAATTGAATTGATATATGCTTAACATAGACTTTTATACGGTATCTGGAATTAATAAATTGAAATGAATTAATATTTAGATTGGGAAATTGAACCAACCGGAGGATAATAGCGGAAAAGGAAAAATTGTGGATTAGTCATCGACGTCTTATTGTAGCTGTTTTGTCTGGTAAGTTCATATGAAACTTACTATGTAAATTTTATTATATGTTTGATTATATTTAATGTTTTTTAGTTATATTAATTATAAAATTGATGATATTGGCTTATAAGGAACTAAAACGTAAATTATAAATTGTACGGTAAGTACGAATAGGTACATGGATGTTGGCTTAAATGGATTATATGTTTAATATTATTAGATGATATGCTAGAATTATATAAGTTTGGAATAGAAATGTGGCATAAATAATTTGTGCCTTATTGAGTTGGAACAATTATACAAATGAGAATGTTGTAAGTTAGAAATGGTACTATGTAGGGCTAATATATATGTTTATTTTGGGATGATAGTTTTGGTTTGAACCTTGATGAATGTTTACTTTTGAAATGGTAAAGGATATATGAAGATGTGTATGTGATGGTAGCTTGTTAAATGGTATATGTATCATTTGAATGGCAAAATTTGATAGATTTATAATCGTTTGAACTTGGTTATATGTTGCATGTACTTAGGAGATGTCATATTATCTTGTTATGCTTAGTTTGGTTGGGAACTTAGTTGATATTGAGTCTATAATGTACTTAGAAAATGTTTAATATGCACAAGTTTATTATCATGCTGTGGTATATATGTGTCGGCTTTTAAGCTACATGATTGAGCATGAATGAATTGAAGAATTGGATGGTTAATTAATTAAGATGGTTAGTTGTTGTGAATTGGTGCCTATGAGATACATTGGTTAGTTGATTATTAGGTTATCCAAATAGGAATTTGTGTATGCTTTTAAGATGATTTTTTAGGTGTCTAAGACACAAATCGAAAAGGGTTTGAGTTTGAGGTATGAAAAGAACTAAAAACATGTGATTTTTGGCCATCTGGGAAAAGGTATTGATACCTTGGTTTGAGGTATTGGTACTTTACCAAATGAACAACGTTTTAAAAATGAAATAATGCCAATTTGGTATAGGTACTTGGCCTTGGTATCAGTACCTACACTTGAATTTTAAAAAAGTTTTTAGTTTGGTCCTCCTATAAGCTCGGGATAACTCCGAAGCTCTCATAAGCTCATTTAAGGCCCGATTTTCATTTAATATTAATTTATGCATGAATTTATACCTTAAATCAATGATGGAATAAATTGTTTCTATATTTGTATGTACTTTGCGAGTGTTACACGAGCTGGGTTTATATGCAAAATAAATCAATGTGTGGATCGTGTAAATGTGCAAGTTGTGTCAAGGCATGAACTGTCACTGTAACATATGTGTGAACTGATTCCATAAGTAGTTATGCACTACCTAATTTTTTCATGTATACACGAACTGGTTTTATCAAGTGTGTGCAAACTAATTCATTAACGTTGTTATTAGTGAACTAACTTGGTATTACGTGTAGATGCGAGCTGTTGGTAAAGCATCTAAGTATAAGCTGAACCATTGAAGTATCCTGTAACACTCCAAACTCGATCCTAAAGAGGATCCAAGAATGGTGTGTCACTATTTTAAAATCATTTTCTTGGAAACCATATCTAGCGTATACCAATTTACTACAGTTTATGCTAGTATGAAATATAAACTAGTTGTCAATCAAAGATAAATAAGATGATACATTTGAGAACCATAAATACTTTACTGAAATTTCATTGAAATCATATTTTTGTAAGCACAAGTTTATATACAATTTTTTTCTTCAACGGTGGACATTTGACACCACCCCCATATCATGCTTAATACAAAATACAATGAGTCTCACGACAACAGTTGTCCTCTGGCGTAGTCTTCAAAGATTCCTTTATTTCGTCAGCATGCCTGAGAAGGAAAGGTAACTAAGTAAGTTTAAAGAACTTAGTGAGTTTCAGAAGAAAACATTGCAATAGTTACATATAATTCAAGTAAGCCTTTTCAACTCAACAAAGTCACACAGTTCGCTAGATGGTGAATATCAAACACAGATAGGCTATATGCCGGACACGATTCCTTTGGCATGTACACTACGCCCATACAGCCATACAAACTACCTTATTTGTGTTAACCACAAACCCTAGTCCATATACAGAGCCATATCAATTTTCATTCATTTTCCTTTATCATGATTTGCAACACTTGCCCTACTAGTGGCAACACGACTATTTTCATGTATCATGATTTGACAGTTCAATGCTCATTTCATTGAAGGCAATGCCATGAATTCATTTCCATGTATTAGATCATGTTATTCATTTTAGAAGCAAGGGTAGTGGTTTAAACACAAAAGAAGGTTCTTACATTTTAACACAAACAGACTAAACCAGACTAATAACAACAAACATTCATCACTCTTGTACAAACATTTCATCTTCACAGAATATGTAGACTTACCGTAAACCAAACATGAACAAAGGCATTACATACACATAGAGTAAGAAGGAACTCACCAGAAAACACAACAAGTTCAAACAACAGGACTCTTGCCCTTATCACGAGAACCTTAAAGAGTGTCTTGAGCTATAATATAAATAGTTAAACTTATCAGACTGTATATCAGAAAACTAAACAAACTTGCAAGTAACATCATCACAAAACCCAAATTCAGGAAGTTTCATTCCTTGCACTGAAAACTAACGCTTAAGTGTGTAGCCCTAAAGTCACATAAATAACCATGAAAATAACCTAAGGTTCATTGGCATTTATCAAGTGCTAAAAAAATGAAAAAGTTGGTTGAGTATAACGAACCCAAATCTTCAAGCAGGTCTTTTGTCTTAGGCTTTCCAAGAGAAAAATACAGAGAAAGTTTGAGAAGAAAATGTAAATACAAGAAAAGATGTAAAAGCTTACTCAAGAAGCTAATACCAACTTTATACAGATAGACACAAAAGTTAGGTTTAGTGGATAAATCTGATTATCCTACTAACCTCCTCGATTCCTGTAATTAAGAACTTTCTATCTCTCATCATGAATACGAGTCTTATCGGTTACGATAACTTAGTTCTATTCTAACCAATTCCCAATTATCTAACTAAATTGTTCAACCAGTATCATAAATTAATAATATAATAAATGATTTTATCAAACTGAGGACTTAACATATTCGTCTAATAGTTGGGGTGGCGTATACTTTTTAGAAGAGTCCGCCAAACCATCAAGCTTGCCTATCACAGGCTTCACCCAATGATGCACTTACAGACTTACATACTTAGTCACAATTAATACCTTACCCACTCAAAAATTGCTCTAAACACCATACCCAGATAAACAATATTTGAACACTAGGATTATGCCGAGCGGGATGTTACATATCCCATAGCTCAGGTCTAGCAACCGGATCGAGCGAGGGGTGTTACAAGTTTTGTTTTCCTAACATGTTTAGATTAAGAATGATAAGCTTGGAAACTTCATGTTATAAGTAAATGGTAGATATGTACATAAAGATATACATATTTACTTAGATTAGAACTGTTAATGCTAATATTATCTTTTTAAATTATAGAAATACCATTGAATGCTTTCTCAGAATATCGATTGTTAATTCCATGGGCATGTTAGATTTAATGCAAGATTTTTGTACATTGTCCTCAGTATCTAATTCGTCGTCCCAGTCTCAGAAATGTTTGTTTCAAACGTTACTTGATTGACATGTACCTAATAGGTTAAGTTTTGTGGTAGCCAGAAGATGTTTTAATTAAATTTTACACCTTATATTCTAGTAGAAATATAAATTGGATTTATTGTATGTTATTAGGTGCTTTTATTAAACAAATATATATTTTATTTAGTATGATTAAGGAATGTTTATTGTTAGATAATTATCATATAAATTGTATAATTAAATTGTGAAATTGATCAGTGTTTCTCTGACAATGAATGTGACATCCTGTTGCTTAGACCCGACGATTGGGTCTGGTAATAGGGTGTTAAATTTAGTTTTATCAGAGCTATAGGTTTAGTTGATTTTCAAACTAAATCAAGCTCGAAGATCTTGTTTAGAGGTACATACTAAGGTTGAGTCGAGTTAGAGCTGGGGTTGGATTTTGATTGTTAATTATTTTGTCTTATATTTGAAATTTTTTGATGAGCTTAGATATGATGTTGGAGAAAAAATAGCAGTAATAATAACCCTGTAAGAAGTGTAAAGCAAGTGAAGATGAAAGCACATGGTGATGATCAAACCGGTACTCAAGGAAGGAACAAATAATATAGATCTTACTAAGATAATCGAGGTATTGAGGACTTACTTCATGTAATAAGGAATTTGCTTCAAGGAATAGTGGAAGTGGTTCTGTAGACTGCAATATTTGCTACAATCAATCAAATTATAAGGTCTAAAAATGTTGACACTTCTTTAGCAAAAAAATTTCAAACCTTCGAAAAAAGAGTCGATACCTTTAATTCACAACCTTTTCCTAAGAAAACTAAGGAGTCTCACGGATCATGGAGATCAAATTTATTAAAAAAAACAGGTTAGAAAAAGAACAGACCGATAAACCGACAGTATTGATAAATGATGCTAAAAGTCTTACAAAAGAGGTGACAATTCCAACATGTGAACACTATGGAAAGAAGCACAAAAACAGATGCTAGAAGAAAATAGAAGCATGTATCGATACGGATCACTAGAGAATTTAGCTTAAGTTTGCTCAAAAAATAATAAGAATGTTCCTGCTAATACTCAAAGATTTATCTCTACAGTTAGAGGTCGAGGAGTCATTATTGGTGAAACAGTAACACAGAGATTCGGTATGTATTTTTATTGGTGGCCAGGAATAAAAAGAGATGTAGTTGAGTTCGTAGCTAAATGCTTAACTTGTCAATGAGTTAAGGCAGAACATCAGGTTCCCACAGGATTACTTCAGCCCATTTCTATTCCTGAGTGGAAATAGGAACGCATCATGATGGATTTTGTAATGGGATTACCATTATCTTCGAGCAAGAAAAAAATTGTTTGGGTGATTGGTGATCGACTTACAAAATGGCTTTTGAATCAGGTTGGGATTGTTATTTACCTTTGGCTGAATTCGTGTACAATAATAGTTTTCAATCAAGTATTTAAATGGCTTCGTACGAAGATTTATATGGTCGTAGGTGTTAAACACCTGTTTGTTGGATGGAATTATGTGAAAGAAAATTTGTTAGGCAAAATTGATTCAAGAAACTGAAGACATTGTTAAGATAATCCGAGATATATTGGAAATACCTGAAAAGAATTGCATAATAAACGTCTTCCGTTATTATAAATTCTATGGCGTAGTCATAGTGTTTAGGAAGTGAATTGGGAACTAGAAGAGATGATGAGATCTCAATAACCCTACTTCTTTTCAGTTAAATTTCGGGGACAAAATTTAATTAGTGAGGGAGAATTGTAACGACCCGATGCCAGGGGCGTTAGAAAGTGTAATTCCGGTTCTCTATTTTATTAAATCAGACCCTTTAATGCTTTTATTAAATGAGGTTAGTTTAGTAGCTAATTAATTTTTGGATTAGTGAATTTTGTGATATTAGAAATTATTAAAGTTTAGGGACTAAATAGCGTAAGGGATAAAAGTTGATTTATAAATTGAAATAAACTAAAAGGACTAAAATAGTAATTAAGCAATTATTTAGTGTGGTGGACGACACGAATAATGTATGTTGTATATATATTACTTAATATATATGTATGTTATAATAAATTATATAAAATTTATGTAAATTATATTATATAATAATAATAGTTATAATAATAGAAACATATAATAAAAGAAAGAATAAAGAAATAGAAAGAGGAATGCATGCAAATTAAAGAAAGAAACAAAAAAGTTCGACGACTTCAAAATTTCAATTTTTTAGTCAATTTAGTCCCTTATACTTGTAATTTTTACGTTTTTGGAATCCTGGTACTTAAGGCTACCCGGCCCACGTCGTAATTTTTAGTATTGTTCAAGATTTTAGAAGTTGACATTGTTGAATAGTTTAAGTATTAAGGATTAAATAGATAGATCTTTAAGTTAGAAATGTAAAAGGGATAAATTGTGGAATTAATTTTTGATTTTGAACATTAGGGACTAAATTGTGAAAAATTAAAAATTAAGGGGTCGAATTGGAAAAGAGAAAGTTAAATGTGGTCTAGAGTGAAATTAGTATAAAAATATGAAGTTAAATGTGAAGGTTAAAATTAGTCTCAGTTTAGGGACTAAATTGCAGAATAAGTAAAATATAGTGTGAAAATTGAAATTTAATGTGAAATTGAAATGTGTAATTTTAATGTGATGTAATTGTTTTATTCTGTAGCTAACGTTGTATCGGAATCCTCGAGTAAAAAGGGAAAGGATATAATCAACGTCGAATAGCTCGAAATTCACGATTTGTGTTTCTATAATCCGAATTAAATAGTAGATTATTGCATATATAATTGTTTGCATATGGTAAGCATTTGAGGTGAGTACTTTGGTACTTTGGGATTGAATTAAATTAATAATTGAAATGAAATGGATTGATTTTGTATATTATGAAATATATTGATTATGAATATATGTGTATTGGGAAAAATGTGATTATTATCAAATTGAATATATGCTTATATGTGATGATATACATTCATGAACTTGAGACATTGGTTGTATGAAAAGTGAAATAAATCTCTATTAATTGTATCAGGCTGAGTTGGATATAGATGGCATGCCATAGGATAGAAAGAGTTCAGGGATTACTTTAACCTAGAGTCGATGAGGCACTAGGTGCCAATTTGCTTTGGTTTAACCGATGAGACACTGGGTGTCAATTTATATAGCACTGGGCACAGTTATTACTTCAGATTTATCCGGTGAGGCACTGGGTGCCAAACTGGTATGTTGGTTGGATTCGTGTATTCGTCTGAGTCCGTGTATCTGTCCGAGTCCGTGTCGTGTTAATAGGGGAAAGTAAAATAATAATTTATATGATTGATATTGAAATGGAAAATATGAGAAATGAGTATGAGATGAAAAAGATTGAAATGGCAAATATGAGAAATGATTATGAGATGAGAAATGAAATATGAAATGATGAATTGAGATGTGAAACTTGAATGAATTCAAGTATTGATCAAATATATCAATCATGCCATTGTATGAGATGATGTATTCAAATGTTAAATGAAATGCCATTGATATATACTTATATATTTGATCATGTGAAAATCTTAGTAGATGTGAATAAGGAATGAGCAAAAATTATACTATTGAATTGAAACACATGAACATAGCTTACTTGTTGCATTTTGCATTTCAAATACTTATATCAAGTTTATATTATTCAGATTATAGAAATACCACTGAGTTTTACTCAGCGTGCGATTTTGTTTTCCGTGCGCAGGCTAGGTACTGTTCAATTTATCACCGACTCAGCATCAAATCACAAATCCCGAGCTCAAGTGTGGTGATATTTCATTTTGTAATGGCATGTACTTAGGAAGTCTTTGGTTGATATTTTTTATAAGGTGTGGTTATCTTAGTTGCTAGTGAAATGAAGCTTAAATGTGTATATGGTTGTGGTTGAGACTACGTTAGTATGTTAGCCAAATTTTTATTTGGTATGTGTTAGATTAAAGTTTGGTAGCTTAAATAGTTAAGTGATATTCCAATTATGGTAAATGTGATATGAATGAAAGTCTTGAATGTTTGATGTGTTGTTGATGTATTTGAATATATAAAATGAGGTACTAATGACGGTACATTGGTTAGGCATATTAGGTGATGAATTTAGTTTATTTTGGGCATGTTTAATCGTGTTTAGAATAGGTTAAATGTGTTGTAATTGAGTTGCTTACTGCCTAAGAAAGTAGGAAATGGTAAACTTGAGTTTTAAGGTACTTTTAGGTGCACACGGCCTAGCCACACGGGCGTATGTCGCACACCGGCAACACACATGGGCAACACACATGGGCGTGTGACCCAAGTCAGAGAGTTACACAGCTTGGCCACACGGGTGTGTGACCCCTTTAATCAATTTTTTTGTAACTATTTCCTAAACTTCCAAAATATTTTCAAATTAGTCCCTGCCTGTTTTTAAACTACTTTTAAGGTCTCGTAGACTCAAAATAGGGGCTGTAGGAGTAATTTTTACTCTTTATTGGGGTGGATTAGCAAACCTAAATTAAGTGCATTTCACTAACATCATCAAAGATAAATTAAAAAGATAATCGTAGACAGAGTACGTACCAATACTCTGATGCTAATAATTGGAATAGTCTTGTATGTATTCGAATTCTAACATTCAAGAAGGGATAAATAGTGATAAGAGTGTAAACAGTGGAAGACCAAGTTTAGCATTCAATAGCATAAATCATTCTTCGATTGTATAATATTCTAGTATGATATAATCTGATTGTTTGTGACCTGCCCCTGTATATTATATTCTTAATGGCTAGTATATATATGTGTAATTATGATTGATTAATTGTATGACGTGTTAGTAATTCCTATAACCCTAATCTGACGGCGAAGAGGGGTTAGGGGTGTTACAAATTTTATCTACAAGTATGTTTTGCATCTAAAACAAGTGGCAATTTATCTGCAAATTAGTGGTGGTTTATCCACAAACCAGTGCATAAGTTTGGATGAGTTCTAGAGAACTCATAGTATGGTGTTTAACGGGGGGATTGGACTTTTTCTAATAAATTGAAATTGCATTGACATTCATAAGCATGTGTATACAAAACTGTGAAATCAAAAGTATTATAGTGATGTGTTATTCTGATAAACCGATACTATGAGATTTTGAATTACTATACGAATGTATTTATTCCAAGAATTGTTATCTATTATGATATGCTTACTGTTCTACACTGATTTTCTTGTGATTGGACACACACTGAGCTTCTTAAGCTTACCCCCTTGTTTTCCATCTTCACAGTCAACCCACCAGGTTAGGATGTGGAAACAAAATGCGAAGGGCTCGGCTTAGATAATTTTTCTTATTAAAAATATTTTAGACTTTATATTATAATTTCTACTATTCGGAACTGTACTGTTTTAATTGAACTGTGGCCTGAGACTTAAGTTTAGGGTTTATTAGCATGCATGATATTTAATTTTGAATTTAGGATATTGACAAATGGATTTAGAATTAATTATGCATAAAATAATTCTGATTTTACTTAATTAAAACTAAGATGAATATCACTTTCCCGCTGCTAGACTATAAATAAATTTTAAGTAATAAATAAATTGGAAATTAACTAAGTTTTCAAAAGTAGTAATCGCTATAGGGAGAACATTAAACTTAATTAGTTTTGTTAACTCGTGAGCTTTTCTAAAAATAGGCTAAGTTTTATTCGGATATATAAACAAATGTTTTAAAATGGTTGTTTTATAAACTCCGTTAGCTTACTGGACCATTTCAGTGGCCAATGCAATCTTCTGAATTCAGGCCTAACACCCAAGCCGGATTGGGGAGGTTACACTCATTGTAATACCCCTAACCCATATCCGTCACCGAAATAGGGTTACAGAGCATTACCGAAGTTTACTGATTTAAAACAATTTACACATATCATTTACTATTCATAACCAAAATCAAACATATTCCATCATAATGTCCGTTGAATGGGCCCTCGAGACACAATTTATGCTTTAGAAACAAGTTGGGAATAAATCGAGAACTCAGAGAATTTTTCGCAAAATCTCAAAAATTTTTCTTAAATGTAGAGGACACACACTCATGTGGTCAAGCCGTATGAGCTTGTGTCCCAAGCCATGTGGGCATTCAATGTGAGGCACACAGGCATGTCCTATCCCGTGTCCATGCCCATGTAGCTCTCTGACTTGGGTCACATGGCTAGCCACACGCCCATGTGCTAGGCTGTGTGAAAAATTTAATTTTCAAAAATTAGGTGCAAGAGTCACATGGCCAAGTCACACGCCCATATGCTAGGTCGTGTGACACACACGGTTGAGACACATGCTCGTGCCTCTGCCCGTGTGAGTAATTCAAAGCATTCTATTTCTCAAATTTTAAGATGCAGGGGACACACGGCCAAACCACATGCCCATGCGCAAGGCCGTGAGTCACACATGATTGAGACACACGCTCGTGTCTCTGCCCGTGTGGACAAAATAAGGTCATTTCCAAGCCTTATTTCTCACCCAAATTGCCTTCCACCTACAAAAACACTTAAACATGTTCACCAACCAATTCAAATCATTCAAATCAAGCCAAATTCATGTATTTAGTATGACATAATATCAACTATATGCATATTTGACTTAATGTGTTAACTCAATTTAACCATCAATATAACGATATGCTTTGCATCACTTAACCATTTCAAACACATACCAAGCATGATAAAGCTACACACAAATATATATACTATTACTTCAAAATATAATTATTACAAGCCATTCCAATGGCTAGTTCCAACCAAAATATTTCTTCTTTATGCTTAACTTAGCTTATACATGTCATTATACCAAAAGTTAGTTTGATTATATACCGAGAAGTCCAAGGGATAGTGTGATGTGTCTCCGACCAAGTTCCAACCTTCACGAGCTTCCGAATACTATAAAACAGAGGAAGTAAAACAGAGTAAGCATATTATACTTGTAAGTTTGTATAATAGAAAATTAACTTACCACTCATTTACATTTAAGATAAGCATACAAAATTCACCCAAAGAAATTTGGCAATTTGCCTAAACACATATAATCTCAAGAAACTTGTTAGTCATGTATTACATGTAAACATCAAGAATCAAGGATGAGCTCATCATGTAATAACTTTCATGTACATATGCTTTTCATATCATATTTCCATTTAACATGTGCATTTCCATGAAAAATCATCTTAAGCTCAGTTTAACCATGTCAGAACTTTGCCCGTTGAATCTATTTGAAATATCGATGGATACACATCTAGTACACTCGATATGTACAAAATTGTAATCCGTCAACTCATATTCAGAGGTACCCATTAGGGTACATTATCAGGAAGCACTCTCTTGAGCCATAAAACAAGATGCTCATGTGAGCCATGTAACAGGAAGCTCATAAGAGTTTAAAACAGGAAGCTCATTGAGCCTAATAGGTAACTCCAAAGAGTTATTATCAGGAAGCTCCGAATAGCCATATAACAGGAAGTTCAAGCAAGCCATATCAAGAAGCTTACAAAGAGACTATATCAAGACGCTCATAAAGAGCCACGGTATGTTTGCATTATATGTAGGATCCATAGCGATCATATAACAGGACGCTCACAAAGAGTTACGGTATGACTGCAACACATAGAGGGTCAATACCGATCGGGATGCTCGCAGGAACCATGTAACGGGAAGCTCGAGATGGCTTATAATAGGATGCTCGTAAGAGCTATGGTGTGTCCACAACATTATGCAGGACCACAACCAATACGAGAAATCCTGTATCCATTGAATTTCATTTATTCAAATGGGACTTAACGTTTATAGGGTATTATCGAATATGTGACTGATTTTCATACATAAGACATATTATACAATTCACACATATACAAAATTCAATTCAAACTAATATACGTAATTTAGTTACACAAACTTACCTCGATAATTGTTCGTGTTCATAGGCTACTAATCCGATACTTTTTGTTTTCCTCGATCCAATTTCGAACTAGGTCTATCCGGATCTATATGAGTAAATTTAACTTATTTTAATAAAATTTGCATTCAATTTCATCCAATTCACATCCTAGGTAAAATTACCATTTTACCCTATACTTTTAATAAATGACGATTTTATCCCTAAGCTCGGAAAATAAAATTCATGCAATATAATCCTTATTCCAAGCCTAACCAAAATTTTCATATAACAATAACAATCCATGTATTTCACAAAAAATAGAAATTTTCCATAAATTTTACATATTTTCAATTTAGTCCCTAAATCACAATTTCATGAAAATTTCCTTTACAAAAGTTGTTTATCTATCAACAACCTTTCATTTTCTACCATAAATTTCAAAATTTCAGAATACTCATCCATGGAAAAAATTTTATACTTTGATAAATTTGCAAATTGATCCCCAAAATAGATAGATTAGGTTATTACGATCTCGAAAATATAAAAATTACTAAAAACAGGACAAGAATTCATACCTAATTGAGCCAAAACAACTTGCTTGAACTCACTTTCTTTAGCCAGGGTTTCCATGTATTTTATTTTGGGGAAGTTGATGAAATAAGATGATATTAGCTTATTTTCATCTTTAATTAATTCAATTTCCAATTTAGTCATTTTCTTTTTCTAATTTCCCATGGATGAATCATCATAAATATCTACTAACTCCATTTAATGGTCTAATTTTCATATAAGGACCTCAAAATTTTCAATTTCATAGCTATTTGATCCTTTTAGCTACTAGAATTCAACTTTTGCATTTCCTACAATTTGGTTCTTTCTATAATTAAACATGAAACCGATAAAATTTTCTTATCAAAATTTTCATACATCTTTCCTATCATAATGTAGACCATACAATAATATTAAAATAAATTTTCTTTCTAACTCGGATTTATGGTCCTGAAACCACTGTTCTAATTTCACTGAAAACAGGTGGTTACACTCAAACATTATCAGCACGCAACGCAATGCACCGTATCAACACTCGACACACGATTAGCATGCAACACACCATTTCATTAACATAATTTTAAACAAAATACAACATTTAAGTAACTTCTTATAACTACCACATCATCGTCTTCATTGTAATACGTAATTCTCTTTTCTTGATTGAAGGAAAAAAATCTGGAAACAAAAGTCCAATTTTCTCAACATAAAAATCTTGTACTTGTGTTTAAAAGAAAATAAACTATCAACTTTTTTTTTCATTCATTTTTTGTCTTCTTTTCTTTGTCTTTCTTGATTCAAGGACTTTGAGATTATGTCTTGAAAGCAGAAGGATTTCAGTTAAAAGTTGTGTTTGTAAGTGATAAAGACTTGTTGAGGTGTCATATATTTCTTTTTATTTTATTTTATTTTTTATGATTTTTATAGAGCTGTTTTATAAATTGAACTTTCAAGATATTTATCTTAATTTATTTTAAAATTTTAAATATCTCCTTAATATAATCCTTTATGTTATAAATGTTATTTAATGGATGTTCAACCTTTAATATTTCTTATCCCTTGACCTTCCACCTTTCATCTTCTTTAACATTTAACCTTTCATCTCCTTGTAACCTCTTTTTCTTATTTATGAGTTAGAATTTGAAAATTCTAATCTCCCTATATATATAGTTGAGTATACTACTTGTAAGTATGATGAAAAATTATAGAATGTAATAGAAATCCTCATATTCTCATATTCATCTTTTATCTATTTTTTTGTTTATAATACATTATCAGCACAAGCGCTTACATCAATCTAAAAGTCTTGCGTTTTCCATTAGTTTGGATCAAGGTATGTAATACATTTTATCAAGATGTCCATTATGATAAAATTACTTATGTTTATAATTTGTTTCATTTTTTAAGGGTTCCACTAATCTCGTAATTTGTTAAAAACTTTTAACATAGTCAAATTACTTGTAATTCATTTTATGACTAAATTGTTGTAATTATTTGGATTTTTTTATCTATTATGTTATGATTGAAAGTTTTTTTAAGGGGTTACTAACGTTTGCTTGAATGTTTGTTAATGAACTACTTATATTTATATTAAATTTATATTGTAGCGATATCATTAATGTCGAACCTCGCAAAACTTGAATTTGTGGCTCTTGATATAACTGGAAAGAACTATTTATCCTAGATGTTAGATGTTGAAATACATTTAGATGCAAAAGGCCTTGGTGAAGTTATAAATGAAGGAAATGAAGCATCTAGTCAAGATAAGGCCAAAGTTTTGATATTTATTCACCATCACCTCCATGAGGGACTAAAGACTGAATATTTGACTGTTAAAGATCCACTTGTCCTTCGGAATAGTCTAAAAGAAATATATGATCATCAGAAACTGTAATACTTCCTAAAGCTCGCTACGATTGGCTGCATTTGAGATTACAAGATTTTACATCTGTGAGTGAATATAACTCAACTATGTTTAAAATCACTTCCTAATTGAAATTATGTGGAGAGAACATAATTGATGAGGATATGTTAGAAGAAACATACTCCACATTTTACGCAAATAATGTTGTCTTGCAGACACAATATCGTGAAAAACGTTTTAAGAAATGTTCTGAATTAATATCTTGTTTTCTTGTGGCTGAGAAAAATAATGAACTGTTAATGAAAAATCATGAGTCACGTCCAATTGGCTCTACTCCATTCCTTAAAGCTAATGTGACATCATATAATGGAAAGGATAAATGCCACACTAGCAGTTGTGGTCGAGGACATGGACGTGAACGAGGTGGTGATTTTAGGAGAGTGTGAGCATACGTGCTACACTTACATGGAGATAGCATACTACTTTATGAGTCATGTGGTGTATTTTGGAGATCCATTTATCCAATGAGTATATAATTTGCCTATATTTCATATTCACGAATTGCCAATAGATCACTGTGTTGAGTATGAAAATTGTGTTATATGTGAATTGTTAAAATATGTTTTAACCCTAACATGTTTGGTGTGTATATATTTGTGTTGTATGCATGTATTCACTGAGCTTTCGCAAGCTCACCCTTTTAATTTACCTTGCAAATAAATAGTTTCCGGGTTAGTGACGAGGGTGGTAAATCGGTGATCCATCATAAGGCATTTTTTAGAGTATGTGTCTTGAGATTTTAAACTCTGAAGGAAGGCAATGTGAGTCATTCCAAGGGATTAGTACTAAAACTAGACTTAGACTTTTTTTAAACAAAAGTTCAACAGGTTGTAAACGAACATTACGAACTGTTTATTTTTTCGGGGGGGATTTTCAAACACTATAATTGTTTACTTGATTTCCAATTTAGATGGTTTTAATTACTTGCTTAATGTGATGATAATTAATTTAACTAAAAAAATTTTGCAGCCAAGTATTAAGGTACGCCTTATACCTTTTGATTGTGTGAATGAAATGATTAATTTAGAAAAGCATACACTTAGGTCTAATTTCTTATATGAAATATTTTGCAATTGCGTGGTGTCTATGGTTGGTTGGTGTGGTTCATAAAGTTTTAAACGGAGAGTCATCTCAGTGGCTAATGTGATGTTTCGAATCCGGGTTGGACCATCCCAGTTGGGTTTGGGTCGTCACAGGAACACTGTGATGTGCAGATTTCTTCTAGTTGTTGATTATTGCTAATATATATTTAATTAATTTTTTCTCTTTTTTATTATTATTTTAGTCTAATGCATGAGAATCATTTTTGCCAAAGGTAATTCTCATGCAACGGGAAAAATGTAGATACTTTACTAATGTTCCAATCAATAGTAATTCTGAAAAATATTGTTCCTTGCATGAGCGTCGTTGGAAACAACTTTTTTTGGGAACGTGATGCGATCCCAGCCGCATCATTTTACGACACAACTCGACGCCATCGAGATTGGCTTAAACAAGAGGGGCCTAAGTGCAAAATGAAGCTTAATTTTAGTTTTTTTTTCATTTGTGTGCAGGCCTTAATTAAGCAAGCTGGGGTTGGAAACCATTGCTGGAATAACCGAACAATCAAAGATGTCTGATTCAAGTGTTCCATGCAATGGCCTATAAGCTCATTCAGTTCGTTCATAGCTCATCAAAGCTCATTGAGCTCAACATTAATTGGTTTTAGCTTGTGCATCAATTTGCTGAAAAATCCAATTCGGTTTCAGCTGAAATTTAGCTTTATTTAATTTTGCGTTTTGAGCTACTTAGTTGCTGGAATAAACTTAAATAATATTTAGTTTAAGTATTAAATGTGTCTTAAGTTATTTAATATGTCTAAGTATTTTTGGCATTAAATTTGTCTTAGTTAATTAATTTGTATTAATTTGCACAGCCATTTAATTTTTCTAAAATCTATTTAATTTTTCTTAGCTCAAACAACTCTTTAAAGTGTCTTAGACTTAGACAACTTAATTGAGTTAGTTAATGTGTCCTTACCGAATTTTAGTTCATTTTTTAGGTGTAACAGCCCTGTTTAGACCCTAGTCGGACAGTGGTTTCAGGACCACAAATTCGAGTCAAAAAAATATTTTTATATTATTTTGTGTGTTTATAGCATGTGAATTAATATGTGTGAAAATTTCGTGAATTAATTTTATTGATTGGTTGTCTAATTTGATAAAAGGACTTAATCACATAAAGTGAAAATTTTAAGTTCTATTTGTTAAAGGCATCAAATTGATATAAAATGGAAATCTGGAGCACTTGTATCTCAATTATACCATTAATAATAGTGGTGTACACTATTGGACAAGGTTAGGGGAATTTTAATGATAATGCATTAAGGGCATAATGGTAAAACATGAATTATTGTTAATAAAATTAAAATAAGACAAAATGTTCATCTTTCTCATGCATTCCACCACCGAATATTGAAGAAAGAAATAGCCATTCAAGCATTTTAGGTTTCGGCACACTCATAGCTCAATTAAGGTATGTTTTGAACTCGATTTTTGAGGATTTTTAAGTTTTTGAGATCGTTGCTTTGTATTCTAGCTAGCTCGTGTCCTAATTTTTGAATTGGTTGATGAATTTTTGAGTTTCCATTGATGATAGCTAGATGTTTTGGTTGTTTGATGATGAAAAATAAATATTTGTTGATAGATTATTAAATTTTGTTAAGTAATTTTTGATAAAAATCCAAATTAGGGATTTATTTGTGAAATTTGTAAATTTAGGGGTTGAAATGTGAAATAAATGGGCTGCTATAAACCTTAGTAAAATTTTGTGAAATTTTGCGTATTTTGTGTTATTTTGAAATAGGGACTAAATTGAGAAAATATGAAATGTTAGGGGCTAAAGTGAAAAATGCCCAAATTATGTATTTTTGAATGAATTTGAGTGAATATGATATTAAACAAGTCAAATTTGAATTAATTTAGATCAAGAGAGAAAGAAATTGGATTTGGATCGAGGGAAGTCGAAAGTTGTCGAATAATCGTTCTGGTCTGTTCGTCTCCGTACGAGGTAAGTTCATAAGTAAATAAATATTGTAAATTTTGAATGTATATGTTTTAAATATGTCGAATTGGTATATATATTTGACATATTGCCGAATTGTTATAAGCATAGTGTGACTTGTATCGAGCTCGAATCGATCGAATTACGACATCTGAAAGCCCTGTATAAACCATAGGAATAGTTAGGATACATATGTCATGACATAGGATTCTGATATGAAATTTTGTGTAAAACCACGTCTAGGATGTTGGCATCGATTTGAGACTTTCGTGTATGACCCTGTCTAGGACAGTGGCATCGATATTTGATTACATGTAAGACCACGTCTGGGTCGTTGGCATTGTACGAGCTTCATGAGCTATCCGAGTATCCTTACTGATTTTGAATGGTTCAACAGGCAATGTCAAGATGAGACCGAATGTGAATTTGAGTTAAATGGCTCAGGTACGTATAAGGTTTAAATGTTCATGAAAGTAAAGGTAAGTAAAGTACTTACATGATTATATGAATTTGCAAGCATGATAAATGTATATGTGGTAAAGATTTGCTTGATTGGCCTTGTTAAATTGAATTATGTATGTTATTGAAATAATTTATTTGCTTATAACTTACTAAGCTTTCCAAGCTTACTTTGTGATTTTATTTATTTTTTTATAGATATTGAAAGTTAGTGTGAGCTCGGAGATCGTCAAGGAACATCGTCACACTATCGATCGCTATTTCGGTACTTTAAAAGTTTGTACTTTTGACATATGGCATGTATAAGCTAGTTTCGATATGGTTCATTTCGAATTGTGTATAAGTAGGCATGTAAAAATGGCTTGATGGTGATGTTAATTATGATGTGAATCATCCATATATTTAGCTTATTTTGAAAGTATGTTTTAAAGTATATCTTATGTGATGGATGGTCTTATAATTCGACTTAAGTAATGAGGTAAATGATGGATGCACCTTTGAATTTTGATATATGTTTATAATTGCCATGGAATGACTATGCTATGCCTTTGAATTTGGCTATTTGGTATGATTTATTAATGATCTATGTGTTGATGTATAATTAGCCTTGTGAGTTGGCTTAAAAATGGTGTTTAGGTTGGTGTGTATTCAACCTTGTTACTTAACTCATTTTGGGGAATATGTTACATTGTTTAAGATGTGGTTATAATTTTTTAATGATTTGGAAATGTTCAAATGAATAATTTTGGTAATTGGTTGATTATGTATTCGGTAAATTGTTAATAATGAAATTGCTTTGGTCATTTGTGAGATAAAATATGGTATAAAATGTGTATTTACATTCAGCTAATGACAGGTAGAATTTATATATGTTTTGTGATGTCGTATGTATTTGACCAAATTAATACGGTTGTCTTGTTGGATAGGTGATTGATTATGTGATGATGGAAATTGGTATAATATTGGGTGATGTTTTTTTTATAAAGTATGAAATGCGCATGAATTGGTATGTTTTTGGCTGGAATTTATGTGTTAGATGATGCCTTGTATATATATGTTGTCCAATTTTGTTATGTTTGGTTCAGGCAAAAATGCATTTCGAAATGGTTGCATTATTATGGTCCGAATTGGGCATAGTTTGGATTTGTTTTAGCTGCTTATTTGAATGAGATAAATAGTATCGAAATGTGTTGTTAAAAATGGTATGTTTGATAATTAGCTAATGGAATATACATACAAGTGAATGATGTGAAATGTGTGCTTAGTATATGAAATAAAGTATGCTTGATTTTAAGTTGGATCATGAAATTTGATGGTTATAAGGTTTGAATTATGCTTTATAAAGCATATGTAATATGACCTTGATGCATGAATAGTCGATTCGACACTTTGATTAAATAAATAATATTGACATGTTTGAATTTTGAAGCATGGATTGTTTATATATTATAAACAATAAAGCATGATTGACTTTATTTGATTAAGTGTTTAATATATGTGAATTTGACTTTTATAATTGAGTAGAAGGTTGATTTTCGAGTTTGAAAACTATTAAAAGAAGTTGTTATAACTTTGAGCATGTTTTGTATTAAATGACTGTACTGAACTGTGTTTAGATCGGTAATGTTTCGTTACCTTAACTCGGCGACGGATACGGGTAGGAGTGTTACATTAGGTGACCATTCAGCTGAACCCAGCTAGTGCATTGATTGGCATTAAAGAAAGGAATAAATTTAAGACCATCAGTTGTTATGAGTTTCTCCAAGTGACTGTTTGAGAAGTTCAATGGACAATGAGCTTTTCACAGAAGCCCATTCAGTTTCCAAACATTTTCAAATGATGGTGGCTGTTCCAATTCGTCCATTCACACCTTTTGACCGTTTACATTCAAGCATTCACACAAAGGGGGTTGTTCGTGTGCCAAATGACATTAATTTTTGGCTGTTGTTCATTTGGCTATCCAAGGAGAAATTAAAAGGCTATTATTCCTCTTTAGCTGATCAAGCATTGAATCAAGCTAATTCAGCTCATTAGAGTTAATTATTAGCTGAATAGGAAGACCAAAATGTTGTCCATTGTCATTTCTTATGTTAGAGTTTATCAAACGTCTTGTAATTTTTAATTAGCTCAATTAAGTTCATTAATAGCTCAATTAAGCTGAGTGTGTGTGTCTACTCGGCTGGGGTTTGTCTCATGCTTATAAATACTTTGTTTTCAGCTAGTTGTAGGGACCTTTTGATAAATTTATGAAATATTTCATACTTTATGAGCTTTTCACTCTTATTGTTCTTGGTGATTTGATTTGACTTATCCAGCATTGCTAGTGACGTCATCCTATCTCCGTTCTTAAATTTATCACTTTCGAGTGTGGTGTTCACCTATATCGTAGGTTCCTATCTTCCTAGATAACGAGTCTCGGTCCTATCCAACTATCCATTATCCACCTTAAAACTTATATGAATTGGGTCCTAATCACTATTACGGGTACGTTCGTGTTTTAAGATAATTATATCCACCTTCCATCATTTTTAAATTTGTTTATCCACTGCCAAACAACTATCTTTTTATAACTTAGCCATTTTGTTTATCCGAAACGAGAACTACTTAATTTGACGATCGGGCAATCAACGACTCAATTACTCCCGTAAGCGAGTTTGTATCATTTGGTATCAGAGCTTTTCAAATTAGGTACATTTTTATTGTTTTTGTACTCTTAGAATTAAAAAAATAAAAAAATTGAAATTAAAAAAAATTCGAGTAAAAAAAATTATGCATATAAGTTGCAAAATTGCAAAATTAGAAGTTTGGTTTTGAGTATTTCAAATCAAAGAAAAGCTATTTGGAAAATTTTAATTCCCGATCTTTTGTGTTTGTTTTTTTTTTGAAGAAACTGTTTTTACAGCCACACTCTTTAATTTTTTTCTTTCAGCCTACCTAATTACCTTAACATCAATCTTTGTTTCTTAGCCTTTTGAAGCCAACCCACAAGTGCGTTAATAAGTTTAACGAAATTGCTAAGAACTTTGAGAGGTGAATCCGAGAGGTAAAAGGCACGAGTGAAAATACATTAAGAGGTAAAAGCCAATATCCAAGCACAAACATGGGTAGAGAGCACATCTTAATTTTCTTTGCGAAAGGATTTGTGAGGTTTGTGGTAAGATTCATTTTTCTATTTAATTTATCTTTTGTTTTCTAATACTTTGCTGAAACCATGGTCCAAGAATTTTCTAAGTTTGACTTGCCCCATGCTGTCGTTGACGAAGCTTTTGACATCAAAATGATTCCAACCCTTCAAAGCTTGGAGAATGAACCGCAATGTAAGAATCTATTTCACACTCGCTGCCGTGTCCACGATAAAGTGTGTTGCATCATTGTTGATGGTGAAAGTAGTTTAAATATGGCCAGTACTAGAATGGTAGAGAAGCTTGGCTTACCCACTACCAAGCATCCGTACCCCTATACATTGCAATGGCATAATAAAGAAGGCGAATTTACGGTCACTCAACAAGTGCGTGTTGCCTTATCCATCGGCAAGTATCAAGACGAAGTCATGTGCAATGTGGTACCTATTCATGCCTGCCATTTCTTACTAGGAAGGCCGTGGAAATTGAAACGAAAGGTCATTTATGACGGCCATACCAATAGGTATTCCTTTAAGCATCAGGGGAGGAAAGTAACTTTAGTACAGCTCACTCTGACGCAAGTCTACGAGGATCAACTCAAACTGAAAAATTTTGTTGTAAAAACAAGTGAGGTAAAAGAAAAACGAGAAGAGAAAAATGAAAAAAGAAATTGAAATAAAAGAAAATGAAAAAGAAAAAAGAGGAAAGCGAGAGAGAAACAAAAGAAAATGTGAATGAAACGAGTGCAAAAGAAAGAGAGCTCAAAAAGAAAATGAGTGAAAAAGAAAGAGTGCTTGAAAAGAAAACAAGTGAAAAAGAGAAAGAGCTTGAAAAAGAAACGTGTGAAGAAGAAGAGAGTGCTCAAACACAAGGGAGGAATATTTTTGCTAACCCCCATTCAAACCTGCCTTGTGATTTCTCTTCGTTTCAAGTTCGTAAACTTCCACCTAAAGACAAGTTCCAATTCCATTACCTACGCAACGAACAACGGTTTCAATTGATTGAAGAAGGTAAGATGGAAAGTCTGAACATTTTTGACATTTCTACAGGTAAGAAAGGTAAGGACTCTATTGAAAACCAATCGAAGTGGAACTCTTTAACTCTCGTTACCAAGCCTGTTCATACCGTTGATCTTAAAAAAATTGTTTGCGAAGACTTGTTTAGTTGTTATGCATTGATTGGAAATAATGAATCTGTTTTGAAGGGTAACTTGCATAGCTTCTTTCATCTTTTGCTTTGTGTTAAAACGCATGATGACATGAGTTTCGTTGCTGAACCTATTTCGAATAGTGTCACAAAATGTTTCTATCATCATTTGATTCATGTTGATTCAAATCACATTAAATTGCAAGATGTTGCGGACGTTGATGACATTGCTCCAATTATAAGTTAGCAAAACATGATTGTCGCATGTGATCAAAGGTATTCATGTAAAACGCCAAATCTGTTTGGTTTTGATTGCTACGTGAATTCTTTCAATCAATGCGATGAAATTTTGTGGATATCTTGGTTCATACGAAGATATTTTGAAAGCCATGATTATTTGTACATACATGCGATCAAATCTTATTTGTCTAGCATGATTACGTTGTTTATGGACTATGTCTTTGCATTATTTTTTAACATTAGTGACCGAATCATGTGTTTAAACCTGGAGCATGTTTACCTAAGTTGTTGGTAAGAGAAGGTGAGTATCGTAGTTTTAATTTGTCTAAGCATGTTGGTCCCTTCTATTTGTTCCATGTTTTATCTTTTGTTTCAAAAACAACTTATGTGAACTCAGCTGGTTTCCAAAGTCAAAATAAATTTTTGGATTGCAGGAATTATTGTTCTACATTTTGGTTAAGAGTATTTAAGCTTCTCTTGCATGTTTATAATTTTTGATTATTTCAAATTCCTTCTTTGTTACCAGCCATGAAATCTTCATGTCAGATTGAGAAGGTAAGAGAAAACTTTATTTTTGATCCCGGAGATTATTGTTCTATATTTTTGTTCAAGGAATTTGAATGAAGAAATTTTCTTTTCCAAGATTATAATTTGTGAATGTCTTGTGATTCTGGTTTGTTACCATCGATAAAGTTTGTGATTCATTCTAAAAAGGTAAGACCAACTCGTAACTTGTATTTTGGCATTGGTTCATGTGTTCCATTCTTGAGTTGGATACTAAAAAGTTGTTTTTTGCCCATAACTTATAATGTCTCTAATTTGTTTTACTTTTTTGAATTGTTGGTGGTTAAGAAATTCGTGCCGCATTTTGGGATGAGTGAATAATTTTGTGTGTTAAAACTGGGAGTTTACCATTCTGGTTCGACATTGAAAGAGATCAAGCCTTACAAATTTTGTGAAGATAAATGTGAGCACAATGTGTGCTTAATTGTTGTTTGGACTTTAAATAAGAAAATGAAATTTGTGCATCCTGGTTACAACTTTGAATTGATTCCTGTTTCTTTTATGTGGTTGTACATAAAATCTTGATTCATCTTGGAAAGGTAAGGCCAACTTATGTTTTTGATCCCGGCATAGGAACATATGTTCAATCTGTGCATAACATTTTAGAAAGTTCCTTCGAGTTCATCATCCATGTTGTCACTAACCTTTTTTATTTTCGTGAAGGTGACACTTTGAAATGGATTCCTTCTAAAGAGGGAGGGCAAGCAATTAATCTGTTTCATTTTCGAGTATTGTGTAGTTTCCAGGTTTGTGATGGTGAATTTTTTTTCGAACAATTGGCCCGATTTGAAGATAAATCGTTTTCAAGAGGGAGGGTATGATGCGATCCCAACCTCATTATGTTACGACACAACTCAACACCATCGAGATTGGCTTTAACATCGAGATTGGCTAAGTGAAAAATGAAGCTTAATTTTAGTTTGTTCATTTGTGTGCAGGCCTTAATTAAGCAAGCTAGGGTTGGAAATCATTGTTGGAATAATCGAACAATCAAAGATTTCCGATTTAAGTGTTCCATGCAATGGGCAGCTACAAGCTCATTTAGTTCGTTCATACCTCATCAAAGCTCATTGAGCTCAACATTAATCGGTTTTAGCTTGTTCATCAATTTGCTGGAAAATCCAATTCGGTTTCAGCTGAAATTTAGCTTTATTTAATTTATGCGTTTTGAGCTACTTAATTGCTGGAATAAACTTAAATAATATTTAGTTTAAGTATTAAATGTGTCTTAAGTTATTTAATATGTCTAAGTATTTTCGGCATTAAATTTGTCTTAGTTAATTAATTTGTATTAATTTGCACAGCCATTTAATTTGTTTGAAATCTATTTAATTTGTCTTAGCTCAAACAGCTCTTTAAAGTGTCTTAGACTTAGACAACTTAATTGAGTTAGTTAATGTGTCCTTACCGAATTTAATTGATTTTTTAGGTGACCATTCAACTGAATCTAGCTGGTGCATTGATTGGCATTAAAGAGGAATGAATTTAAGACCATCAGCTGTTATGAGTTTCTCCAAGTGACTGTTTGAGGAGTTTAATGGACAAGGAGCTGTTCACACAAGCCCATTCAGTTTCCAAACGTTTTCACATGATGGTGGTTGTTCCAATTCATCCATTCACACATTTTGACCGTTTATATTCAAGCATTCACACAAAGGGGGCTGTTCGTGTGCCAAATGGCATTAATTTTTTTACTGCTGCTCATTTGGCTATCCAAGGAGAAATTAAAAGGTTGTTTTGACTCTTTAGTTGATCAAGCATTGAATCAAGTTTATTCAGCTCATTAGAGTTAATTATTAGCTGAATAGGAAGACCAAACATGTTGTCCATTGTCGTTTCTTATGTTAGAGTTCATCAAAGGTTTTGTAGTTTTTAATTAGCTCAATTAAGTTAATTAATAGCTCAATTAAGCTAAGTGTGTGTGTCTATTCGGCTGGGGTTTGTCTCATGCCTATAAATACTTTGTTTTCAGCTAATTGTAGGGACCTTTTGATAAATTTATGAAATAATTTAGACTTTGTGAGTTTTTCACTCTTATTGTTCTTGGTGATTTGATCTGACTTATCTAGCATTGCTAGTGGCGTCATCCTATCTTCGTTCTTAAACTTAGCACTTTTGAGTGTGACGTTCACCTATACCGTAGGTTCCTATCTCCCTAGATAGTGGGTCTCGGTCCTATCCAGCTATCTATTCTCCACCATAAGACTTATATGAATTGGGTCCTAATCACTACGGGTTCGTTCGTGTTTTAAGATTATTATATCCACCTTCCATCATTTTTAAATTTGTTTATCCGCTGCCAAACAACTATCTTTTTATAACGTAGTCATTTTGTTAATCCGAAATGAGAACTACTTAATTTGATGATCGGACAATCAACGACTCAATTACTCCCGTAAGCGAGTTCGTATCAGAACTACTCTACATTGGGAACAACTATTTGGAAATAACTTTGGAAGGTTGGCAAAATTCTTGGGTTATTCTACTTTTTGGATGGTTTGGAGAGCATGGCTTAGAGGTTCAAATACAAAAATTGTTAAGAGCTTTTTCTTAACCTTTCTTTGGCAATGCAAGTGCTTCTTTCTTATTTCTTTAATGAACAAACGTTTCATTGTCACTTAAAAGCCTTTCATTGTTAAAATACTTCAAGTAGGTAAAATTTTCATTAAATGTCATAATACCCATCACCTATACAAATTACTTTCCATTTCCCATGTTCAAGTAACCGCACTACCCACCATTTTAGCATGTTCATGTGCACCTTTTCTTCATAACTTCCTTTTCCAAGGCTTACAAATAGAAATTTGAGTGTCTCATTCGGGACTTTTTGATCTTTTGGCAAACTCAACTCTCTAAATATTCTCTCAGCAAACTTCTTTATACAGCCACAACAACCACCGCAATTTTTATTCTTCTCAACCCTTATTGCTTTCATCACCACCACCTTTAACCGCACTAATAGAGATTGGGAATTATATATGGAAATGATATTTGTAAGAAATATCTAGCAAACTGTTAAAATCAAAAAAGAATTTGTAGAGTAAGGAGTAATTTTTATATATTTTTAAATATATATTTTGTGGAATGAGATTTCAATTATTAGAATATATTAGAATACAAACTTTTATTAGTAAAATATAATAAAATAATAAATTAAGTTTTAAGTTTTTACACATTTAATATATTTATATATATTTTTAATTTTTTTGTAATTTTAATAAATAATTTTAAAGTTATTTTAATTTTGCATTCATCCAAAATAAATCTAAGTAAATGATTGTCCAAATTCATATATTCAATTAATTTTTCTAAAAACAGATTTTGTCTTTTGTAAATTTTTTTTAAATTTTTCGCTGACATCAACATGTCACATCAATACATAATCACGTGGTAGTTATTGGTGGTTTCCATCCGTCACGTCAACAAGATTAACTATCAAACTTGTCAATTAATGATTTCCGTTAACGACAATGACCAATTAATTTTTTTTAGGTCAGAGATGGCTCAATTAAATGATTTTTTTATAAGGGCTCAATTATTTGTTTTATTAATTTCTTTACTAAGGGATTTTTTAACCCTTAAACCTTTAAAATATAAATAAGGGTTAATATATATTTGTATATATATATATGAACTTGAATTTGGCAATTTATACATATTTGGAACCTAAACTCTTTTTTGGACCTAATTGGTAAGTAAATTTGAAAATTGTTAGCTAACTTGGTACTTTCTTTAGATACTAAAACGATGTTAAAATATGGGGTAAACTACATCCATGGTCACCTTTGTTTACCTCAGGTTACATTTTAGTCATGTATGTTTGAAATATTATGTTTAGTCACTTATGTTATCGTGTTGTAACATTTTAGTCACTGAGTCGTTAATTGTCATTAACAGTGTAACGATAAGCTGATGTGGCACGTGAAATCATCATTTCAAACAAAAATTTTAGGTTAAATTGTATAATTGGTCCTCATATTTTTTCGTTTTGAGCAATTTAATTTTTTATGTTTTTTAAACTTTCATTTTTTTTCTTTATTTTCCATTCTCTTCTGCTTCTATTTCTGTTTTCCTACCTTTTTCATTTCTTTTAACATATCAAGAAGTCGAATTGGCAATGAAGTAAGAAGCAGAAAGTCGAGAGTCATCAAAACCTATAAACCCATACCATCTACTAACTATCAAAACCCTCCACCACCACCCATCATATTCATTTCATCCGCTAACACCTTCACCACTACCATGACCTCATTCATGACAAACCCAACAATATCATCCCCTCACAAAATAAACCCATATTTATATCAATCAAGAATCCAAGTAAATAATAATTAATAAGCCGTAAAAAATCATAAAGAACCAAAAATTAGACAATGACCGGTGACCGAGGAGCACATATAAAAAAATCAAACCGATCTAATGGCTGGTGACAATGATTCGATCTTGGGTAGTCCAAAAGTTGGGGATTTTTTAGATGTTTTTGAAAGGAGGTCATTGTAGTGGCGAAGGTGTTAGTGGTAAAATGAAAATGATGGGTGGTGGTGGAGGGTTTTGATGGTTAGCAGATAGTAGAGGTTTATGGGTTTTGGTTATAGACAATGATGACTTTCAACTTCTTGTTTCTTTCTTCACTACCAATTCAACTTCCTGATATGTTAAAAGAAATGGAGAAGTAGGCAACCAGAAGGAGAAGCAAAAGAGAACGGAAAATAAAGAAAAAAGTAAAAAAGTTTAAAGAACATAAAAGAAAAAAATTGAATTGCTTAAAACAAAAAAAATATGGGGACCAATTGTATAATTTAACCTAAAATTTTTGTTTGAAATGATGATTTGTAACATCCCTAACCCGTATCCGTCGTCGGATTAGGGTTATGAGGCATTACCGAACAAAATATAGTTTATCACGATCATTTGTTAAATTCATGCACAAATTATACTGACTTCTTTACAATAGTTATCAAATTCAGATAGCAACCATTCACTCATTCATATAAGTCAATTTCATACATATATATAAAGCATATAACCAATTAATTCAACATGCATTATTAATCATATTACTAATACGAACCATGTATCAAAGTCATTAAAAAACACGTGCTTTATAAATCCAACAGCCGAATAGACAAAAATGCTTTGGCCGAACCTAGGTCTTCAACTATGGCTTTCTCCCTTTTAATTTTTGGTGGAGCAAACTTAAGAAAGATGATGACTTTAAATTTTTATGTTATTTACTTAAGATTATCTACTAGTTTACCTTTTTATCCTTGATATTAAACCATTAAAATTCCACTAACCATGCACATAAATGTCCACCCACTTTTTTAATGGTTTAATTACTACATAAGGACCTTAATTAATATTCCATAGCTATTTAATACCTTTAACAAGTAGAATGCAACTTTTACATTTCACGCGCTTAAGTCCTTTTTCTCAAATTGAGCAATTAAACAATAAAATTAGCTCACGAAATTTTCACACATATATAATCACATACTATAAACACAAAAAATAATATTAAAATAATTTTCCGACCTCAGATTTGTGGTTCCAAAACTACTGTTCTGATTTAACTAAAACTGAGCTGTTATAGATGAACGTGCTACGTTAGATTACTGTTATACCGTTAATAGAAATTAACGGGTCAATAACTAAAATGTTACAACATGATAATATAAGTGATTAAAATGTAATATTTTAAACATAAATGACTAAAATATAACTTAAGATAAATAAAAATGACCATGAGTATAATTTACCCTAAATATGTTGACGTGACATTAATAAATAGCATAGTAACACGTTATAAACTCACACTTTGACATATGGCAAAAAAAATATATATATATATATATATAATTTAGTTGTTTTTTCACATGTCATGTATATAAAAAAAAAACCAAAGAATAAAAGATATGGAACCCCAACGAACTCTCTCATTACTGCTGGCAGGCGGGTGTGTAATACCTGGCAAGGCCACAAAAGTAAGCACCGACAGTCATACCAAAAACCACACCTAGAGATTGGATTTTAGGAAGCAGAAATCACATACGCTCCATAATTGAGTCATTAATGTCACTACAAACAATCATTCATAGTGGACCTTCAATTTTTGTCAATATTTTCTTTCACTTTCGTTCTGATTGTATTCTATTCGATGCTTTGGGTTAGACAACAATCCAGCTCTGTAATATATGATTTTATTCATTTGAGAAATTTGTGAAAATGCTTCTTTCTTTATTCATTTGTTTTTATGCTTCTTTCTTTCAATTTAAAATTTTTAATTTTTAATTTTTTTTGAATTTTAAAATTTAAGTCTGATTGTTAATATTGTTAATTTTTTTTAAATGTTAGTGTGATATTTTAAAATAGTAAAAATACTCACTTGATATCCATATAACTAAAAAATGACATTATAATTAACCTGAATTTAATAAAATAATTTTAATGGTGTTAACAGTTGGACTTGACTTTTGAAATTCGAAAAGTAGAGAGACTAAATTCTTATAAATAAAAGTATAAAGACTACATTTCAAATATGTGAAGAGTACAGGAACTTATGGCATATTTCAACCTTTTTTATACACATACTTTACTTAAATAGATACAAAGTTGAGAAAAATTCAATTGGATTGAAGAAATCATTATTTTTTTAATTTTTAATTAATCAAATCAAGTTATTTGATTCCTTTTGAATCAACTCGAATATTTTGAATAACTCAAATAATAAATTGATATAAATAATCATTGATTCCCTGATAGTTTTGAATATATACGAATCAGTCCCTTTAAAAAAATACAAAATATTCAAAATATTTATAAAAAATTTTTTCCACAATTTTATAAATATATATTAAAAAATTAAAATTTATTAAAAATTTACTGAAAAATCTTCAAAAAAATTAAAAATGATAAATGTGAGGCCCTTAAACGAGTAAATTTTCAAACCAACTTTATCATATAAAATTTCCTTTCTTTTTTCTTATTTTGTTTTAAAAGAGTTTTCAAATATACATTGTGTTTATATTCTTTAACTTGGAATTTAGTCATGTTGTCAATAAGATTTATGGTTTTTTTTTAATTTAACTTGAACAAATTTATTCAACTCATCTTGACTTAAATCTCATATCACTCGACTTGAATTGAATATTTTTTTAAATCGAATTAAAATGATAAAATAGGACTTGTAAATTCACTTAACTCAAAAAAATTTCACTCAGCTCCATACTTATATATATTATATACTCATTGTGGAGTGTGAATATGATCTACACTAATCTAAGCTTGTGGTTACCCAACATATTGGTTTCCAATTTTACTTAAACTTACCCATCTTTCTAAATAGTTCATACAAACCTGTCTTATATTCAACTATACTTTTTTTAATTAATTAGGTTGTTTTTCTATTTTTATTATAATTTTATCTGTTTCTTTTTATTAAAACTTTAAACATTGATAACTCAATATATTTTTAATATTTATGTTTGATTTTTATGTGATATAAATTAAATAATATATAAAATCAAATCAAATAATATATTATGAAATTAAAAACAATTTGAATCCAACTAGGTTTCCACATTGAATGCTGGACTCAAGCTTAGATTATGTTTTAAACAAACTTAATTTTGTTATTAAAACTCATTTTAAAACTTAATACTTTTGTTAAATATTTTTGAATATTAGATCGGTTTGAAGTTTGAACTGATATGTAGCAGCTCTAATTGATAAAAAATTATAGAGATATTTGTACTAAGATTTAAATTGTATTTTGTCCTCTCTACTTATAAATGAAAAAATTCGCCTCCTCTATACATTAGAAACAAAAAAAAAAAGAAGAAGAAGCAAATTTTGGTCCTTTAGTCAAAATCCCATCTATTTGTGTTGTTAAGTACCGAAGATTTGGTGTTTTTTTTTCATTTTTTTATGTAAGTGATGTGAAATTAGAGGATGAGTAGGATACTAGGATTAGGTAAAAATACCATGTAAGCCCTTATACTAAGAGTTTGATTACATTTTGTCCCTCTACTAAAAAATGAGTAAATTAATCTTTATACATTAGATCAAAGAGTAAACTGGTATTGTTAAAAATTCTATCCATTTCTACTATTAATTACTGACTTGGATAATAAAGTAACTAGACAGTGACATATGGTGTGTCATATGTACCTCATACTGATGTAGCATTTGTCACATCACCATATGTTTTAAAAAATATATTAAAAATGATAAGAAATTATAGAAAAATATTTAAAATAATATCCTAAATGAACTTGGACAAATAGAAGTTCAAATGAGCCTAGACCATAATTTGTCTAAATTCATTCTAGAACAATTGCTTAAATAATTATAAAAATATACAAAATTATAATTTTTTATAAAAATATTAATATTTATAAGAAATTATAAATATTTTTTTAAAATTTTAAAGAATTAATAATAAAAATATCACGAAAGGTTACATTATATAAGTGTATATATATTTGAATTATAAAAAAAATTAAGAATTATAATAAATTTATAAAATAGGATTCATTAATTAAAAATATCAACTCGATTAAAAAAATTTAAATTCGTAAATAATTTTTATAATATTTACTAATTTTTACAAAATTAATAATTATTTATAATTCTCAATAATCTTGAAATAATTTTCTATAATATGTTATATTTATTTAATAATTATTTAAAAAATCACTCTAAAATGTGATACAAGATATAATTTTTAAATAATTATATAAATTATTTATTTTTTAAATATTATCACGGCAACATGAGGTTCACGTGTAATTATATCATGTTTCACTGTATGATTGTTTCAATAATCACATCAACACTTAATAGTAAAAATGTATAGAATTTTTAATAGGTTTATTTTACTCTTTGATATAACGTAAATAGATTAATTTATTCATTTTTTAAATAGAAGGAACAAAATGCCAAATAACTCCTAATGTAATGGCCTTACTTTCCCTGTCATTGTTAAATAATAAATTTTGAACATATTTATATTTTTTTAATATATATGGATTAATTTATTTATTTTTAATAAAAAATAAAATACTTTAGTCGTATTTTTCAGGGTAAAATACCAAAAAAAGCCGTTTTTTTTTAATTTACCGAAATGGACCGATTTTTTGATTATTTACCGGAATGGGCCATTTTCCGGGAAATCGCGTCGACGTGGATGAACAGTTTATGTTTTTAAGCTTGGAAAACTTTGAAAGGCCATAACTTTTCGCTCGGTTGTCCGATTGAGATGATTTTTTTTATTTCGAATAAATTTTCGAGATCTACACGCTGACAAACCTGCCAAAGGCGGTTTGCAGCAGTTTTCGTCGAAAAAGATCCTTTTTTGCCCCTAAATTTCGATTTTTTCGGTTTAAAATTGAATTTTGAAACATTCAAATCATTATTTTCCTTATTTATTTGAAGTAAACACCGGATTTTTTTTACAGAATTGTCTTATATCATCCTATTATAGGTATAAGTCAGCTCATTTCACTTTTGAGAAGTTCCCTAAAATTTTCCATTTTATTCAATTTAGTCCGTAAAACCTAAATAGTCATATTTTTAAATCTAAGCTTCGTTTTTCAATTCAAATTCAAATTCATCCTTCCATAACATTCAAATATTCTTAAATACAAAAATTTCATGCTAATTTTGAAATAATTACACTTTCGTCCCTATACTTTTAACTAACAAATTATACTTTACAAATTAGTCCCTATTCATCTCTAAGCAGTTTGTTAACGCGTAGATCTCAAAAAGTTATTCGAAATAAAAAAAATCGTCTCAATCGGACAACCGAGCTAAAAGTTATGGCCTTTCAAAATTTTTTAAGCTAAAAAACATAAACTGTTCATGCCACGTCAGCAAATCGCGTCCTAGAAGGCGCGATTTGTGTCCACGTCAGCAGGTCGCGCTAACGTGGACGCGATGTCCTGAAACGTACCCTGACATCGCGCTTATGTGGCCGCGATTTCGCGAAAAATGACCCATTCCGATAAATAATTAAAAACTCGGTCCATTTCGGTAAATATTGAAAAAAAGGACTTTTTTTGGTAAAATAGCCTATTTTTCATTCCATTTATTTTAAATTTTAAATTTCAAATTGAAGTTATTTAATTTCGAAAGTCTTAAAAGCAAAATTTGAAATGCTTCATTGATAACAACCAGGAAGGATGAAAAATTTATTTCTTCAATGATTAAATGTTTGCTGTTTATTTATTTATTTTGTTAGTCTGTTGTAAGATTATATCAGTAAATTAACAATTTTTTTTTGATGTTTTTCTATTATTTTTATCAACCAAAATTTATCTATTTTTTCCCTTATATTATTGCTGGAGTATTTTAAAAATTCATCTGCCAATTGATAAATTGACAATTTATTTACTTTTTTGGATGAATTGACAATTTTTTATTTATCATTTTATATTTTCTAGCACTTAAAATGAAAAATAAAAAAGACCGGCAGATATGATGGCCCATCACTCAGCTAAGAAAGAGAGGGGAAGAATCGGAGAGAAAAGACCTTTTCTTTGTCTTCCTCTGAAAATTTTCATCTCCCTCTGTTGAATTTCGCCATTTTTGTGTCTTTCATCGTTTCTTGTTTTGCATCCTAACCCTCTCTTCGTTTCTCTCATTCTCAGATAAATTTTTCTGCCCTCAAAATGATAAAATTTCATTGAAAACCCGATTTTATATTGTTTTTTTCTTCCTTTTTTTTGCCCAAAGCAAGTCTTCAATCTCGGATTCCTAGATCTGTTGGAATTCATTTCTGGGAAATACCCATATATTTGATTTACACAGAAGATATCTATCCATTTGGTTTTTTGATAAAGAGTGTGAAATTATGGACGAATTTGGCGTTTTAACAGAGCGTTACGGCTTAAAACCGCAAGGAAAATCGGTTCCGATGTCGCAGGGCAAACGATCCACCGCCACCGCCGCTGCTACCGCAACCACCGACTGGGGTTTCGGGTTCGATTCAGGCTCGAACCGAAACCCCATGTCGTTCTCTTCAAAATCCTCGCGGAACTCGGGTCCCAGTAACGGTTCTTTGCTCGACGATCACGACTTTTTCCCCAAGCAAAACTCCCGTAATTTTTTTGGTTTGGGCGACGATTTTGGTGGTTTTCAAAACGCCACGACGAAGCAATCTAATACAAGTAATAATAACAGTAGTAGTAACGGATCATCTTTCGATTTGGCTTCAATGTTATTGAATTCAGGCTCAATATCTTCATATGCGAATTCGTACGTTGTTGATGATTTATTTGGAGGAATGCCCGTCTCACAAAATGCAAATAACGATGATGATTTTGGATCCTTCGTCTCTTCCACCAGGCAAAAGGGTTCTGCCGGTGACTTGCTGGGTGATTTTAGTGGCGTGGCGGCGAAATTGAAGAGTTCTAGCAGGAATGGATCGTGGGATTCGGCGAATAATGAGGCTGGTGTTGATGATTTGATACCCGGGTTCGGTGCAAGCAGCCCTTCAGTTAATAGGTACTTATACTTGCTGAAAATGAATATGATTTGTTCACTAAAAATTGTATATATTTTCTGCGTGATTAGTGTTGATTTGAGTGTTAAAGTTTTAGCTGAATAATTTGCCGTTTGATTCTTCTGTATTATTAGTGTATTGCTGATAATGGAGATGGGTAATAATGGTTTTTAGTTAAGAAATCAAGCATTGGTAGAATAATGGACAATAGTTGTTTTCATAATTGTGACTTGTAAGAGTTGTTACTTTTTTCTGATACAAAATTTGTATTTTGGGGATTAGTTTGGATAAGTAGCTCTGAAGTCTTCAAGAATACAATATGAAAGATAATTTTATGGATCGGAATAATAATTTTTTCATGAATCATGGACAATGTTATGGCTGTGTGTAGATGTTCGGTCAAGATCAATATTGGCAACAAAAAGCTCATGATTTCGGAACTATTTATTTTCTCTCTTATTTGCTTCTTAAACATAAAATTGTGACTGCTTGCAATCTATTACTTGCTATACATTCATAGGCAATATTGCAATGGATATTGTTGAGCTAGTGGTCCTGGTTAGGAAGGAAAAGATATTGAATCAGTAATCTTTGGACCCTGTTGTTTTGTATTTGACTTCAGCGATAACTATGATTTTGTATCACACATTTGGTGCACATATTTTCTGGTGGATGTTATGAAGTAGCTGCATCAGAGGAACCTTTTGTTGTATGTAGAATTATGATGTTTGTATGTAGAAATTAGAATTTCTTATTTGCTTATTTTATTTTATTTTTCTTTATGTAGGACTAATGTTAAGACAACCAAGTCAACCAGATCATCAGAGGAACCTTTTGTTGTATTAGACTCTGATTTCGGCACAGAATATAATTTCTCAGAAACGCCCACGGATCCACTGGGAGAATTCAGCATTCTTAATCGATCTGGAGGAACAAAGCTTCGTGGTTCTTCAAATGCTTCACAATCATTTAGGTCTCCTCCAAAACCAGCACAAGTTTCTAAAGAAGAGAAAGGTTGTTCTTCATCCTTCAGAAAAAAATAAAGCTCAATTTGATAATTCTTTTTTGATTCCATCATTAGCTTATTGAGAGCATTCTTGATGTAGCCAAGAGTTCTGGTGCATCTCTGATAGATGAACTTCAGGACTTTGCCATGGGGAGAGCGCACAATAAGTCTAGTAGATCTAAAGAAGCTGAAGATGCTACGAAAAAGACTCAATCAAATGGAGAAGATGACCTGGAATCCTTTTTTGGTGTGAGTTCCAGATCAAATAGTGCACCAAAGACAAGGGCAACTACTTTGGTGAGCACTATAGATGTAAAAGTACACCACTTATTGAAAACTGCGGAACTTTTCATTGATATCGCTTCTTTCTTTATGTTCTTATTAGGACCCTATATTTGATAAAAATATGCACAACAGACAGCAAAAGACATCTGCAGGTGCACCATCCACTGCAAAGAAGGCTTCTCCTGTCACTATGATGAATGGAATGGATGACCTCTCTTTTATTTTTGGAGGTATTTTATGTTGCTGAAATATAGAAATGGACTATGTCTAGCTATGGAAGTTATATTTGTACATTAGCTCTTTGATGTTAATCTTTTTTATAATTTTTGTTTCCAATAGCTGCCTCAATGTCTGGAGAATTTGAGGAAGTTGCTGGGGAAAGTGAAGAAAGACGAAGGGCCAGATTGGGACGTCATCAAAGGACCCAGGACAGAGTGGTGCGTATACTCTCACCTTAAAGTTTATTTTTGCTCTTTCATTATTAGGCGTCAATTAGATTAGTAGCAGTGTTGTCAAGGATGCTAGGCTTATTCAAGGTGCAAAGTCCTCTATATAGCCCGAGGCGCAAAAAAAGCACTCGCCTGAGTAAAATAAGGCGCATGCATATACATATAAATACATATTACATTGTATTATGGTTGGTCTGTTAGTTAATAAATAAATAAAAAATACATTACTTTCAGGTCTTCGCCATTACAATAATGGTTAAAAAAAAAGAAAGATATTAATCTTTTGCTTGGAATTTATATTACCAAACTTATTGCAAAGAAATTGCAACAGGAAAATAAAATAGAGGAGAAAAAGAACTAAAAGAATAAGAAATAATAGAATTGATAGAGGATTAGAAGAAAGGTTAAAATATGCTTGTAGTCCCTGTACTATTCGAAAATTAGGAATTTAGTCCCTGTACTTGCACTTCCAAGAGTTTAGTGCCTCTAATTTTTAGATCTCAAAATTCAAGTCCAACTGTTAATACTTAGTTAAACTTTTTTTTGTGTGTTAAAATCAGGTTCATTACAATATCTTTTTTTAATTATATAGCTACCAAGTGAGTAGTTTTTCTATTTCAAAATATCACAGCAATGAATTTAACAAAAAAAAAAAAGAAACAGTGTTAACCCGTTAGACTTGAATTTGGAAATCTGAGAAGTAGAGGGACTAAATTCCTAGAAATATAAGTACAGAGACTATTGGTACATATTAACCCAAAAAACCATGTTTACCTTTTGCTTCGTAGTGTCTGTATCGGGTTTTAACTAATAAAGTTGAGGAATAGTAGGTCTATAATTAATAAAATAAAGAAAAATAATAATATTTTGAGTTTTAAAATAAAAAAGAAAGAAAAAAAGAAAAGTTAAAAGTCAGCTTAGGAATTAGTAATATTTCAGGTTTTCTTTAGAAAATAAGAAAAGGAAAAAGAAACTTAAAAGTTTAAAGTTGCTTCAATGGGTATTTGGGTTTTTTCCCTTAAAATATTTTTCTATTGAGTGGGTTTTGAGTTGAAAAAAAAAAAAAAAAGGTTGCGTCTCCACCGCTTCACTCTATTATGTGGGGGTATTTGAGTTTAAAAAGAACAAAAATTAAAATTGGCTCACTGCTTCACTCAAGCTAGCTTTTTTGTTGCCTAGCTTAGAGCCCAAAGCGCAGTAAAAGCACATTAAGGCAAGCACCCAGTAAAATCGCTTCGCCTAAGAATGTTAAAAGCTTAATGTTGATTTTTCGCTCTGCCTTAACGCCTAAGCAAGCCCCTTAACAACATTGATTAGTAGAAGTATAAGAAGAAATTTACTGGTAAGGAAAGTACAGTCTGATGTCAGCAAAGGTATAAGTTTCTGATTTTTTCACTCATGCTCCCTCACATGTATAAACACACAAGTAAATACTTCATAGCCTGAGGCCTCCAATAGGGTGTTAACCCAAGCACAAGGCTAATTTTCCAGGACAAAATTTCAAAGAAATGCCAATCATCTAGCTCTTCCATGTATATTTGAGTAGTTTTCACATTGCTGCTAACCTGAATCGCGGACCCTTTAGTTCCTTTCGTAAGACTTACCTATGTCACCTTGATCTTGGATATGCATAATGTGCTGGCAGAAATGCCAGGCAAATACTTACCATGGCTCCTTTATTGCTATACCATTCTCTCTCTCTCTCTGTATATATATATTTGTATGTGTGTTTGTGTATTTTAAAGTTTGTATATTTTCCTTGTAAAACATAGTTCAGCAGTTCTAGGTTGTTTTTGTGCCAGGCAAGAGCAGTTGCTGATATGAATCAGCGTGATCGTCAATCACAGAATGAGCAAGAAGAGAGATATGTAAGTAGTTCAGTCGATGCCTTAATTGTAGATTAGACATGGGGTTTCTTATTCTTCTTGGCTGCATGCGCTTTACATGCTTTTGCACCATTTCTTTATTTATATTTTATGAATTCTTGAATTTTAAGGAGTTTGTTTTTTGCCTTGATTTTGATAGAGGATTGCTGAAGCTATGGATTTTGAGATAAAACGCTGGGCTGCAGGGAAGGAAGGCAATATGCATGCACTGCTTTCATCAATGGAACGGGTGTGTTACTCATCATTTCCTATTCTCTGCTTTTTTCTTCTAATAAGAAATTATCTGTGTAATTTTTTGAAATAATTATTGAATATCTAGAACATTTGGCTTCTTGGTTCGCATAACTAACCTTTTACCTTAACAAATAGGTACTTTGGCCTGAATGTGGTTGGGAGCCAGTTTCATTGACTGATTTGATTACCTCTGGCTCAGTCAAAAAAGTTTATAGAAAGGCCACATTATGTGTCCACCCTGATAAGGTTCAGCAGAAAGGTGCCACTCTTGAACAGAAATATATTGCTGAAAAGGTTTTCGATATTCTCAAGGTACTGTATGAGTTTCACTGTCATTTACAAGGAATCATTTTTAACATTAGTTGTATCCTCAATGAACACATTGCGTCCTTTACGAAAAATGAAGTTCAAAACTCTGATTTTTGGTGTGGTGGGTCTAGTCAGTCTACCAAGTAATTAGCCATTGTGATGGTTCTTTGAGTAAAACTTATTTGAAATGGATTGATTTTTCAATTGAGTAGACTTGTTTTGTAATCATTTTAATACAAACTATAGTTTTGGTTATACATGGGTGGTTCTAAACTAAAATATAGTTGACAACGGTTCTTGTGGCTTTTGGATTTTAATTTATATATATGCATTGAAACAGGAAGCTTGGAACAAGTTCAACAAGGAAGAACTTTCTTAAAACCTGTAAAGTATAAATAGCTCATTTGAAGAATCGAGCTATTTTTAATTGGGAATGGTTCCTTCTTGAAACAGAAGGTGCAAGAACAGCCGTAGCAGTGTTATGGGTTCGCAATGATGACACGGTCCAAACTCACGGGAACTTTTATCAAGGAATGAGGCGATTTGGTAAGGAGTAAATTTTTTTTGTTTTCGTGTATGACTGTAAATTAATATACGTTAATCAGGAAGCAAGTAGATTTCGCAAAGTTTACGGAACCTGCACCATGCCATATGTTTCATTTATTTTTGCTTTTATAGACTTCTCTTCTCTCTCTCTCTCTCTCTCTCTATATATATATATAAAATATAAGAAAATCGTCTTTGTTGTAATTTCAGATCAATTGTATTAATTATCATTTTCTTTGTTGAATAAATTTAATGCCGAGCGTTTGAATTTGAAGGGAAGGCGAACACCCTGACCAGCAGATAAGATCTCCAAGCTTATAAATGACTACTATAACTACTCCATTGTTTCAATTTGGTCATAGGTAGCTATTTTCTTGGATCTGTTTAGTATTTAAATTTTAATTCTGCATTGATAGCTAATAACATAACTAGATAACACGGTGGTAAACATTAATAAACAATCAATCCTTTTTTTATTTATTTAAAGTAGATAGATTTATAAAATAAATTTTAAATGAATGAATTTGGATAAATAGTTTCACATGGATTTGGAAAGCTATTTGTGATTTTGTATATTTTAATTTTTTTAATGAAATCACTTTTCTTATATTATTATTTTAGAACTAAAATCTAAAATCTAAAATATCTTTTTAAAATATAACATTTTATTAAAAATTATAAAAACTATTTTACGAACTTGATCAAAGAATGCCCAGATGCAAATGAATTAATTTCGATACGGCTTTTTTGATAATTATATATTAACTATATAATAATAAGATAAAAACGAAAGGTTTTTCAGAATTTTTTTTATTTGTAATTTTTTCAGAAAAAGGTATTTTTAGATAAGTTAAAAATCTTTATTTTTTTAGTTCTATTTTTGGGATAATCTCTCATTTTCAATAAAAATATGGACTTTGTTTCATTTTTGTTTGGATTTTGTTTTGTTTATCCCTCCATTTTGTATACCGTAAATAGATCATTCATTTGTTAGTTTAATTCATCTTGTTTTATAAGTATTTTTCTTTGTTTTGCTTCAATAATTGTGAGATTTACTTAACAAATCTCCGGTTTCAAACAACTTACCATCTATTTTTTGTCTTCTTATTGACTTTGGTTGAAGAAGATTCTTGATTTTAATAGAGGTATAAGCTTATATCTTTTGTCTAATTAGCTTTTAGCGCTTATATATTTTGCCAAATCGATCATTATTCTTTTTTAATTAAATTTGGCCCTTAGTCTTTTTTAAAAGGTCTAATTTGACCATCAACCTTCGAGTTGGTTTTTTTTTAACAAAAATGCTGATTAAAACCTTAAAAATTTTTGGTATAATGATAAATTTACATCTTAATATTGACATCTTTTGTCAATTTGACTTTTTTTTTTTTGAGTTAAATTTGGTCATTAATCTTTCAAAAATAATTAAGCCACTATTTTTAATGGAAATGCTAACTAAACATTAATTATTTAACAATGTTAGCATGACAACCCGAATGCCAGTTGTGTGTACTTCATGTTAATATAATTTGTCTTATATGTCATGCCAACATATAATTTAAAAATTATAAAAATATTCAAAACATAAAATAAATCTAAAATTATAAAAAAAGGTATTTGGTACATTATAGTGTACTTTTTTTTGTTCCATAAGCAGCCTTAAAACATTGCCATGTGTCCCTTAAATATATATATATATAAGCAAAAATACCAATTGAAATAATAAGTTCAATTGAAATTTTTTGCTTCATCAATCATTACAAACGGTATTCACAAAAATAGAGCGGCTGGACCAGAGTAGAAAAGAAAAAGAAATCGATTCATCATCTTTAGAATTAGGTCAAGAAAAACTTTTGGATCTAATACAAGAATACAAGAAAGGCTGCCTCACAAATATTGATTAGTAGAAATTTTTTTATTCCTTGCTCTTTTTTCTTTTATCTATATCTAGTACTATCGACTACTCTTACTTGTTACTAGACGACTAAGCAATTCCTTAAAAAAAAAAAGAGGGCTTCCAACAAAAAACAAAACCTCTTGTGCGACTATGAAAAAAAAGTCAATTTTTATATTTCACATCTAATTGACTTGCGGAAATATGGTAATTTCCTTCATGAATTATTATAAACCAACTCGTTGGATTCACAGGTTACCCAATCTTCCGCTTCTAGGCCCAAATCAATATATATATTAGTTTTTAAAAATATTTTACTATACCCTTATAGGACACTTGTCATCACCTTGACCCTTGTGGAGTCTAAAAAACTTCACTAGAAGTGTATCAAAGATTTTCCCTTATAAAATTAAAAAAATTTCATAAAAATTCAAAAAAAAAACATGAAGTTCATGTAGACTGTCATGCAGGTTGACATGTTTAAAAATTTAAAGTTTGAGTCAAATTTTCATTTAAAAAACAACAATTCGGTTCTTTTTGAAAGGTTGATGATCAAATTCAAATCTTTTTAAAAGGTTGAACGTCAATTTTAACTAAAAAAATAGAAAAAGGGTCACATTGACAAAAGAAGTAAGCATTAAGGGCTTAATTTGTAATTATGCCAATATTTAAACTTGACAGCCACATGACAATCCACATTAACTTTATGCTATTTTTTTTTTGAATTTATGAACTTTTTATAATCTTTTTGAATATTGAATTTATTTTATATTTTAATATTTATAATTTTTAAATTGTTGACATGACATATAAGACAAATAATGTCATGTTAGAATGAAGTACACTTGGACTACCACATGGTTGCTATGCAAACATTATTAAAAAATTTATCATTATGCCTTTAATAAATTATCATGAGTTTTGAGAGAAATATTTAAGAATGATGGAATCTAATGCCCTTAGTGTAGTGATTACGTCTATAAACTTGTAATTTTTAAAACAAATTGGTTTAATAAAACTCCATCATATCATTAATATCTTTTGTATATTGTCCTCAATGGATACGCGAAGTAAAATGAAAGCAAATATTGGCTAAATGATTATCTAATGTTTAACCAATACTAAGTTGCATTACGTGGTCGGATCATAATGCGAGAAGACGACTTATATTAGTTTATAATCTAAACACATCCTTGGTCTAATTGAAATTGAGCAAGTCAATTAAAAAGACTAATATGTCATCTATCAAGTCCAAATAGGGAGATACCTTGTCTTAGGTATTGAAGTGGACTACTCCCAGAAGATAGAGACATAGATGTGACTGACTGGACTGGCAATACATCGGATAAGACCAAGTAGAATAGATCCTATATCCGTTTATGGATTTATGCACTTGTGACGTTCATAGTGTGACTTACCTTAATCCAGAGGAAGTGACGGATTATGTGTGTGTAACTCATATACTTTGATGTATTGATAGCCTATATTCAATTAGTAATAGAGCCAAAAGCCGGTATGTTGGGTATACGATTTCTACATGACATAGCTTCACTTACAAAAGTGAAATTTATAGCCTAATAAAGATAAATGATATCCTCTCATTGATATTACATGATAGATGGAAAGTATCGTGGCCACAGATCATTTTTCTTAGGATAAATGATTTAGTTACTATTTGTTAGTAATTGACTTTTCATGAAGAAATATGTAATGGTTACCATGAGATAAAATAGGATCATATTTGGAGAACAAATTTATCTCAAAGAGATTAAGGATATTCTATGAGTGTAACATGCATATAACAAGTTCATTGGATAAGCACTTACTAAAGTAGCATTTGTAAGGGTATATATAATGGGGAGAGCTCAATAATGATGCTTTAGTAGAATGACTTCATGACTAAATAATGTTGTAATTAACAGATAAAGAGTCGAAACTTAATTAAAAATTATTTTAGCCCTAATTATATATGTCTAACCGGTCCCCCAGTCATCTCGATATAACGTTGATGCTTTGCATTAATTAATGAAATGAAAAATGTGAAATGGCGAACTAGGGAAATAGATCACATGTATCACTATCTGCAGTGAATAAGAGATGCCTCACGAATTAATTTATATATTTGAATTATTATTTAATTAATTTAAAATTAAATAATTGAAGTTTGAAGTAGAAATTAAATTAATTAAATCATCATAGTTTCTTAAGAACAGGTTAATTAAATTAATTTCCTCATTAATTCTAGTACGATAAAGTCGTCATGACTTTAACAGAATTATAATTGGATAGAGAAATTAATTAATTAATTAATTGAATAAATAATATTTTGGACATAAGAAAATATTTATTGGGCTTGGAAAAATTATGAGTCGGTTTAAAGACTAGTTAGCGCTTATAAATGACCCGATAAATGACAAGGCTCGGATAGCTCGATTTAATAGAGAGGGGCGACAAACCCTGATCTTAGTGATGGTCTGCCGTAGCCAATCCTATACACTTCCCATGGGATTCGTTTTCCTATTAAAATGTTATTATTCAGATAATTCTTATTCTACTAAAATTCTTGCTATTTTCTCTATAAATAGAGACAAATGATAGGTCAAATAAACACCTCTCATGCGTTGACATTCTGTCAAAATATAGAAAATTTATTTTCTAAACAAATTCTATCTTTTGACAGAGTTCGTCTTTTGGTCTCTAGCCTAAAGTTTAATTATAAAGTTTTCATCGACTTGCGTATAGAGCCTACACTCTAGCAAATCGAGGTCGAGGATAGTGGAGAAGATTGAGTGGTCAAAAGCCAGGAACGATTTAGCCCACATCGTACAAAACTCAGGTACAATACAGAAAAATGAGTTTATTGCTATAAAAATCACAACTGCTTGGTATCAAAAGAAATTTTTTAAAATTTTACTATGCACTATTCCATTATTTTGAAATCGATTTTTTCAACAATTAGTATTAGAGCCAGGTTGTGCAATATTTACGTGTAAACCCATTTATCGGATTCTTGGAACTTTCTCTTGATTAAATTTTGATAAGAGGTGACATTCTTGAATATATACATGTTTTATGGATCGTATGTATGGTTGTTTAAATTTATTATTTTATATTGTTATGAAATAATTTTGCCAAAGGTTGTGGTTCCAATATTTAGATTGGTTACATTTGTAATACCCAAATTTGCCCGGCCGAAAAACAAACAGAAAATAAATCAAATATAAAACCAAAAAATAAATAAAAAAACAACAAATAAAGTCCATTGTCCATTTACATCCAAATAAATCCAAGTTTTTAGCCCAATTACCGAAATTAAAAAAACAATAATACCTAAACCCAAACTAACCCAAATACTAAATCCATATCCAAATACATAGCCCAAATCATTTACCTAAAAAATAGCCCGATTATAATGGCCCAAACGGCCCAAATTCAAAAACCCTAGGGGTTTCTAGATTTTCCTGGTGCAGCAGCAACAGCAGGCTTCTGCTTCTGCGTCATAGGCAAATTCGAACCAGATCCCCGCGCGTGTTGCACCTCCGCGCGTGTGCGCCATCTCCACGCCAGCATGTACCTGCAAAATACACACACAAGAGCAGCGAAAGAAATAACAGAAACGGAGAACGGATTGGATTTTTAGATTATTATTATTATTATTTATTTTGCAATTTTCGGCTATAAAAAAGCCATTGGAATACTGAAAACGATGGACACAGAAGCAGATATTGAAAGAAAAAAAATATTCAAAGGAAAAACAGAGTTTTAAAGGTGAATGAAATTTTTCCTTCGCATCTGGTTTTTGTTTAGTTCATTATTTGAGTAAAAAAGGAATAAAAGAGAGAGATTAGAGAGCAAAGAGATTACCTGATAGCCGGACCGTCGCTCACTCCGTCGTAATCAGAGTCGGGCGAGGGATCGGAGAGCCTTTGAGTGGCTGGTTTTCTTTGAGTGGCGCAGAGAGCATTCACGGTTTAGGTTTTCCTTTTTTTTTTAAAAAAAAATGAAAGGTCCGCTGTTCTTAGGGTTCTTTTAGTTTCTTAAGTACATCAATAAACGGCGCCGTTTGATGCCAATATGATGGTTTCAAAACGGCATCGTTTTGTTGATCAGATTTGAGCATCTGAATAGTAGTGTTTAATTGCGATTTTAGTCTCTCAACGTTGAATCTACTATCAATTCAGCTTAAATTTTTTTGCCCTTTTTAAATTTTGGTTGCAATCTTAATTTAGTTTTTTTTAGTACCTATTTTATATATATATATATATGTAGTTTTTTTATTTTAACATATTTATCTTCAAAAAAAATCTAATGTTATTTTAATATTTAAATTTAATGTTGTTTTTTAGCTTATTATTAGTGTGATTTTAAAATACAATATGCTATTATTTTAATTTGTTAATTAATATTATTTAAATTTATTATACATTGATGTTTTTAATCCATTAGGTATTTTGTTTTAAATATAATATATTATTATCTATTCCGTCATTAATTATTTTTGTGTATTTTATTAGAACTTAACGTAATTTGAACAAGTTTTTGATGTTTTATCTTATATTGTTTTTTAATTTTCCCTTTTAATATATATTCCTATATGATAAATATTTACATAATAATATTTTTTATGATAATATTATTCATATAAGCATATAGCTTATTAAATTATTTTTAGTACATATCAATGTTTTAATTTTATATGATTATTAATTTTAAGAGTTTTTTAATATATTTACATATGTCTTTTAAATCAATTTTATTTATATGTAATTAACTTCTTTTAAAATTTTATGATGTATTTTACTTTTTTTTTTATATATTAGTATGTATGAACTTTTTTTTTTATATTTTTATATATATTATCATGTCTAACTAATAAATGTATATTGTTTACTTTAAATCTATTCCTAATTTATTCCAAATACTAATTATTTAATATTTTTCGAGTTTATTTTTGAAATCATGTATGTAATTTATCTTTGAATTTCTGTACAAAGGATATATCGATTATAATTTTTTTTTCATTGTTTTGAAGTATTTTTTTTTTGGAAATTGATTATTAATTTATTGGATGCTTAATTATTAATATTGGTGTTTGTATAATATGATTGAAATTATTATTGTTATTTGTACTTATCTTTCGCTTGCTTGTTAATTCTTAGTGTATGTCTGGGTTGCTATTTATCTTTTACATTATATTGCTATTCAATCATGTCTCATTTGTAACAATTGTATTTTATTAAAGCACTACAAACATTCGATTTCATAATTTTCAAAAAAGGCCTGGTGTTCATAGTTCTCGAGAGAATTGTGCCCTAACTTATTAGGCTTCAATTCTTCTCGATGAATTTAGATAGCCAAGTGCTTATTTTGTTAAAACCATACAATTTTAAAATAAAGCTTTTTAGATTTCAAGATGTTGGATCCTAACTTACTGGATATGGCATTTTGTTATCATGATTTTAAAATGAAGGCAATATTCGGTGTTAAGGAATTTCGAGAAATTGAACCCTAACTTACTGGATTCTGATTTCTCGATTGACCCAAATAACCAAATATCCTTCTCAAAGTATATAAATTTTTAAAATTCTAAAAAGGCAGACCTAATTTTGAAGAATTGAACTGTTACACCCTAACTCACTGAGTGTGACATTTTTATTTCTTTGAAATGGGAATGTCTTATCATTCCATTGGGATATGCAAGTTGGCTTTCTAAAGGATCTTATTTCTAAAATCTTTTCAAATTTTCGAGATAAAAACATTAAACAATTGATTCGGTACCAATTTTGGGCGCTACGAGGGTACTAACCTTTCCTCGTGCGTAACCGACTTAGGAAAGAATGGTGGACACATAATTTAAACCGAGGTGATGAACGGACGAAACCAAGAGGCACGGAAGGGTGGGGCATGTCGCCCTAACTGGACGTGTGAATCGACATGGTCAGCGTATCACACCCCAACCAAGGGTTATGAGTGGTAGAGGCCTAAAGGCATTTTTCCTCTCAATCGAACATAGCAGTCAATGCCTAGTTATTTGACTGGCAATGCGAGATGTGTATGTAGCATGCAGTAGCTGGGGCATCGCACCCTAGTAGGATTGGCTAGCACTGATCGGCACAACTGGGCACTGAAAGGGCATCATAGGCCATAGGTGCGATTACTAGGCCTTGTGCTTAATAGGATCGACATCAGTCGACAATAAGTGGCAGCAAGTCGATCGAGTGGCACCGGATGCCAATATTGTAGGATAGTCAGAAGGTGCAATGAGGTGATCGGTGGATTGGTGTAGGCGGTGATCAACAACAACAATGACAGTGGCTGTAATGACCCGATTTTAAGTGGTGTCGAAAAATGCAATTTTGGAACATTATTTTCGTAAACCGAGTTTAAAAGGATTAAATATAAAGATTAATGAAGTTGATATGAAAATTTTTTAAAGATCGGTTAAATAATTTAACTGGTAATGGTGTTAATTAAGCTCAATGACTAAATTGTAAAATCTCAATCCTAATCCTAATCGCAATTAAATTTTAATTTAGAAAAGGTTTAAGGACCTAAATAGAAATTATCCAAAGAACCAAAATGTTGGATTTGGTGACCAAAATGCAATATTTTCGTTTATGTACACTTGTAATTTTTTTGAAAATATTAGTTAATAAAATAATTCATGAATTGCGTCAATATACTTTGTATAAATGTCCTTATGTGGTTTTTTCATGTAAAGTAAAATAAAAGAAAATATTTTGGCTTACTCGTTGTCTAATGTTTAAACTAATACTAAGCGGTATTACGTGGTCAGATTGTAATAAATAAATATAACTTATATTAGTAGACGAACCTAAATATGTCCTTAGTCTAATAAAAAAATGAGCAAACCAATTGAAAGACTAATATGTTGTCTATCAAGTCTAATTGGGGAGATGCCTTATCTTGGGTATCGAAGTGGATGACTCCCAAAAAATAAAGACATAAATGTGACTGACTAGAATGACATTGGATTGGACCCAAAAAGAATAGATTTTGAATCCGTTTATAGATTTATTCACTTGTGGCATTCAAAATGTGGCATACTTTAATCTTGAGTGGATGACGGATTATGTATGCGTGACTCGTATACTTTGATGTAAGTAAAAGCCTGAGTTCGAATAGATAAGGAACTAAAAGTTGGTGCATTGGGTATACGACTTTTGCAATATATAGCGTCATTCAAAACAGTGAAATTCATAGCCTGAGACATGGATAAATGATGTCCTTTTTGTCATTACTTGGTTTATGAAAATTAAACGTGGCACGGGCCATTTGTCTTTGTGATGAATGACTTGAGTACATTTGATTGTAATTGAATTTTCATGAAGGAAGATGTAATGGTTACCATGAGATAAAGTATGAACATATTGGAAGAGTTGATTTATCTCAAAGAGCTTAAGGGTATCCTATGAGGGTAACACACTTATGACAATGTCATCGGATGAATACTAATTATTGGAAAAATCCCGGTTTGAAAATGGTTTTCTTGCACAGCGGAAAATTAAAGTTTTGAAAGTCGACCCAATTTCTGATATTTATAGGAATAAACCTTAATCGAATTCGTACATTTGTTTTTGGCTTAGCGGACGTTCGTTGTTTCCAACTTTCAACCAAACGATTTTCTACGCTATTCCCGTACCACGAACTACTTCGAGTGTGGCTCGAACCAATTAAATCGAAACATAGAACTGGAAAGAGATTTCTCTTCTTTTGGGGTGAAAACAAAAATTCTCTCTTCTTTTGGGTTGAAAACAAAAATTCTCTCTTCTTAATAGAAATTGAAATAATTATTATTTCAAATATATATATAATAGTTGAGATGAATTCTCTCTATTTTTCGGTAAAATAACAATCTCTCAAAGTTGTATTAATAGCTCTACCGATGCCATCTATTTATAGGAAGAGAAGGTAGAACCCTTGTTGAGTTTTAGTGGTTTATTTTAAAGAGAAAAACATCCTAATTAGAATAGGACTAGGGTGGACAATACACCCTAGTATTCCTACTAGGGTTGCCACCCTTTTCATGTCCATGAGGGGTTTTTGGGCCTCTCTCACATCGGGTCAAATTACGAGTATTTCTTGGGCCTTTTTGACCTAGTACTCTGTAATGTGATCCAATCCGATTTAGTTTTTCTATTCCCTAAAATAAAATTTAATATTTATATATAAAATAATTTTCTCATCCCTATTTTACCCATGGTAAAATTTTGGCGATTTTCCCCCAGTAAAAATTCGAGAAAATATGTTCAATATTTCACAACTCAACATGTTCACTATGACCAAATGATTTATTTTTTTTTGAGCTTCAAAACAGTCCAAAAACATAAACTCATTCTTCCGATCATTTTTAAGTAATACATATAGGATTGCAAATGGATCATTTCCATTTCCATTTTTAGAAACCTACGTTCATTTCCAAATGATTTCATTTCTCTATTTTGGAGAAAACCATAATCATTCATGAATGTTTCTCATTTCTCTTGTCCTATTCATTCTGTTCATTTCTATTCAAACACGCAATTCATTTATGGTTTCAATGAGCTAACGGAGGGACTGATTGGACATATGTAGTTGAGGCTAAAATGATTTATAATTAAGTTCTGACTATTCGCCTATTAATTATAAATTCATTTAGTCACAAATTCATTCCACTATAGTATCGTGACTAAGCTCTCCCTAACGACATACCATTACGAAAGCAACCTCTTAGTGCTTATCCAATGACCTCATTATAAATGTGTTACCCTCATAGGATATCCTTAATCTCTTTGGGATAATATCCGTTCTCTCAGTATGATCCAATCTTATCTCATGGTAACCATTACATTTTCCTTCATGAAAAGTCAATCACTATTAAATAGTGAACAAGTCATACATCACAAAGACGAACGACTTGTGGCCATATTTACTTTTCATCAACCATGTAATGCGAACGAAAGGATACCATTTACCTATGTTTTGAGCTATGAATTCCATGATTGTGAATGACGCTACATAATACAAAAGTTGTACACCTAACGCACCAGATTTCGATTCCTTATCTATTTGAACTCAGGCTTTTACTTACATCAAAGTGTACGAGTCACACATACATAGTTCGCCATTCACTCAGGATTTAGGTATGCCACACTATGAACATAATAAGTGAATAAATCCATAAATGGATTCAGGATCTATTTTGCTTGGGTCCTATATGATGTATTGCTAGTCTAATCAGTCACATCTATGTCTCTATCTTCTGGGAGTCATCAGCTCTGATGTCCAAGATAAGACATCTACCCAAATGGACTTGACAGACGACATATTAGTTTTTTAATCCGTTTGCTCATTTTTTATTAGACTAAAGACATGTTTAGGTTCGTCTAATAAAATAAGTTGTCTTTTCGTATTACGATCCGACCACGTAATACTGCTTAGTATTAGTTAAACATTTTGACAACCAATGAGTAATATTTGCTTCCATTTTGCTTTGCGTGCAAAAACCATGTGAGGAAAATTATACAAATTATATTAATGTAATCAATGAATTTGTTTTATTAACCAATTTGCTCCAAAAAATTACAAGTTTACAAACGAACATACAACACTCAGGGCACCCGATCTAGTAGTCTCCCACTTGCCCTAGTGATGTAGATGATTCATATTTCGCATTCCCATGCTCTCCACGTGTTTCTCAAAAATCCTAACTGGTAGAGTCTTTGTAAACAGGTCTGCAAGGTTGTCCTCAAATGCGACCTTGAGTACATCAACGATTTCTTCTACAACTGCCTCCCTTATGATATGATACTTTCGACCGATATGTTTTGTCCTCTTGTAGTTTCTCGTCTCCCTAGTATTAGCTATTGCCGTACTGTTGTCACAATATAGTGTGATAGCTTTTTTTCATAACAAGAACGACTTCAAGTTCCATGAGAAACTTTCGAAGCAATATTGCTTCTTTGGTAGCCTTAGAAGCAGCCACATATTTGACGTCTATAGTGGAGTCAACACTACAGTTTTGCTATACATTTCTCCACACAATGGACCCGCCACCACCTAGGACAAAAACACAGCCCGATGTCGATTTCCTTGAATCCCGAAAAGTTTGGAAGTCAAAACTAGTATATCCGATAGGAGTAAGGTGTCCTCTAAAATACATAAACATATAATCCTTTGTTCTCCGTAAATACTTGAGTATATGTTCAATTGCTTGCTAGTGCCTTGGTCTATGATTCGCCTGATATCGACTTAGCAGCTCCACTGCAAAACAAATATTTGGGCGTGTGAGTTAGTTGTGTGGTGAGTTTTATTAAAAGGCGATTTGGTAAATTGACCCTCAGTTATGCTTAATTAGATGATTAATTACTGATTGCAAATATTTAATTGAGTTTTGGTTGGTTAATTTTGTAAGAATATTGATATATGTTTAAGTGATGAATTTTTTGTTAAGTGTTGGTAAATGAGCATCTAGTGATTTTATGTGCTTGATTTGATTGATTATAATGGTGAACTAAGAAAGCATGCTAGAGTTTTTGGTTCATGGTATGTTGATATTTCAATCGGTAAACGAACATTGATAATAGGTAATTTGTATGCTAGATTTAATTTGATGTTAAAAAGGCTATGTTACATGATTCACATATGCATTTTGGCACTTTAAATTGAGCACATTATTGACTAAAATTATGTTATGATTGATTGATTATATTGGCGTTCTAGCATGGTAGATCCATTGGATATAGTTGGCATGCCATATTGGATATAGTTGGCATGCCATAGGATTTGTGAGTAGTCACCATATTGATATGCCTTTTTGTGAGCAATGAGGCTCTAGGTGGACTGATTTGGAATAGATAAGGGAGTGTTGAGCTTGTGTCTCCACTCAATGGGACTGGTTTGAGGCAATATAAGGGAGCGTGAAGCCTCGACCCGCTCAATCCAGGACTGATTCTGATTTTGATTGGGAGTAAGGAGATCCGTTTATCCTATGTATGCTGATCCGATTAAGCCATGATTGTATATGCCAATATAAATGTATGAAATGTTATATCCTAAATTGATGATTATATGCCATGATTAATTATGATTTTTGATACATGGTTGAGCATATGACATTGAACTATTATGGATTGATATTGTGATTGAAAATTTGTATTTGATTGGTTTCAATTTAAGCATGATTTGGGTGCTAATTTACGCGTTGTTTTATTAACATTCACTGAGCTTTTTAAGCTCACACCCACACATTCGTGTAGTTACGGGATTGAGGAGCTGAGGAGCCGAGCAAGAGAGTTCCAAGAGATTAAGGCTTGGTAGAGATTTAGTTACACGTTTTAGAAATATTAATCGGGCATTGCGGAACTTTCAGGACTTAGTTTAATTTTAGTTGTAATTGGACTTGGACATTGGACATTTTTAATTTTGGATGGTTTTATAATATCATATATGCATGTTTGAGTTTGATTATTGAATAATTTACGGTGTATTGTTGCTTGATAACACAATGATTGATAACACGATGTGTGAGGCATGATGTTTACACTAATCATTGTTTAAATGAAGCTTCCATGGAGTGGTTTACTAGCGACTAAGGTATGCCACTTGTTTGAATTAACTGGTGGGTGATATGCATGAAATTGAATGTTTAATTCTATTTAATTGATACTTAATTGGTGTTAATAAATTCAATTGAAGGTGTATGGATATGTACGATATTTAATTGTAGCTAAATTAGGTTTAAAATTCAAAATCGGGTTTAAAATCAAATTTTTCGCACAAAAAAACTATAGTGGACTGTTATGGGTTTGAATTCTGGTCTTTTTAAATTGGTTCTCTGGTATGTTTAAATTACAAACTAGTCCTGTAACTTGATAAGTCTAATTAGAGCCTTAATTAATAAGGAAACTCGATAAAATTTTAGGATTAGACTTGTAATTGATAAAATTTGTAGAAACGCACTCAATTTAATATTCAGGTATAGTATTGATAGTTTGAAATTGTTACGATTTAGTCCTTAATGATAAAACTTGAATTAGACATAGAAAATAAACTCGGATTAAGATGAAATTTTTAGGACTTACAAAAATTGACTAAAAGAGGATTGGTAACTGTATAGACCTAAATTCAGGTTAGTTTAACTTATAAAAAGTTTAATATTGGTTCACAAATTGCTTCTACATTAATAAATAACTAATAAAGGGATAAGATTTAGGTGTTATAAGGTCAGATTGTGTCTTGGGAGGTCGTTAGCCGGAGAGTTACTGAGGTGACTAATGTAACGCTTTGAATTTGGGCTAGTTCGTCTTGGTCGGGTTTGGGTGTCACACTACTGTTGAAACATAAGGAACATTTCCCATGTTCTCTCTTTCTTCTGCTATCTTAGGACAGCCCTATAAAGAGATGAAATCCTAAAGCGGAGGGTTCATTTCCCTTCTTTGAGTCAGTCATTGCATAATTCTCCAATATCTTGTCTATGAATGAAGCCTAAGACAATGCTATCACTTTGTTCTTTCGATCCTCCAGGATTCGAATACCTAGAACAAAATTAGCTTCTCCCAAGTACTTCATGCTAAACTATTGGGTTAACCAACATTTAACCGATGACAATGTCCCTACATCATTCCCAATGAGTAGAATATCATCGACATATAGAACAAGAAATACCACATTTCCATCCCCGAAATGTTTATAAACATAAGGTTCATCTACATTTTGCTCAAATCTAAAAGTCTTGATCGCTTGATCGAATATTTGATTCCATGAGCAGAACGCTTCCTTAAGTCCATATATGGATCTAAGCATTTTGCAAACTTTATGCTTGTTTCCTTTAACTATATATTCGATGGATTGCATCATGTAGATGCTCTCTTCAAGATAGTCATTTAAAAACACTGTCTTGACATCCATTTTCTAGATCTCGTAATTGAGAGTTGTCGCAATGGATAGTAATATGCAGACTGACTTGAGCATGGCAATCAGTGAGAAGGTTTCTTCATAATAGATGTATTCTTTTTTAGTATAACCTTTTGCTACAAGTCTGACCTTATAAGTTTTTAGTTTTCCATTCGCATTTCTTTTCCTTTTATAGATCCACTTACACCCTATGGGTTTTTATCCCTTCTAGTAAGTCTACTAGTTCCCATATTGAGTTGGAATACTAGAGTCCATCTCAGCTTTCATAGCTATTTCCCAGAGCTTGGAATCAACACTCTATATCACTTCATCATATGTGAGTGGGTCATAATCTTCCTCTTCGACAGATTCAATGTTAAAAACACTTCCGCTAGGTTGGAAGAACTTAGGTTTACGAGAGACCCTTCCACTACGACGATGCTCCCTATGCTGTTGATCATTTGCAGGTCTACTATTAGGAGTTGGTTCTGGAACCGTTTCCGTAGGGTTTTGTATATTTCTTGAAATCTCCTCAAGTACCTCTTTACTCTGAGGTTTGAAGTCATTCATGAAACTTTCTTCAAGGAAAGTAGCATGAGTTGACACTATAACAGTTTGTTGTTTCAGGTTGTAAAACAAACCACCATTTGTTCCTTTGAATATCCTACAAACATGCAAAATTTTTTCAGTGAGTCCAACTTCCTCGCATCTTTATCCAATACATGGGTTGGGCATCCCCAAATCCTAAAATGAATAAGATTTGACTTCTTGCCCTATCATAATTTGTATAGGGTTTCGATGTTGCCTTAATTGGCACATCATTTTAGAATATATCAAGCTGTTTGTACAGTGTATCCCCAAAAAGAAATTGATAGCTTCGAATAACTTAATATCGAATGTACCATGTCTAACAACATTCGATTTCTTCTCTCGACCATACCATTTTGTTATGGAGTTCCCGACGTGATTAAATGGGATAAAATCCCATTCCCTATGACGTATCCTAAGAACTCATCAAATCAATATTCACCACCTCAATTAGACCGAAGTGCCTTTATGGGTAAACCTAGTTCTTTCTCCATTTTCGTATGAAACTCTTCGAATTTATCAAAGGTTTCACTCTTACAGTGCATCAGGTATACATACCTATATCTGGAATAGTCATCAACAAAGGTTACATAATTCTTGTAACCACCTCTTGCACTAATGCTCATGGGGTCACATGTGTCAGTTTGCACAAGTTCTGGGGGTTTTTCGGCCATCGTTCCTTTTGCATTAAAAGGTTGCTTAGTCATCTTACCTTCCAAGTAATATTACATTGTGGAAGATCAACTTCTTTAAGCAATATTGCTTAGTCGTCTTTTACAAGTCTAGTGATTCTTTCTCAGTTAATATGACAATTTCTCAAATGCCAAATGTACGCCTCATTAAAATGAGAAGTTTTAAGTCTTTTATTCAATATTTCAATCTCAAGTAGTGTGTACATCTTTGGTTCGATAAAATAGATATTATTTGACATCTATCCATTAAAGATTGAGATTTCTAAATATTGCAATTTCTAAATATTGGAATTCCATTATTAAAGTCACGGTCAAACCATCATTATATAAACATGCAACGAAAATTAAGTTTCTTTTAAAACTTGGTACATAGAAAACGTTTTTCAAAATAATCTTCCTAAAATTATCAAAATAAAGATGTACATCTCCCACTGCTTCAGCTACCACACTTATCTCGTTCTCGGTTCGTAATGATAAGCTCTTATCTCTAAGATCTTTTGTCTTCTCGAACCCCTGCAGAGAAGCATAGACATGATTAGTGGCTCCCGAATCAATTACCCAGTGGTCTATTGAGTCTTCCACTAAACAAGCTTCTATCATCAAGAGTTCCATACCTTTTCCTTTGGTAGCTAGATATTCTTTCCCTCTTTACAGTTTACCTTGAAGTGCCCTTTCTTACTGTAGAAGAAGCATTTAGACTTAGATAAGTCTTTTGGCTATCTGGTTCTCTTCATTTCCACTTGTGGTGGCCTAGAAACCTTAGTTTTTCCTTTATTAGCGCACTTTCCATTCCTTTTTTGAGGAAGAAGTGATGAGTATATTCATTTCTGCTCTTCATTTGTTAATCAAATAATTACAAAAATATGAATTTACAAGTTGGTAAAAAAACAAAATAATTTTGGAGTGATAGATGTTAAAATTAAATTAATTAATTAGATGCAAATTAACCTAAATGCAAATGAGATGAAATAAAATGTAGGGTGATGGTTTAGTAGGAATTACACAAGTTCAACAACAATATGAATAATCTAGATCAATTACAATATTTTACTCAATTCATTTTCATCATGTTTAGCAATGTTCAAAAAATAATTCATGGCAGCTCGACCGTTCATTAATTGGGAATCTCATACAAGTTCAACCTAATGTTATACTTAGAAAAAAATATGCATAAACCAATGCCATAATTTAACCAAGGATTCCTTAGAATTTATGTGAAGTAACAGGGTATGTGAAGTAACAGGGATGAATTAGGTTTGAAACAATTTATGTAACACCTCTTACCCGTATTCATCATCGAAACAAAGTAAGAAGTGTTATCAAAAGATCTGAAATATTTTTTTTTAAAAATTTTTGACATAATTTCTTTTCATAAACATTCAATTCCTCCTGCAAATTCTCGAAACATAATTTCAAAAAACTTCAATATTTCAACCAAATACAATTATATGTTCAGACACAATTTATCCATCCACAACATTCTAATTAATTTGTTAATAGTTGAAGGAAAAAATTTATCAATTAATATACACCAACATTTTAAACCAAACAATATTTTATACATATATATAAATTTATACCACATTACATTAAGTCATCTATACATGCCATTTTTCAAAGTACTGGTTGCAAAATACCCAAAAGATGATGATGATAGTGTGGATGATGTTCTGACCTCGTCCAATTCCCGAGCTGATTAATATCACTATAAAACAAGAGAAAAATAAAGAAGAGTAAGCTTATAGATTAGTAAGTATGTATGTAATTGATAAATAAATTTCTAGCATGATACCACATATAATATAATTTTTATCACACATAAATCTATTATCTATTCAATTTCCAGCAAACTATTTCTCTGCATCACAGTCACTAAATTATTTTTATCTGCAGCTACGGAACTCCAAATTAAGATCCATAAATTTTCCATGAAACTAGACTCATATAACTTATTACCATAAAATTTGTAGAATTTTTGGTTCATCTAATTAGTACAGTTTATTCTCTAAATATTCCCCTGTTTCACTACTTGACACTTCTGACCTCTCTTCACTAAATGTCAGTTATCTCTTAGTACAAAGTTCAAATGATGTTCCCACTTATTTCTTTTGAAAATAGATTCAATAAGAAATTTAAGAATGTAAATTGCAAAACATAATTATTATTTTTACAATTTTTAGTGATTTTCCTAAGTTAGAACAGAGGATTTCGAAATCATTTAGACCTTGTCTCACTAAAATTCCAATATCTCAAAATATATAATTCCTTTGGCCATTCTTTCTATTTTATGTGAAAGTAGACTCATTAATTTTTAATTTCATGTCTTAGTCAACCACTAACTCAATTTGTATAATTTTTGGTAATTTTTCAAACTAACATCATTGTCACTGTCCAAATCTGTTCTATTCCAACATCCCTCATTCACATAGCACTATAACCATTTATTTTATAACAAAATACAAACTTCATCACTTCAGTCACTCTTTTACAACTTAACATGTTCCAATACATACTCATATCTCATTGAACATGTCGGTATAACAACAAATATTTGGGGTTTTTCACACAGTACTACCCATGTTACTTTTATCATTCGATACACATAGTAGCCTTCACATGGTACTACACACGTGATCAAGTTTTACGGTTCACGTAGTAGCCTTCACATAGTACTACACACGTGATCAAGTTTTACGGTACACATAGTAGCCTTCACTTAGTACTACACATGTGACCATCATTTATCGATTCACGTAGTAGCCTTCACACAGTACTACACACGTGACCAAAGCTTCTTGGTACATATTGTAGCCTTCACTTAGTACTACACATGTGACCATCATTTATCGATACATGTAGTAGCCTTCACACAGTACTACACACGTGTTCATCGATACCTTATTCAAATCTTTACCATTCTGACAGTTCCACAAAGATTTTTACTTTCCAATAATTTACAATTTCTCCATAGCGCATTATAATATCAATCTTTCCACTCAACTCCATAACCAATTTAATAATTCGATTTAAATCACTTCAACCATTACTTGTAGTTGGTATATCCATAACCAAGCTGATTTTAAACAAATCAACTATCAATTTCAAATTTCTAACTTTAACATAACTATTTCATATCCAACCCTTTCGCATATATTGTCACGAATATAAAAAAAATAATTATAACAATGTATTAATTACATACAACTTACCTCGATACAAAATGTAAAGATTTTGGAATTTAATCCCCAATCTTCTCTTTTCCCCGATTAAGGTTGGGTTCTCGTCTTTCTTGATCTATAACAGCAAATTGAGCTTGTTTAACATTCACATTTATTAAAACAAGCTTCGACTCAAATTTTGTCAAAATTACGATTTTGTCCCTAAACTTTTGCATAATTACATTTTTGTTCCCAAGCTCGAAAATTAAATTTCACTCCTTATTCTTATGTTTTACAACATGTTGAACACTCTTTCCTTCTATGGAAATATAAAATTCTCACTCTAACATGTACTTATGAACATTAAATATTTTTACCGATTATGTCAATTTACCCGTTTTCACTTAAAATCACTTAGCAAAAGTTGTTTAACATAATTCCTAGCTTCATATTCTACCATAAAACAGCAAAATAAACACATTTCACCTATGGATATTTTTCCAAATGTGAACCCTAACATGAGTTAATGGTAGAAATAGCTAAACCGAGCTACGAGGATCTCAAAAATGCAAAGAACATTAAAAACGGGGCTAAGATGCACTTACTATGAGCTTGAGAAAGTCAAGAAACCCTAGCTAGGGTATCTTCCAAAATTTGGCAGCAACTAATGAAGATGAACACCATTTTTCCATCTTTTTCCCATTTTAATTTTTTTATTACCAAATGACTAAAATGCCCTTACTTAAAAAATCTATTTCACTAATCCTATGCCCATTTTGTTCACCAATTAACTAATGGTCTAATTACCACATAAGGACCTCCAATTTAAAATTTCATAAAAATTGGACACCTCTAACATGTAGAACTCAACTTTTGCACTTTTTACAATTTAGTCCTTTTGACTAAATTGAAACGTCGAAATTTTCGAACGAAATTTTTACAAAATTTTTCCGTAAAATTGTAGACCATAAAAATATAATGATAATAATATTTTCCCTCGTCGGATTTGTGGTCTCGAAACCACTGTTCCGACTAGGCCCAGAATCGGGCTGTTACAATTTGATCACATAAACATAAAGTTATGCAAGGTAATAAGTTCACTTAGTCTATTACGAACCTCTAATTTATTCTGATTAGGATATAAATTAAGTATGCACGTTCCAATTATTGTGTCCATTAGTTATCATCTAATTAGGATTGACTAACTAATTCTAATGCATTCAAACATATTTTAATGGATGAAATACATAATGATTTTAATTGGAAGCATGAATAACTGAGGTACAAAACAATATAAACATGAATTAAATGAATTTTATCCAGTCATTACAATTATTCTAGCTAAACAAAATTAAGACATCATTGCTAATGGAAAAACATCATAACAATTTGGAAATATGTTGAATAACTAAGAACAAAATTAAAAAATAGGAAAGAAGAAACTCTTGATGATTTTGGTGATTCACTGAAGAACGATTATGGTGGCTTCCTCCGATTCTTGTGATTGCTCCTTCGCAACATGCTCCTCAAGGTGGCTGACCAAGAGTGGTTTTCCTCAAGGGAAATGATAGTTAAAGGAGGTGGAGAATGGACTACTTATGCGTGGAAGAGAGGGAAGAAAAGATGAGAGAAAGATGATAGGAATGTGAACTGAGAGATGAATGAGGGATGCTTGAAGTGGGAAATGAGGGGTGGTATTTATAGTATAGGAATGGCTAAGGAGTTTGGTAAAAATAGTATGGAGATCCCTTAAAATGCTCCATTGCTTGGCCGACCATGAAATGTGGAGTAAGAGGTTGGTGGTTGCTTGATTCATGCTTGATTTCATCCATGAATAATGCATGGGGTTGGACGATTTCTTAGGTATTAGTTGAGGGATGATTTTTGATTTTTTTTCACAAGTGCAGGGGCCTAAAAATTAATTATCCTAAATATAATTTGGGTTACTCTTGATGCCTTATCCGAATTGGACTACTTCTCCCTCTACTTGGATGATTTTGTGACCGAAATGACTATCAGACTTGCTCTTCTCAACAAGACAACTTCAACTGGATCAAATTGACTTCTCTTGACTCAATTTGTTGTATTTTCTATCTAATTGAGGTGGAGTATAACTCATGTTCATGTATGATTTAAATAAGGTCCCACACTTATTAATTCAATGGTCCTACTGCAATAATTAAAGCACAAAAATTACTATGAAACATAAGATAGTTAAATTATGAAAAATTTAATACATAAATCCATAAATTGCATAATTTACTAAAATTATACCTATTATCTCAATATGAACACAAATCACCCAATTAAATATTCAAATACTAGGGGTTAACATAAATTCTAAGTAAAAAGGTGACATAAACAACTATGAAAAATCTATATAATTTAGAGTTTACACACCCCAAACTTAATCCATTGCTTGTCCCGAGCAATGGTTCATGCAAAGCAAAAGTTTTGGGCAATCTTGTACAATATTTACATAGAATCAACTTTTCACATAATCATGCTGCAACAAATTTTATTATCACAAACTCTTCTTACTGATAAGTTGCTCTTGTGCAATGTATAATTTCAAAATTTTATATCAATAATCATAATTTGTATGCTTTTCAAAGCTATACACGTAACATCTTATACCCGACCAAGTTGCCGAGCCCAAATATCAAGATGCCACACCACCATCTCACATCACACACAATACAAATGAGCTCATTCTTAAAGAAACATCTTCATTTTAGTATTTACATGAGTTCTAAGTTAAATATACTCTTGATTATCCTTAAGACTTACTACACACTTAAATTGATCATATAAATATAGTTAGACATATATAGGACCACATAGCAGATTTTCCCAAAATAATCACGCAGGTATTGATACTGAAACAAGGTATCGATATTTTGTTTAGATGGTATCGATACTGATTGGATAATTGGTACCAAAACAACATTCTTTTTCTTGTGTAAAAATCAAATCCCAGAAAATATCGGTACATTTGTTTAAGTATCGATTAATTTACCCTGAGTACTGATACTCATGTTACCAGATGCTAATACCAACTTCCTGCGCAACGAAATATCATAGAGGTATCGTTTTTAAAACTCGAATATCGATATCTTTTCTCCAAACAGTAAAATTTTAGCATATTTAAGCATGCAAGCCATTCCAACACAAGTCTATTCGACATGCATCTTATACCATATCAAAGAAATGTCAAAACGATGATAATAATAGTTTCAAACATTGAAAATAAATCCGAGCAATAATCAACATATCACAATTCAAATCTTTACATCCTAATAACAAATAAGCTATGGAAACATCCAAAATATCATGGCAAATACCAGCAAAAAGTCTACCACATTACCTTTATTTCCCAAAACATAAATTAATAACTAAATCACCAACGAAGAATTACTAGAGTGTCACTTGGATCAATCCCTTGGAACCACGCCATTTACCCCGAAACGCTACTAATCTACAATGAATTAAAAGGAGTGGGTGAGCTTTATAAGCTCAGTGAATGCCTAGAAAAACTACCATGCAAACAATTCATCAAGCACTAATGAAACAACCATATGGCACAACCTTAATAGTTCCAACTCTAGTGTCATATTATACTTACTCGTGCATTATTTACTAGTTCATTTACATGGTAATCACATTCACTTTTAAGCACATATCACATTACACATATAATCATATAACATTTATGCATATATCACAATATATTTATAGATAATTTGACACTTGAGCTATGAAACATAAAAGTGTGATCTATCACCACTCATCGGATACATGGATCTCCAACACACCAAAAAACTCATAGAGTCGAACATATCCCTAAAAGTGAAGCATATAGCTAATACTCTCCATCACACCAAACATGTCCTGTTGAATGGAGTTTAGCTCACATTCCCTTATTTCTCCAACATGTCCCAAGGCCTCAACGCCCAAATTACATAACACATATAGGTGAGTACTCACAATCCTAAGGCATGCCAACTATATCCAATGGTCTCAAAGTTCACAAGGCTAAAATATCTGTTATTAACACACAAACTTACTTACTATTCACTACAGTTTATCTCTGCATAATCACATTATAAGCACAACATATTCACTGTCATATGGCACGTATATCATGCCCACAATTAACTCTTTCACAATAGCCATCATAAGCTTATTACACACATCACACATATCACAATGTCACATTATAATCAACAAATTAACAACACATTTTCACATATACATTCATGAGTATGAGAAAGCTTACACTCAAATTTTAGAGTAGGGGTTTAGGCCACTTCTAAATTTCCAATTAACACATTAAATTTTAGAGTATCTGCAAGCATTTATTCCAAACACTCACTAATTATGCTTTCATCGGAATGCTGAAAGCTCAAACTAGCATTTCCTTAACTCGTAGATGGTCCTAGTGAATCCAAAACTTCAACATAATAAATTACACAAAAACACAATCAACAATCAGGTAAGGACTTAATTCAAGCATTCAAATACATAAGCCTAAGCTAAGTTCTTAAGCCACTGAAACCTTTGACATAGAAAACTTAAATTCCAAATATATTAGACTATACTTAAACTTTTCATCTAAATCTGATTCCGTTAATCTAATTATTCACCTACGACAGGTTCTTAACCTTTAAAGTACGCAAAACTACTCAAACTCTTTAAAACCCAAGAAATATTTAACGAAACTTCAAAGTAAGTTTAGAAATCTTTCAATCACATCAAAACTAATTGAAAAATACTTTGAAACCATGTTTTTACCTAAAATCCCTAAAATTCACCATTAACGATCCAATTTTTGGCTTTTATTTAAAACATGCGATTCAATGGCTAAAAAATTAGTTTTAAAGACTAGATTGCACTAAAAACTAATGGGTAGATGAATGGTTACCTTATTTGACAAAAAATCGAGCATTTGATCAAAAACCCCAAAACCCCACAAATTTGACAATGGAGAAATCTATGGTGTTTTGGGTGTTTTTCATGAAATATTATGGATGTTTATGGCTTGGGTGATTACATAAATCAAAATGATAAAGATTTAACAAATAAAATTAAAGGAGAGAACTTGGGAGAGCAAGGGACGACAAGAACAAATAATGGGAAAAGCTTTCGTGAAAATAAAATTGGAGATGGGGTTTTTTTAGGTTGAATTTTAAAATTTGGTAAAACTGCTCCATAAGCACATAGAATTTTGCCCCTCGTATTAATCAGTCCTTATTCCAAAATTGAAAGCCTTTTCAGTATCTTTTTGAAAAATTGAGTTAATTTTCAAAATACCATAGATAAAAACATTTTCGGTTACCATGCTTACAAAATTTTGAGCACACTAAAGCTAAAATCCCTAAAATACCCTAAAACTCCTAGGCCCAATTTTGGGATGTGACAATACGTAAATCCCACCACTCAATTATTCTTCCTGATTGTTTGTTTAGCAAAGCAATCCTAAGGTTTAACAGTTTTCTTGATATGTTGAACTTAGGAATTTCTCTCCACTAATGTAGTCGACATAAGGATAAAATCAATAGGTCTTTCATAAGGTTGTAATGGGGATAGGATCATGGTAAGGATTAAGAGAAATGATTTTTTTAGGCTCAAATAACCTTAAACTTGCCTTGGACCTTATGCAGCACAATTCACCTTTGTCATTAGGGTTAACACCCTCAAACTTAATTTTGAAGCTCATATTTCTCATGACTTGATCATACATTTGACCATACATCATTTGATCAATTTTTTGAACATTTGATATTTTTTTTAATCACATCAAATACCTTCTTTTGACTTCTCCCCAAAATTTATTTACCAAAGTAAGTAGAGGTTGCTGCAAAAATTAGGATAAAATTTATGAAAAGATAGTAAATTGGCTTATAATGTAGATAGATCAAATCAATAGGCCATATATCTCAAAGTAAGGTTTCAAGGGTTAATTTTAATTACGGTAAGCTTGAAAGGCTCAAATGGTCAAAACAAAATGTGCCTATATCATTTTTTAGATTCTTATGTCTCCTAGGATTTCGCCTCAAGAAAGTTACTAACCAAATTCTAAAGAGTTAAACCTTCATGCATGTCTAATTCAAAGAGAAAGAAAAATTTCATGGCAAAATTTTGCATGGAACTTATTAAACATAGCTAAATCATGATTATGCTAACATAAATTCAAAAAAACCTTGAACAAAATTAGCAATTATAATTTCATATAGGCCAACTTATAAACAAAAAATTTCTCTGAGCACTTATTTATTTTAGCATACTTATGTGTGAAAATTAAAAAAAAACATAAACATACAAGATTGGCCCTTACCCCCTTTAAAAAGAAGTAATGTCCTCATTGCATAATAACAAAGCAATGAATGAAGACTGTACATCAGGTAGGATTGCAATTAAGAGATGTGAGTCATGAAGACTTCTTAAATACCAAGTCTTTTCTTGCCAATCCAATCCTAGACATGTACATTCACATTACCATATTACTTTTGTTTTTATTAGAGAACAAAATTTAGACTTAACTTATTCATGTATTGCAAATTATTCAATTTTTATTATGCATAAAACAAAATATTCCTAAAGTAAATAAAGATGCTTAAGAATGATACTAAGAAAAAGAACAAGAAACCCCCTTTTATTCATTTGTATCATCCCTTTTGTCATGCTCTTTTGCCTTCTCGCTCTCGTTTGTCTTCATTACCTCTTCTTCTGGAAATTGATCACGATAACTTCTTCCGATCCTCGTAATTGCTCCTTTACAAAACACTCTTTAAAGTGGCCAGCCAAGAGGGAATTTTCTCAAGGAATTGCTAACTAAATGGAGGGTTTATGCGTAAGTAGGGAAGGAATGAAGGGTTGAGAGAATGATGAAGGATGAGATGTGAAGGATGGGATATGAGATGAAAGGTGAATGAGAGGTCTATTTATACTTGAGGGATGGCTAATAGGTTTACTAAAAATAGTTTGAAATTCCCTTAGGTTTTTGTTACTCTTAGCTGCCCATGAATTTTGGACAGGGGAGGTTGTTGGTTGCTTGATTCATGCATGAATCTAGCAAGGAGCTGGATGGTTTCATGCGTAAAAGTTGTGTGCTTAATTTTAATTATTTTACAAGTGTAGGAACCTTAGAATAAATCTCCCAAAAGCTAATTTTGGGCTACTCATATGCCATTTTCGAATTAAGCTTCTTTCCCCATTGCTTGGATAGTTTTGTGACCAAATTAATTGTTAGACTTTTCCTTCATTTAAACCATCTTTAACTGGATCAAGGTGACTTGTTCATGACCCAAATTACATGCCTTTGCTGTCCAACTGAGGTAGAATATGTCTTATGCCCTTGCAAAATTAAAATAAGCTTTTCAACTTGTTAACTCCATGGTCCCACTGCACAATTAAATATAGGAGATTAATATGTAACATGAGATAATTAAATTATGCAGAAATTTGATACATAAAACCATAAAATTGCATACTTTATTAAGTCATGCCCATTATCGTAATATGAACAAAATTCACCAAATTAACTATCAAATATTTATGATTAACATAATTTTGAAGTAAAAAGGTGTCATAAACAACTATAAAATATCTATATAATTTTGAGTTTACACACCCCCAAACTTAATCCATTGTTTGTTCCAAGTAAAGCAAAGTAAAAATTTAGATTGGGCAATCTTGGAATAAGTTTAAGTAGAATCATTAAGAAGAATAAAATATTGTACATGATCAAACATCAAATAATTCATGCTCAAAAACCCTTTTTATTGATAAGTTGCTCATATGCAAACATTATTTCAAAATTTTATACTAAATGCGAAAAAATCCTAATATAAGTCATAGAGTGCATGCTTTTCAAGGTCATATATAAGATTCACCATTCAATCAAAGTTTCCTTATCAATTAAACAAAATAATCACAAGGTTTAATTAATGGTCTTCATATGTTGAACTTACAAATTCCTCTCCACTAATGTAGTCGACATAATTATAAATATCAATAGGTCATTTATAAGGTTGTAATAGGGCTAGGCTCAAGGTAGGGATAAAGAGAAGTGAATTTCTAGGTTCAGTAATCTTAACCCTAACTTTGCCTTGGATCTTTTCGAGGTACAACCTTCCTACTAACGAGTTTTACCACCCCAAACTTAATTTGAAGCTTATGCCCAACAATAATTCTCAATATTTTTTAGTATTTATTTTACTCTTTTTGCTTAACGTTTGCATAGAGATGTTTCTTCTTCTTTTTTAACATAGAAGGAACATATACGTGTTCTTGAATTTTTCCTTAAACTTTGATCACCAAGACAAGTATAGTTATGATTGGTGCAAAAATAGGATAAAACTTAAAAAGATGGCAATATGGCTTATGATGTAGGTGAATAGCAATACAATAGCCTTAAAGGCTCAAACTAAGGTTTCAAGGGTTAAATTCATATGGTAGACTTGAAAGGCTTAAACGGTCCAAAGAAAATATGCCTATATCTTGTTCAAATTCTTATATCATGTTCAAATGATTCAAAGAAAATGTGCCTATATCATGTTCAAATTCTTATCCCTTCTAGGATTTCGCCTCAAGAAAGTTACTAATTCAATTTTAAGGACTAAACCTTCATGTATGTCTATTTCTAAGGAAATTAATTTTTCAAGGCAAAAGACTACAGAAGACCTAAGAACATACTAGTATTCCATAACTTAAGATAGCATAAAAAAACTCAGATAAAATCAAAAATCATACTTGCATTTGAGCTAACTTACGGAAAATTTTTTTCTCTAAACATCATTTTATTTTAACATACTTATATGTAAACATTGAATCATACTTAAGAAAAATTTAAAATTCATGCAAATATTGCCTTACCCCCTCCTTAAAAAGAATCAACGTCTTCATTTTGTAAACAAAGTGATGAATGAGAACTGAACACTAGGTAGGATAACAAGAAAACAAAGGTGAGTCTTAAAGATTGCTTAAGTACCAAGTCTTAACAATCCAATCCTAGACATGTTCATTCATATTACCATACTACTTCGCTTTTTATTAGAGAAGAAGCATTGAACTTAATTTATTCATGTTAGCAATTTCCTACTTATTGTGCGAAAGCAAAATACTAACTAAAAGAAATATAAATACCAAAAAATAAATAAATATTAAGAAAAATAAATTTCACCCTTTTAATTTGTGTCCTCGTCTATGTCTTTCTCATTTTCTTTCTTGGTCGCACTTGATCCCAAAATCTCTTATTGCCTTGTCTCGAAGATATGATCTAGAAACTCAAGAATAAAAAAATTAGAGATATTCTTAAAAGTATTTTGTATGTATCATCTCTAAGTTTTACATATCTCCAGTAAGCTTGTTGTTGGTTATGCATGAATTTTCACATATTCATCATAGTTGAAAATTTTGATTTTTTCATAATGTTTGAAGAAGTGGGCATAGGAATGGCCAACTGAGGATTAACACTTGGCTCCACTGGTTCAAGGATATTTGGCTCCTCTTCAGTTTTTGCTTCTTCTGTGTCATTTACTAAGTCAACTTTTGGTTTAGATTTGGTTGACGATTCATCAGATTCTGGTTCATTCGGTCCATTTGGCTTAGCCTGGTTAAACAGTTCAATATTCTCCACTAACCTTTCAAGATCATGCCTTTTTTCTAGCACTTCTTGGGTTGATTTCTCTCTAAATTGAAACCTTTTTCCGGTATCATGGCTTGATTTTTTAAGATGGAATCAAATATTTCCCTCTTCCTCATCTTGAATCATAATTGGACTTTCAACAGTAGTTTTGGAAGATCTAGTTCTTTTGCGAGACATGGTGACATTTCCCAAAAGAAAATAAGACTTTTGGCCTTTTAAGGTGAAGGTTGTGGCAGCGATTAAGTTGCAACGGCAAGAGGGTTGTAGAGGCAATGTCACGATGATTGTTGTGGCGGTGGGATTGCTCCGATGATAGTCTTGTGGCGGTGAAAGGTTTGAGGTGGCGATAGTAGGGTTTTGTGACTATATAAGGAAATTGGGGAGAACTTTTGAAATTTGAGGCTGATGACAAAGAGAAAGAAAATAGGTGGCTAGGGTTGAAGCTAGTTGCTTGAATGGTGTAAAAAATACGGTGGTAGAGAGGGGTTTATATAGTAGTAAATTAAGGTAAATTTAGCTAATTGTAGTGACTTGGGTGGAAAAGTATAGAGGGAATAAAAGTGGAGGCAAAAATTAGGGTTTCGGGGGGTTTATGGACTACACTTGTATGGGTAATTTCCTCCTCTTCCTTGTTCTAAGCCTCAAGCCCAAATTACAATTATTTCTTGAGAAATTGAAGTGAACTATAAAAATAAACTGATTAGTACTTGGGTCAATTTAACCCTCTTATTAAACATAAACAATTAAATTAAAATTTGCAAATAAAAATAAAAAATAAAAATCTTTTGGATTACTTAGAAACATTTTTCTCGAAAAATTACATTAAATTAATATCCTAAGAAAGGTTAGAGGGGTCACAAATGGTCCCGCTTAAGTTTCAATCTCCTTCGACAGAATTAATTTAATGTACTAATTCAAGAAAAATAATTTCTAAGTATGTTATTTATTAAAAAATAAAAATAAGAAAAATCAAGGGTCTATTAAACTGAATGAGGTTTCAACTCGCTCAACTTCACCATCCCAATAGTGTTTGAGACGTTGACCATTAACTTTAAATGTACCTCCCTTGTTATTGTGTAGCTCCACCAGTCTATATAGATAGACTTTGTGAATGGTGTAAGGTCCAGTCCATCAGGATTTGAGCTTCCTATGGGAATAACTTGAGCCTTGAGTTGAACAATAAGACTCTTTGACCTTCTCTGAATTCTCAAGGTTGTATACGTTTTTCATGCCATCTCTTAGTGTTTTCTTCAAACATCTTGGCATTCTTGTATAAAAATAACCTCAACTCCTCAAGCTGTAACATTCTACTCTCACAGGCTTACTTAGATCCAGATTTAATTGTTTCAAGGCCCAGTGAGCTTTATTTTCCAACTCAAGCGGCAAATTACATGCCTTTCCAAATACTAACCGATAAGGAGTCATTTCTAATGGTGTCTTAAAAGTTGTTCGATAGGCCCATAGAGCATCATCGAGCCTTCGGGACCAATCCTTTCTGTTAGGTCAAACCACTTTCTCAAGGATTCCTTTGATCTCACAGTTTACCCTTTCAACTTGCCTATTCAACTGTAGATGATAGGTAGTGGCAATTTTGTGTCTCACATCATACTTGTCAAGAAACGACTTAAGCCATTTGTTTACAAAGTGAGATCCTTCATCGCTAATTATAGCTCTCGGAGTCCCAAACCATATAAACACATGCTTGTGTAGGAATCGCATGACTACCTTAGCATCGTTTGTTAGGTATGCCTCGGTTTCCACCCACTTACATATATAGTCAACATCCACTAGGATGTACCTGTTACAATAAGAAGAAGGAAACAGTCCTGAAAAACCAATGCTCCGAATATCAAATAATTCTACCTCTAAGATGTTTTTCAAAGGCATCTCATTCCTTCTTGATATGTTTCTAGTCTTTTGGCATCAATCGAAATTTTTCGCATATGCGTATGCATCCTTAAACACCTTAAGCAAGAAAAATCTAGCTTGTAAGATATTTGTTGCAATACGGGAACCATCAAAGTGCCCCATACTTGGAGATGAGTGGCAGTTGTATAGGATCTCGTCAATCGCGCTTTTAGCTACGCATTTCCTGATTATATTATCTACTCACTATTTAAATAAAAATGGATCCTCTTAGAAATAATACTAACTATAGTGAAGGAATTTCTTCTTTTGTTGGTATGTCATTCCAGAAGATATTATTCCACATGCTAAATAAATCACATAATCAGTAAAGCAATGAATTTCATGAATTCAACTTACCTAAAAGATATGCTCATTTGGAAAATTCTCGTTGATAGGAACAAATGAATGAGTTACATTGTTTTGTTCCAACCTCGACAGATGATCAGCTACTTGATTTTCAACTCCTTTTTCGTCTTGGATTTTAAGGTAAATTCTTGGAGTAAAAGTATCCATCGAATCAATCTCGATTTAGCATCTTTCTTCGTGAGTAAGTATTTGATGGCCTCATGATCGGTAAAAACTATGACTTTCATACTTATGAGATAAGAAAGGAACTTTTCAAAAGCAAAAACTATAGCAAAGAGTTATTTTTCAATTATAGTATAATTAAGCTGGGGTCCTTTCAAAGTTCTGCTTGCATAGTATATCAGATAAAAAACTTTGTTTCTTCTTTGATCTGTCATAGCTCCAATAGCAAAGTCGCTTGCGTCACACATCAACTCAAAAAGTGAGTTCCAATTAGGTGTAACAATTATTGGGGTTCAGATTATCTAACTTTTTAATTCCTCAAAAGCTTCTAAACATGTTTTGTCAAACTCAAACATGATATCTTTCTCTAATAGCATACACAAAGGCTTGAAAATTTTTGAAAATTCTTTAATAATCCTTTGGTAAAAACCGACATGGCCTAAGAAACTTCTAAATCCTTTAATAGTAATTGTAGGTGGTAATTTTTCAATTACGTCCACCTTCACTTTATCAACTTCAATCCCATTTCTGGAAATTTTGTGTCCTAAAACAATTCCTTCCTCAACCATAAAATGGCATTTGTCCCGATTAAGGATAATATTTGTCTCTTCGCATCTATTTAGTACCTTAGCCAAATTACTTAAACAAACATCGTAAGTATTACCAAAAATAGAAAAATCATCCATGAATACCTGAACAAAATTTTCTACCATATTAGTAAATATTGCCATCAAGCATTGCTGAAATGTGGCAGGAGCATTACATAAATCGAAAGGCATTCGCCTAAAAGCAAATGTACTGTATGATCAAGTAAAAGTTGTTTTGTGTTGGTATTCTGAGGATACAACTATTTGGTTATATCCTGGATATACATCTAAGAAACAATAATATTCGTTACTTGCCAATTGGTCCAACATCTAATCCATAAAAGGCAACGAAAAATAATCCTTACGAGTGGCTTTGTTCAATTTTCTGTAGTGAATACAAATTCTCCAACCTGTGACCATCATTGTCGGATTAACTCATGTAGTTCATTCTCAACAATCATGATTCCACCTTTCTTTGGTACACATTGTACTGGACTTACCCATAAAATATTTGAGATGAGGCAGATAATTCCCGCATCTAACAATTTGATGACTTCCTTTTGAACTACTTCTTTCATGATTGGATTGAGTCTCATTTTCCCATCGATTCTACCAATTTCACCCTCCTCTAAGATAATATTATGCATACAAAAGGACGGTCTTATTCCTCGAATATCAACTATGGTCCAACCAATCGCTTTTGTAAATTTCTTTAAAACTTCGATCAGTTGCTCCTCTTGCTGTTCTGTTAGCTCTGCTGAAACAATCACATGCAAAGTAGAACAGTTACCCAAATAAACGTATGTCAAGTGGGAAGGAAGTAACTTTAGTTCAAGTTTAGGCAGTTCCTCAATTGACAACTTGGGTTGTGCAAATTCCCGAACTTCGAACTCTAATGGTTCGTTGAACATAGTTCCTCAGATTGGCTTTCATCAAATCCTTACTTTCATTACCTTCTTCATCTTCAAATGGCTCAGACCTTAAAGTGTTCTCCAATGGGTCATTTACAAAATTATAATCTCATTCCACAAAAACTAAGGTTTCTAATTCCTCCATCACTGAACATTCCTCTGTTGGATCGGGAAATTTTATTGCTTTAAAAATATTAAATGTTACTTGATCATCTTGAACTTTCATAGTTTGCATTTTTGCATGTCTATTAACGTTCTTCTCATGGTTAGGAAAGGGATCCCTAGGATGATTGGCACTCCCTTATCTACTTCAAAGTCTAAGACAATTAAATCAACAAGAAAAATAAACTTACCCATATCTACCAGAACATCCTCGATCTTTCCTTCTGAGCATGCTAAAGATCGACCAGCCAATTGGAGTGTCATAGTCATGGGTCTTACTTCACCTATTCCTAACTTCTTGAAAATAGATTTTGGCATCAAGTTGATGCTTGCTCCAAGGTCACATAAAGCTTTACCACAATAAGATTCTCCAATATTACAAGGTATAGTAAAGCTTCCAAGGTCCTTCATTTTCAAAGGTAGCTTGTTCTGTAAGAACGCACTGCACTCTTTCGTTAAAGCTATAGTCTCAAACTCACTAAGTCTCCTATTCTTTGATAAAATATCCTTCATGAACTTGACATAGTTGGGCATTTTTTCTAAGGCCTCCACCAATCCTTTATTGATGTGAAGTTATCTTAGAACATTTAAAAAATTCTTGAATTGCACCTCTTATTTCTGTTTATGTTGCTAGAATCTTTGTGGATATGGAGGTGATGGAACTTTTGCTTGGTCTGGACAACTTTTCTAAGGAGATAAATCTGCATCTAAAGAAGGTATTAACTTATTAGAATTCACTAGTTTAGATTTTAACTCATCAAACTTTGTAAGTTTTGGCTCTTCTGGTGTAGGAATTTCAACTATTGGTTAACTTTCCTCCTTCTTAATAGGTTCATCTTCAACCATAGCTTTCTTGGGTTCCAAAGTCTTACAATTCATAAAGCAACTACCTTGCAATGTTCCTTACCCAAATTCCTTGGATTTTCTATATTGTTTGGCAAGGCTCCTTATGGTCTATTACGAAGCTCCGTAGCTAACTAACCTATTTGGTTTTCTAAATTTTTTAGTATTGCTGCTTGGCTTTGGATTAAGGCATCATTCTTCGCCATGTACACCTTCAACAAAATTTTCAAACTATTGGATGATTCAACTTGTGGTGGTTTTAGAACTTGTTGATTGAACCCTTGGTGTTGATTTGATATATGATGCGTGTAAGTGTTGTTCGATCCATTCCCTAGGTTACTCTAAGAAAAGTTTGGATGGTTACGCCATGAAGGATTATAGCAGTTGGACTGTGGTTCTTGTCCACTTCTATTTTGGTGTTGATTCGCCACGTAATAAACTAACTCAGGATTTGATGGACAATTCTCGAAAGAATGACCATCCCCATAGTATACATAGGAAATAACCTTGAATTGACTTGGTAGTTGGGCTCCAACATGATTAAAACTGTAAGTAGTAAACTGTGTCAACATTCAAGAGATAGAAGATACCTGAGCTGAGAGTGAAGTAAGGGCATCTACTTCATGCACTCTAGCTACTCGTCTTCCTGAAGCTACTCGATTTGTCAGCCACTAGTAATTGTTACTAGCTATTCTCTCGATGATCTCGTAAGCCTCATTATAAGACTTCGAAAAGAGAGCACCATTTGTAAAATCATTTACCACCAATCTTGTGTGTGCCTTGAGACCATTATAAAAAATCTTTAACCGAATGCAATGTAGAATCCCCTGATGAGGGCATTTATGAAGTAACTCCTTGAATTGTTCTCATGCCTCATATAAGGATTCATCTTCTATCTGTTAGAAAGTGGTGATCTCATTTCATAACTTAGCATTTTTGCTAGGTGGGAAATACTTTACCAGGAAGCGTTCAACTAATTTTTGCCAAGTAGAAATTGAATGTGGTGGCAACGAATTAAGCCATGCTCGTGGTCGATCTCACAATGAGTACAAAAACAACTTCAATCTCAATGCATATTTAATTACACCAGCTATCTTAAATGAATCACATACCTCCATGAATAATCAAAGGTGAAGGTGTGGATCTTCTATGGGCATACCACTAAATTGGCCCATGGCTTGAAGGATCTAAAACATCACAGGCTTCAATTCAAACTACGCTACCTTTATCTCTAGTCTCCTAATTCCCAGATTTAACTCATTGAAAAGGGGCACAACGTACTACCTTATAGCTCGATTCCTATCATTAGCAATAAGGATTGCATTATGAACATTAACGGCTCCATTACCTTGGCCATCATTTTGATTTCCAATGTCCATTTCTACGGCTTGTTTCTGGGCAAATATTTCTCGTCTTCTTTGTCTAAATGTCTGCTCGATTTCAAGGTCTACAGGTAATAAATTGATGATTCAATCTATGCTTATAAACACCGAAAAATTAAATCACAAAAAAATAAAAGAATTAATAAGTAAAGTTAGAAATAAAAAAAATAAATTAAAAACCAAATTGCAAGGACTAATTTCACAAAAATGATTAAGGACACAGTCCTCGGCAACGACGTCAAAAACTTGTAATGCTGGGGTTTGTTCAAGTGTGCAAAGTCGTTATCAAGTAATAAGAAAGTATAAGAGTTATCGTCTCCACAGGGACTATATATGTTAATCAATTTTTTACAAAATTAATATTAACAATTTGGTAATAAAAACATAATAATTTTGATTGGTTGATGTTAAGTAAAATAATTATCTAGATGCAAGTTAACCTAAATGCAAATGAAATGAATAATTAAAATGAATGAGATGGATTTAGCAGTAGAATTCACAAGATTTCAACAACGATAACATGAATAGGCTACAATAATTACTTCATTTGACTTAGTTCTTTCTCATCATGCTCACAATGTTCCGAAAAATCTTTCATGGCAATTCAATCTTTCATGAACTTTTTGGAACCAATATTTAGTCCTTTTGAAATCTTTTACTTAGAAAAACATGCGTACTACCATGATCATATTTAACTAAGGGTTTCTTAGATTTTATGCGAAGTAACATGGACGAATTTGGTTTGAAACAAATTAATCACACAAATCTAAAAGTTATGCAAGGTAACAGAGCTCTCTTGAGTTATTGCGAACCTTTAATTTAATAGGGCTACGATCTAAATTAAGCAATCACCTTTCAATTATTGCGTCCATTAATCGTCACTTGACTAGGATCGCCGAACTAATTCTAATGCATTCAATCATATTTTAATGAATGAAATACATACATGATTTTAATTGAAAGCATGATTGGTTGAGGCACAGAACATTATGAACATAACTCAAATGAACTTCATCAAATTAATGTAATCATTCTAGCTAAAGAAATTAAGCTATCATCGTTAATGAAAAAAATCAAAGAAAATTACAAACATATTGAACAACAATAAAAATTAAGGAAGAAGAAACTCTAAAGTAATTTTGACAGTCCTCTAGAAATTGATCGCGATGACTTCTTCTGATCCTCGTAATTGCTTCTTTGCAAGACATTCCTTAAAGTGGCCTGACAAGAGGGAATTTTCTCAAGGAATTGCTAACTAAATGAAGGCGAAAATGGAGGGTTTATGAGTGAGAAGGGAAGGAATGAAGGATTGAGAGAATGATGAAGGATGAGATGTGAAGGATGGGATATGAGGTGAAAGGTGAATGACAGGTCTATTTATACTTGAGGTATGGCTAATAGGTTTACTAAAAATAGTTTGAAATTCCCTTAGGTTTTTCTTACTCTTGGTTGACCATGAATTTTGGAAAGGAGAGGTTGTTGGTATGGCTAATAGGTTTACTAAAAATAGTTTGAAATTCCCTTAGGTTTTTCTTACTCTTGGTTGACCATGAATTTTGGAAAGGAGCTAGATGGTTTCATGGGTAAAAGTTGTGTGCTTAATTTTAATTGTTTTACAAGTGTAGAGACCTTAGAATAAATCTCCCAAAAGCTGATTTTGGGCTACTCATATGCCATTGCCGAATTAAGCTTCTTTCACCCTTGCTTGGATAGTTTTGTGACCCAATTAATTGTCAGACTTGTCCTTCATTTAAACCATCTTTAACTAGATCAAGGTGACCTCTTCATGACGCAAATTGCATGCCTTTGCTGTCCAACTAAGGTAGAATATGTCTTATGCCCATGCAAAATTAAAATAAGCTTCTTAACTTGTTAACTCCATGGTCCCACTGCACAATTAAATATAGGAGACTAATATGTAACATGAGATAATTAAATTATGCACAAATTTGATGCATAAAAGCATAAAATTGCATACTTTATTAAATTATGCCAATTATCGTAATATGATCAAAATTTTCTAAAATAATTTCTTTACAAAATTTTCTCTCTGTAAATTTCTCTTGAATTCAAGTGTGTGTAAATAATAACCCAAGACTCTTTTTATATATGGAGAGTTTAGAGAGTTCAACTATGATTAAAATTAATCACTTTAATATTAAATTAATATAATATTTATCAAGAATTAGATTAAATTTAATATTAAATATATTAAAATAATATTATTTTTGGAATATTTAATCTGAAATCAAATTCTTTGGTAGAGTCCCAGTAGGAGTGTAATTCTTCCACTGCTCAACCACCAAAAAACCACTGCGGCCGACCATTTGTCGGCCACTGGAATGTCGCCGACACCTCGAGCTAGTTCAGTTTCTGTTGGTTTGGTCAAGGCCAATGACAGCACAGTCAGTCTGGTCTAGACATCGGTTGGACCGTCGGCCTGATTTCACATAACAAACCTAGTTCGACCAATTTTTGGGTCTTGGTCTCGATTTTGGGCTCCTAGACCCAATATACAATCTCAAGTCAAATTTTCAAGTTCAATTACCCATTGGACAACTTGTTTGACTTGAAAATTAATTTCTAAAAATATCATATTAATTTTAATTAATTTTATTAATTTACCTTTACTTGATCAAAATTAATTTTCCCAAAAATCACTAAGATTTTCCAAATTAATTTTTCAAGAAATTTTTTTAATCAAATTCTCTAGTTAAACAATTCTTAAGATCACCCAAGTTAATTCCACATCGAATAAATCGACTCAATTAAATTATTTCTAAAGTCGTAGAATTTTCTTCTAATTCTAAAGCAGTCTGATCAAGCTTTTGTTGAGCTAGCAGAGGGACGAATCGGACATATACAATTAGGCTCTAGTAATTGCAATTATATCCAGAAGTATCGCTTCGATAATTCACAATTACTTAATCATGGAGTCAGTCCACAAGAAGTACCATGATTGAAAACTCCTTATTGTATACTCTTTATGAAAGTAATTCTTCCAACTGCTTTGGCCAATGACCTAGTCATGTGTGTGTTACCCTTATATGATATCCTTGATTCCTTTGAGTTAAATTCGTTCACTCAATACAATCCTATTTTATCTCATTGTTACCATTGTGTCTTCTTAATGATTAATATGACCACTGTCAACAAATGACTGTGATAAATTGCTCGTTCAAGAATAAGTAACCTGTGGCCACATTCCATATTGATCAATCCACACAATGCCAATGAAAGGATACCGTTAACTCTTTAATTGAACTATGAATTCCACTGTTTCTAGTAAAGTCATGTCATACACAAGCCATGTACACAACATACTGGCTATCGGCTCGATCATCTTTAGAGGATAATCCTTCACTTATATCAAAACACATGAGTTACATACGCATGGTCAGTGAATAACTTAGGATTTAGGTAAATCACAAAATGAATGTTACAAGTGAATTAATTCACAAACAGATTCAAAATCAATTCTTCTTGGGTCCAGTCTAATGTATCATTCTGCCAATGACTACATCTATGTCTCTACTCATGGAGTCAACTACTCTTATAGCCAAGACTAGCGATCTCCTCAATTGGAATTGTAGACGACATAATAATCCTTCTTAGTATTTGAATCAAATGCTCACTTTGATTCTTTCATGGAGTCAACTACTCTTATAGCCAAGACTAGCGATCTCCTCAATTGGAATTGTAGACAACATAATAATCTTTCTCAGTATTTGAATCAAATGCTCACTTTGATTCTTTCATGGAGTCAACTACTCTTATAGCTAAGACTAGTGATCTCCTCAATTGGAATTGTAGACAACATAATAATCCTTCTCAGTATTTGAATCAAATGCTCACTTTGATTCTTTTATGAGATTATAGAATCGTTTAGATTATCTACGAAAGTAAGTTGTCTTTCTTGCAATGTAAATGTTCTTACAGTTCCACTTATCATCAGTTTGAACTTAGACAATCAATAAGCTAATATTTCTTTGTCATAATTTCGCTATGCATGCAAAATGCGGAAGACATAAATACAAAAAAACATAACAGTGAAATGCACAATTTATTTATTCATCGTTCAAATACATAGAAAATAATTACATGTTTACTACAATATGGGCACATTTCCCAACAATCTCCCACTTTCCCTAGTGATGTAAAGGCGTCATGTTTCACACTCTAATATCCTTGACATGTTTGTTAAACTCCTAGTTACAAGAGTCTTAGTAAATAGATCTGCAAAGTTATCTTTAGAAGCTATTTTCACCACATCTATAATTCCTTCAACTATTGCCTCTCGTATCAAGCGATACTTTCGATCAATGTGTTTCGTCCTCTTGTGACTTCTCATTTTCTTGGTATTAGCTATTGTAGCACTGTCGTCATAATACAATGTTATAGCCTTTTCTATATCATGAATGACTTCAAGATCAATAAAGAACTGTCGAAGCCATATTGCTTGTTTATTTGCCTTAAAAGCACCCACATACTCGACCTCCATAGTAGAGTCAGTAGTGCAAGTTTTTTTAATACTTCTTTATACTATGGCTCCATAGCCTAGAATGAATACATTTCTCAATGTTGATTCCCTCAAATCTTTACAAGTTTGGAAGTCTGAGTTTGTGTATCATATAGGAGTAAGATTCTCCCAAGAATACATAAGCATATAATCCCTATTTCTTTTAAGATATGCCAATGCCTGAGACCAGGAGTCGCCTAATATCGAATAATCATTCCCATGACAAAACAAATATCTGGACATCTGCAAAGCATTGCATACATAAGGTTTCCAATTGTCGAAGCATATGGAACCTTACTTATATGCTGTCTTTCTTCTACTGTCTTAGGACAGTCATCTAAACAAAGATGAAAACATGATGCAGTCGACTGAGCATCTAGCTTCGCGTCAGTCATTGCACAATGTTCTAGTACTTTATCAACGTATAAATCTTGTGGTAGAGCTATCGCTTTATCCTTTTGATTCCTAAGGAATCGAATTTCGAGAATATAACTAGCTTTACCCAAGTCCTTCATGCTAAACTGTTGAGCTAACCATAATTTAACCAATGACAATTCTCCTACATTGTTTTCGATATGCAGAATATCATTGACATACAAAATAAGGCAGACCACCTTTTTGTCCTTTATATGCTTATAAACACAAGGTTCATCAACGTTTTTACTCAAACCCAAAAGTCTTGATTGTTTGATCAAATCTTTTATTTCATGAGTGAGACACTTATTTAAGTTCATGAATGGATCTTAGCAGTTTGCAAACTTTCTCCTCTTTTCCTTTAACAACATAGCCGGTAGGTTGAACCATATAAATGGTCTCATCAATATAGTCATTCAAGAATATTGTCTTGACATCCGTTTCCATATCTCATAATTGAGAGCAGCAAAAATGGATAAGAGTATGTAGATAGACTTGAGCATGACTACCGAAGAGAAGGTCTCATCGTAATTGACATCTTCTTTCTATGTGTAGTCTTTTCTTTCAAGTCTAGCTTTATGCATTTCCACTTTCCCTTCCATATTTCTCTTCTTCTTGTAGATTCACTTACACCTTATGGGTTTAATCCCAATTGGTAAGTCTAAAAGTTCTCACACCATATTTGATTTCAGAAAATCCATCTTGGCATTCATTGCCTATTTCCAAAGCTTGGAATTAACGTCCTGGATAAGCTCCTTGTAATTGAGTTGATTGCCATTCTCATGATTGGTTTCTGTATTATAAATATTGGCATCATAGATGAAGAAGTCTGGTTTCTTAGAAACATCCCACTATGATGGATTCCCTTATTATGTTGATTATTTGCAGGTCTTTCTACAATATTCTCGAGAATTGAACTTGGTGATTGTTCTACAACTCCCGAAAGTTCCTCAAGTACCACTTTACACTTTGAGGCTTAAAATTATCCGTGTAGCTTTCCTTGAAGAAAGTAACATGATTAGAAATTTTGATCATATTATCTTTTAGATTGTAAAATAATCCACTATTTGTTCCTTTCAGATATCCTACAAACATGCACAATCCTATCCGTTACCTAACTTCTTTGCATCCTTATCCAGAAAGTGTGTTGGACAACCTCATATTCTAAAGTGATTTAGAGTAGGTTTCTTTCCATGCTACAGTTCATAAGGTGTCTTATAAGCATACTTGGTCGACACATCATTCAGAATATAACAAGTTGTTCGCATCGGATATCCGTAGAAGGATGTAGGGAGTTGTGATTAGCTTAACATTGAACGAACCATGTCAAACAAAGTTCTATTCCTTCTCTTAGCTATGCCATTCTGTAGTGGAGTACTCGACACAGTCAATTGGGATAAAATCCCATTCTCTATGAGGTATCCTAAGAACTCGTTGGACAAGTATTCCCTACCTCGTTCAGATCGAAGATTCTTTATGGATAAACATAATTGCATTTCCACTTCTGCACAAAAATCTTGAAAATTATCAAAGGTTTCGCTTTTGCGATGCATTAGATACACATATCCATATCTAGAATAGTTGTCGATGAAAGTCACGTAAAAATCGTAACTTCCTCAGACACTGATGCTCATGGGACCACATACATCAGTGTGCACAAGTTCTAAAGGTTGGTTGGCCCTTGTACCTTTTGCATTAAAAAACTTCTTAGTTATTTTACCTTCCAAGCAAGATTCACATTGTGGAAGAATAACTTCCTTAAGCATACTTAAAGGACCATTTTTCACGAGTCTAGTGACTCTTTCTTGGTTAATATGACCAAGTCTAAAGTGTCATAGGTACCCCTCATTAGAGTGAGAATTTTTAAGCTTTTTATTCACTATTTCAGTTTGAAGCATCAAATTGTTATTTTGTTTGATAATGAATAGACTTTTTCCATCCATCCATTACAGATTAAAGAATTCTCTTTGAATAACAATCCCTTTATTGAATGTCACGGTATAACCATGATAAAAAAAATATGCTACAGAAATTAAATTCCGCTTAAAATAAGATACATAAAACACGTTCCTTAAAATAATTTTCCTAAAATTATCAAAATGTAAAATAACTTCTCCCATGGCTTCAACTTAAACATAGCTCCCGTCTTCGATTTGTAACGAGAGGTTCCTGCCACGCAAACTTCTTATTTCAATAAGCCCTTGTAAAGAAACACACACATGGTTAGTGGCTCCAGAATTAATAACCCAATTGTCAACTGATTCTTCAACTAAGCAAGTTTCAACCACAAAGAGTTCCATACCTTTACCCTTTCCAACTAGGTAATTGAAATACTCCTTGTAGTTTGATCCGAAATGTCCTTTCCTATTGTAGAAGAAACATTTGATCTTTTTAGGAATTTTTTAGTTCTTTTCCTTCTTCTTATCCACATAAGGTAGAATCGAAAACTTAATGGGTTTCTTGTTTCCCTTAGCTTTCTGCTTCCCCTTAAAGGACGAAGGGCCCACAACTAAGTTTGCCTTAGGTTTTTCTTGAACTGGCTTACCACTATTCAACATCAACTCATAGGATTGAAATTTCTTCATGAGTTGAGTCAAGGTAAGCACCTCATTCCCCAAGTTGTAAATGACCCTAAAACCAGAAAACTTCTTCATTAAGGATTTTAACACCATTCCAATCTGAGTGTTCACGTCTAGTTCAGCCCATTGTGCTTCGCTTCCGCAAAGAATCTCATAAGCTTAAGCATATGTTCTTTGATTGGACTGTCGGTCTTTTGCTGAGAGTTCATCAAATTTGTAATAGTGGATTATTGAGCCAATGTGACTTGGCCTCCAAGCAAATCCTCCAAATTTTTCATGATTTTTTTGGCAGTACGAAAATTCTCGGGTTGCTTTTGCAACACACTACTCATGCTCGCTAACATATAACATTGAGCAATCGAGTCAGAATCTCTCCAGCAATTTCTCACTTTGGGCTGAGCTTCAGGAGGACACATTTTGTCAAGAATGAATTTGTATTTCTCATAGTTGAGAACTATTAGCAAGTTCCGTTTTGATTCTTGAAAGTTATCCCCATTCAATTTATTCTTAGTAAGAATGCTAATAAGAGGAGTATGAGACATATTTAAACTAAAAATAAAGATTCACTAATTACTATCTTTGTATTAAGTAAATATTTTCATTTCATCAACATATCAAGAATGTAGTATGATGCACGCATCTTGTATTAAAACCTTGAAAAAAAAATTTCGTTGCTACAATCGTTCTCACACACATCAATCATATCACCTTAGGGTCCCATGATTAACTAGCAAGAACATGGATTACATCCAATTAGTTCATGAATCTTAATTCTCAAGACTCCATATGAATCAACGACCGTTTAATGTTTGCCCATCATCTCTGACTTAAATATCATTTCTTAGGAAAATATTTAGCAAGAAAAGATCCTGAGTGTGTAACCATTGACCCAACACCCTTCATGAACACACTTTCATTTGTGAGTGATCTTGGGACAATCTCACTGAGAGTCATGCATGACTAGTTGTCCTTAAAAGGAAATCTCATCCAGTGAACCCATATGATAAAGTTTACCTTGGGGTGTGGCTAGGGTAGGAACCAGCTCGAAACTTTATCATGCTATCACTTAGGGACCATCAATGGAGGACGTAGGTCTTGTTCAATGACCTTCTTCCACTCAATATTTTAAAACAACATGCAAGGTTTGTTTTTATCCCATATTTCAAGAATGATAATACAATAGTCTTAATGGCATTCTTACCTAATCTATATGATATGCTTCCAATATATGCATGACATGTTATGATAATTTTATAATATTCACATTCATTCATTCACAAGAATCAATCAATCATAAAACAAAAAATTTTGATTCAGTATAGTTTTTCTTTTGAGGGAAAAACCAAATAAGTGAATTTGAACCGTGCACCAAGTAGGGTCTCAGGAAAGAGAGGTGAATCAAATTTGACCATTTAAAAACCAAGTCTTTCCTAGCCAGAGCCAATCCTAGACATGCACCTTCTCATTACCAGACTTCTTACAGTAATTGAATAACCTAAAAAAGTGAATAGAACAATACAACACATGTATTTTCTCATAACCACACTTACTATTTTTTTAATCGATCAACTATGGATCATCTCATATATATTAGAATTATAACATTACATAATATAAATATTATAAAAAATTATAAAACAGATATATAAGGAGATAGGTATTTAAAATAAAATTGTCAGGCAATGGTTCTATGGTTCTATTTTTAGAAAATAAATGACAAAAAATTACATAGTTTTTCGCCACAAGGCATTCCTTGGGTCTTCAACTGCCATCGCTCTATCTTCTCCTCGTCATGGACTCCTTTTGGAAAAAAATACATTTAAGTCCTATGTTCGTTTTCGGCTCAGAAGACTTCTATGAATTAAAAAAAAGGTCATATGTGGAGATAATAGTCCACAGCCTATTTCCTAAGAACCACAACTTATGGCAATAATATCTCATCTATTCCCATACATAACTAAAAACATGCATAAGATCTAAAGAATGTCACTTTCTATGTAATCAAATCATTCAAGAAGAAGAGAAAATTATTTTGATTATCTGTTTATACTTATAAATAGAGCACAACCTGACTCTGATACAAATTGTTGGAAAACGGTGTTTGGAAAATGTAGCGAAAAATAAATTTAGGGAAAAACTAAAGTTTTTAAAAAATTTTCCAAAACAAGAACTTGGTTTTGATATCTAAAGTAATAAACACTTAATCAAAATTGTACATTTTCGATTCGACCAAGTAGTCTTCTCCACTACCCTCAAGCTAGCGTTTGCCGAGTGTGGGCTAGCTTCGAATCAAAAAATTTCACAAAAATTACCAGTGGGGTAGTTTTGTAATTTCTCTAAATATTTTTGAAATAATTTCTTTAGAGAATTTTCTCTCTAAAACTTTCTCTTGAACTCAAGTGTGTGTACATAATGACCTAAGCCTTTCTTTACATACTGAGAGTTTAAAGAGTTCAACTATTATTAAACTTAATCATTTTAATATTAAATTAATATAATATTTACCAAGATAAATATTAGATTAAATTTAATATTAAATCTTATTAAACTAATAGAATATTTATCTACAAGATAAATATTAAATTAATAAAATACTATTAAGATAAGCATTGAATTAAATTAAATATTAAATCTATTAAAATAATATTATTTTAGAATAGTTAATATGAAAATAAATTCTCTAGTAGAGCCCCAGTAGGAGTGTAATTCTTCCACTGCTTAACCACCGAATAACCATTACCGCCAACCATTTGTCGGTTGTTGTCGCAGCTGTCGTCACCCCGAGCTGGTTCAATTTTTCGTGGTTCGATCCAGGCCAATGACGGCCCGATCGGTCCAATCCAGCCACCGGTGTGACCGTCAACCCGATTTCACATAACATGCTCGGTTCATCAAATTTTTGGATCTTGGTCTCAGTTTTGGGCTCTCGGGCCCAATTTATAATCTAAGGTCCAATTTTTAAGTTCAATTACCCATTAAGCCATTTGTCTGACTTGAAAATTAATTTCCAAAAATATTATATTAATTTTAATTATTTCTTGATCAAAATTAATTTTCTCAAAAGTCACTTAGTTTTCCAAATTAAATTTTCAAGAGAATTTTTTAATCAAATTCTCTAGTTGAACAATTCTTATGACTTCCCAATTTAATTCCACATCGAATAAATTTACTCATTAAATTATATCCAAAGTAGTAGAATTTTCTTCTAATTCAAAAGCAATCCGATTGAACTTTTGTTGAGCTAGCGAATGGATGAATCGGACATATACAATTAGGCTCTAGTAATTGCAACTATATCCAGAAGTATCGCTTCGATAATTCACAATTATTTAATCATGGAGTCATTCCACAAGAAGTACCATGATTGAAAACTCCTTATTGTATACTCTTTATGAAAGTAATTCTTCCAACTGCTTTGGCCAATGACCTAGTCATGTGTGTGTTACCCTCATATGATATCCTTGATTCCTTTGAGTTAAATTCGTTCACTCAATACAATCCTATTTTATCTCATTGTTACCATTGTGTCTTCTTAATGATTAATATAACCACTGTCAACAAATGACTGTGATAAATTGCTCGTTCAAGAATAAGTAACCCGTGGCCACGTTCCATATTGATCAATCCACACAATGCCAATGAAAGGATATCGTTAACTCTTTAATTGAACTATGAATTTCACTGTTTCTAGTAAAGTCATGTCATACACAAGCCATGTACACAACATACTGGCTATCGGCTCGATCATCTTTAGAGGATAATCCTTCACTTATATCAAAACACATGAGTTACATACGCATGGCCAGTGAATAACTTAGGATTTAGGTAAATCACACCATGAATGTCACAAGTGAATTAATTCACAAACGAATTCAAAATTAATTCATCTTGGTTCCAGTCCAATGTATCATTCTGTCAATGAATACATCTATGTATCTACCCGTGGAGTCAACTACTCCTATAACCAAGACTAACCATCTCCTCAATTGAAATTCTAGAAGACATAATAATCATTGTCAATATTTGAATCAAATGCTCACTTTGATTATTTTACGGGATTACAGACTTATTTAGATTATCTACTAAAGTAAGTTGTCTCTCTTGCAATATAAACATTCTTACTGTGCCTGTTATCATCAATTTGAACTCAGACAATCAATGAGCTAATATTTGCTTGTCACAATTTCTCTATGCATGCAAAATATGTTAGATAGAAATACAAAAGACATAACAGTGAAATGTGAAATTTACGTATTAATCATTCAAATACATAGAAAACAATTACATGTTTACTACAATATAGGCTCATTTCCCAACAGTTACTTAACTAGAAGATCTTGAGTGTATAACCATCAACTCAACACCTATCGCATCATACACCACAAATGAGTCATCATGGGACAATCTCACCAAGTAGCATGCTTTGACTAGTTTTCCTCTTTTAAAGATAGAATTTCTTGACCTATCACATGGTAATGCCTACTACAATGGCCAGTCCAATTATCATTTGATCACAAGTGAATTCTTCTTACTTTTTACAAATCTCTTTAGTGAAACCCACATAACAATCCTACCGTGGGGTAGTGCACTTGCCATGCCATCACAAGAGACCATTGATGGAGTTCGTAGGTCTTGTTTAGGGATCTTCTCCCACTCAATATTTTAAAAAACATGTAAGGTTTTTATAATATTCAATTCCAATCATGTATGATCAATATATGCATGACAAATACATGTGACATTCTTTCCTAAACTATATGGCATGCTTATATCATATATGCATGACATGTTATGACAATTTTATAATATTCACATTCAATTATTAACAAGAGTCAATCAAACAATTTTGATTCTCCGTAGTTTTTTTTAAAGGAAAAACCAAAGAAGTGAATGTGAAGTGTGCAATAGGTAGGTTCCCAAGAAAAGGAGATAAGTCGTATTTGACCACTTATAAACCAAGCCTTTCCTTGCAGATCCAATCCTAGACTACACCTTCTTATTACCACACTTCTCATAGTAATTGAATAACCTAAATAAGTGAATGGAACTATCAAACATATGTATTTTCTAATTAGCACACTTGTTATCTTTAATTGATCGACTGTGGATCATCTCATATATATATCACAATTAGATCATTAACAATTATTAAACATATATATAATGAGATGGGTAATAAAATAAAATTGTCGGTTAAGGCTTTCATGGTTCTATTTCTAAAAAAAATGAAAAACCAAAAATTACATAGTTTTTTACCACAAAGCATTCTTTGTGTCTTCAACTTCCATCACTCTATCTTCTCATCATCATGGACTCTTTTTTATAAGAAAAAATTACATTTATATCCTATGTCCATTTCTGGCTCACAAGAATTCTATATAAAAAAATCCTATGTGGAGATGATAGCCCACGATCTATTTTCTAATAACCACAACCTTTATAAAAATTAATAATTATATAACAAATATATAATAAAGTATTCATTCACATACATTCCCCTAAACATGCGAATAATTACAAGAATGTCACATCTTATTAAATATTAATCAAACAAGATGAAGAGAGAGATTTGGTCTCGGTTTACACTATAAACATAGCACAACTTGGCTCTTGATACCAATTGTTGGAAAAATCTCGATTTGAAAATGATTTTCTTACACAGCGAAAAATTAAAATTTTGAAAACCGATCCAGTTTGTGATATTTATAGCAATAAACTTTAACCGAATCTGTATCTATGTTTTCAGCTTAACTAATGTTTGTTGTTCCCGAATTTCAACCAAACGATCTTCTAAGCTATTTTTATACCACAAATTTCTTCGAGTGTGGGCTCGAACCAATTGAATCGAAACACAACTAAAAAGAGCTTTCACTCATATTGGGGTGAAAACCAAAAATCTCTCTTCTTAATAGAAACCGATAGAATTGTTATTCTGGAAAAATATATGTAATAGTTGAGAATGAATTCTCTTTATATTTCAACAGAATAACAATGTCTCAAAGTTGTATTAATAGCTCTACCCATGTGATCTATTTATAGGAAGAGAACGTAGAACCCTTGTTGAGTTGTACTGGTTTATTTCCAATAGAAAAACAACATCCTACTTAGAATAGGACAAGGGTGGATGACACACCCTAGTATTCTACTAGGGTTGTTGTCCCCTTCATGTCCATGAAGGGTTTTTTGGGTCTCTCTCACATCGGGTCCAATTACGAGTACTACCTGGGCCTTTTTGACCTAGTACTCTATAACGTGATCCAACCTTAGTCATTTTTTTCTATTTCACAAAATAAATTTTAATATTCATATATAAAACAATTTTCTCATCCGTATTTTACCCCAACAAATTTTTGACAATTTTACCCTTGGTAAAATTTTGACGATTTTTCCCCTGGTAAAATTTTGAGAAGATATATTCAATATTTCACAACTCAACATGTTCGTTATGATCGAATGATTTATTTTTACTTTCGAGCTTTAAAACAGCCCAAAAACATAAACTCATTCTTTTGGTAAATTTTTAAGTAATCCATATAGGATTGTAAATGGATCATTTCCATTTCCATTTTTGAAAACCTACATTCATTTCAAAATGATTTCATTGCTCCATTTCAGAGAAACCATAATCATTCATGAATGTTTCTCATTTCTCTTTTCTTATTCATTTTGTTCATTTCTATTCAAACATGCAATTCATTTCTGGTTTCAATGAGCTAGCGGAGGGACCAATTGGACATATATAGTTGAAGCTCAAATGATTTATAACTAAGTTCTGGCTTTTCACCTATTAATTATAAACTCATTTAGTTACGAATTAATTCCACTATAGTTTCGTGACTGAGCTCTCCCCAACGACATACCATTACAAAAGCAACTTCTTAGTGCTCATTCAATGGCCTTGTCATAAATGTGTTACCCTCATAGGATATCCTTAATCTCTTTGGGATAATATCCATTCTCCCAATATGATCTAGTCTTATCTCATTGTAACCATTACATCTTCTTTCACGAAAAGTCAATTACTATCAAATAGTAATCAAGTCATCCATCACAAAGATGAACGACTTGTGACCACGTTTACTTTTCATCAACCATGTAATGCCAATCAAAGGATATCATTTACCTATGTTTTGGGCTATGAATTCCACAGTTATGAATGAAGCTACATACTACAGAAGTCGTAAACCCAACGCACCCGCTTTCGATTCCTTATCTATTTGGACACAGGCTTTTACTTACATCAAAGTGTTTAAGTAACGCATACATAGTTTTTTATCCACTCAGGATATAGGTATGCCACACTACGAACGTCACAAGTGAATAAATACATAAACGAATTCATGGTCTATTTTCCTTGGATCATGTCCGATGTATTGTCAGACCAGTCAGTTACATCTATATCTCTATCTTTTGAGAGTCATCCGCTTCGATGCCCAAGACAAGGTATCTCCCCAATTTGACTTGATAGACGGCATATTAGTCTTTTAATCGATTTGCTCATTTTCGATTAGACTAAGGAAATGTTTAGGTTCATCTACTAATACAAGTTGTCTTTCTTTACTACGATCTAACACTAATACTAGTTACTATTAGTTAGATATTTAGATAACCAATGCGCAACATTTGCTTCCATTTTGCTTTGCTTGCGAAAACCATGTGAAGACAATTATTAAAAGTATATTAATGTAATCAATGAATTTTTTTTATTAATCAATCTGTTCAAAAAAATGACAAGTTTGTAAATGAATATACTACACTCAGGGCACTAGATCCAACATTGATCAAGTTACTTTCGTAATGGTATGTCGTTGGGAAGAGCTCAATCACGATACTATAGTGGAATGGCTTCATGACTAAATGAATTTACAATTAATAGGTGAAAAGCTAGAACTTAATTATAAATTTGAGCCCTAATCACATATGTCTAATCAGTCTCTCCGCTAGCTCGTTGAAACTAGAAATGAATTGCATGTTGGATAAAATGAACATAAATGGATGATAAAAATGAAGAAATGAGAAACATTTTGAAATGAATGTAGTTTTCTCCAAAATGAAAATGAAAATGGCCTGTAAATGAATTTATGGTTTTCAATTAAATGAAGTTCAAAAAGTAAAATAAATCATTTGGTCATAGTGAATCCATTGAATGTAGAAATATTAAATATATTTTCTCATAGATTATTTTATGGTAAACTTGTCATGATTTTAACGAAATTAGAATTGAGTTGAGAAAATATTTTAATTAGGAAATTAATTTATTTAAATTTATTTAATATGTTTATTTTGGGAAATAAAAAAATAAATTAATTTATGGTTAGTGCATACCATTCTAGTAATAAACCAAGACAACCAATTCAAATTTCTATTTAGGTGAATATTTTGGTTTGTATCAACTGCAACAGTTTGTTCTGCCCAATTATAATTTTTATAATTTTTTTCTACAATTTGTTATAAGTTTATATAATATTTTACAATTTTTTAATAATTTTTAATAATTTTTTATTTACATCCGGGACTGCGATGTGTCTCCATTTGATTGGTCCGTTAGCTAATTTTAATGGTTAACGTGATCAAAGAATGAAACTTTTTGCGAAGAGGTTTAATTGTTTTTTTTTTGTTAATGACAATGGCGCAATTAATTTTCTTTTATTTTTAAGGGATTTTTATATCTTTAATCCTGTTAATAAAAAAATTTACACTTCATTAATTATTATTCTATTTATTTTTGTTATTTTAATTTTTATATTCAATATTTTCAATTAAATATAATAAAATTTTAATTAGTTATAAAATCATTTTATTTATTACTAAATTAAATTATAAATTGCATTATATTCTAATATAATAATATGTTAAATATAATGTAATTTTTTATTAATATAAGTAAGTTTTTTTTGAAGTTACATGTCCAATCACAATTGAAATTATAAAAAATACATCCGAATAACTATAACCAAAATTAATCGTGCACGATCAAATTGATTGCCAAAATATATTTATTCCTATACGACAACAAAACTATATAAGATCTACATATGGTGAGACGATCAAACTGATAAACAAAATATATTTAGACTTATACCACAATAAAATTATACAATATCTACATATGTTGGGACATAAATCAAAAAAAAAAAAGATTAAGAACCACATAATTTACATAGTGAAAGATTTAAATGTGATATTTTAAAGTTGCTAAGGCCTTAATGGTTGAAAATTTATTTTAAAAAATTTATTATCAATGAAAATTATATTTTGTTTTTGTCTTCTCTTTTATTTTTTTGTTTTTTAAATAATTTTTATGCAAATATATTTTAAACGTTTAAATTTTAATTTAATTATAATATTAAATTTGAGATGATTTTTTTATTTTTTATATTTAAATATTTTTCATTAAACCTTCCAAATGATGTTTAGTAATTAATTTTAAATAAAAATAATTTAATGTATTTCAAGATTAATTAAGTAAATATTTAAAATATTTAATTTTAATTGAAATCATAATATATTTTTTATGAAATAAATTAAATATATTTAATTTTATAGTACTTCAATATGTAATTAAATTTTATTATTTAATTAATTTCATTATTTTATAATTAAAAATAGAAAAATGAATAAACTAAATAGAATATACATAAATAAATAAAAACAAAAATATATTTTTCCTTTTAATTTAAAATTTGCATGTGATTTTTTTCAAATCTAGAAATAAGTAGACCTTATTTTACACTAAATTTGAGGGGAGGGTAAGTCACTTTTACCCTAATATTAAATCATTTATAAATATGAGAAATTATTTTATGAACCCTTCCCACCACATTATTTATGGTCCATTTTCAATTATTGAATGACATTTCAACAAATTTTTCATGTCATTGATAAATAATTTTCGTATTTTTTTATTCTAAACCTTGAACCTCGAACCCAAATCCAGAATCGTGAATCTAAACCCGAACCTTGAACCCTAACTTTGAATGCTAAACCCTGAACCTAAACCCAAACCTTGAACATTGGATCCTGAACCCTAAACATGAACCCTGTACTCCATACTCAAACCTGAACCTTGAATCTAAACTTTAAACTTTAAACCTTAACCCTCGAACCTCGAACCTTGAACCCCAAATCCAAACCATGAACTATAAGGGTTCGGGGTTTGAATTTAGGTTCGAGATTCGAGATTTGGGTTTGAGGTTTAGAATAAAAAAATTTCAAAATTATTTGCCAGTGACTTGGAAAAAAATTGTTGTGTTGCTATTAAATAATTAGAAATGGACTATAGATAATGTGTTGGATAGTTTTTAAAACCCGGTTAATGGTATAATAAACTCATAAAAGAACGTTATATAGAATATTTATATATTTCTAAAAATAAAAGTTTTCCATTTGCATTGAATGTGAAAGCTACAAGCTACATATAAAAACTTCATAACCTAAACAGTAAATTAGCAACAACAATTTTTACATTTTACGAACATGAACAACTACAAGAAGCGTTTTTAATCCGTAGAGCTTAGTTTCCCTTGCTTTCTTCAAATTGTAACTGAACTAATACCCAGTGGAGAATGAAGTATATGACTTCAGATCAAGAACAATCCCTGCAATGGAACCAGCAGCAGTAGCAATAGTGATAACAAGGCAAGCAATGCTTAGGACTTGAAGGCAAAGCCATGTGGTGCTCCATTTTGGCATCTTCTTTTGAGAAATGTACATCTCTACTGGGAAATAAACTGTGAGTGGCCAAAACCCAAGTGCCCCAAGGAGTCTAACAATGTCATTAAAGAATGGAAGAAGCATAGAGATCAATGTTGTTATCATCACAAAACAAGTCCTCCAAACCAATCTGAAAAGGTTTAGATTGTAAGGCCGAAAACCCGGGATCGAGATCTTGATATCTTTGGTAGTGAATTTGCTGTCCGGGAACTTCTCGGATGCCGTTTTTTGGACAAAGGCAAAAAGGGGTTGACAGTAAACTTGGTATGCACCAACAAGGTGAATAACAATGGCGGCATTGGCAATGTCAAGGAGCCAAAATGGGTTATAAAATCCAAAGCCTGTGAGTAAGTTTCCAGGGGATAAGAACCCGTACAACCACATAACCCGTACAACCACATAACATGTAGAAAAAAGTTGTCACTCCAACACTTAACAGTGTTGCCTTTTTCATTGTCTTTGATTCTGATGGTGGAGCCTTCAGTGTATCCTGTAACACAAAACACCATATTGTTTTAAAAGCTTTCGACTTCAACAAGTTATTTGAGTTACAATGAATTTGGATGAAAAAGAAAATTAATGTAAACCTGAATTTCAATGAGTATGAATAGGCAAAAGCTATGTCACCAAGTGCCTGGAAACTCCATATTTTTTGGGTTTGAGTGACAGTTCCAACACTTATCCTGTTAGGCTTCCCCCAATTTTCCCTATTTCCGCTAAATTAACCAAGCAAAAAAAAAAAAAAAAAACGAAAACATCTCAAGGGTCAAATATGTTTGACATTATTCCGGTATGGATATGAAGATCTTTCATGAAAAAATTCTAACATATTTACGTTAAAGCACATTAATTTGGTATAAGTGTCATGATGTCCTTATAATAGGAGTCAGATTATATTTTGTTCTCTCTACTAAAAAAATAGATAAATTAATATTTATACATTACATCAAAGAACAAATTGGTTCTTTTGCAAAAACTTCCATCCATTTCTACTGTTAAAAACCCGTCCCTATACATCAGTATGAAGGTACGCCATGTATCATCACCTGGTTATTTTGTCGATTATGTCAGTTTTTAACGGTACAATTAGATAAAACTTTTAAGAGAAAAGATTAATTTGCTCTTTGATTTAATGTATAAAGAATAATTTATTCATTTTTTTATTAAAAGGGGCAAAATTCTTCCATGATACATTTAGTCATCAATATGGAATGCTAATAATTGAGTTGTAGTAAGATACCGGCTACTTTAGCAATTCCAATACCAAGTCCAATGGTGACAGCAGCAACAATGGAAAGCCACCATAGTTGATTAAAGTCAGGAATTTGAGAGCAAAAAATTTCAACAATGCCAAAAGCAATCATATAAGGATTGCTATTCATGTGGCATGGATCTTTGCCACCACTGGCATGGAAGCAATTAGACCTTTTAATAGCCATATATATATATTTTTAAAATGTTAAGTGTTAACCCAAACAATACAACTGCCAAAACAACAAATCACTGAGTTTGAGCCATTAAAACTACCCACATCATGCTAATTGATGATGCAATGGTGTATGCAATGGCAACTCCAAAAAGGTTCAAGTATTGAACCCATCCACAGATCTTGACTTCAAACCCACCTGAAAAGTAACATAAAAGATAAAGATATTGAAATTGAAACAACCCCATTTTTGGTAAGGCAAATTCAAAGATTTCTGGGTTTTGAAATTTACCAAGATTTGACCGAACAGCGTCCATGTAGGTATAGTTTCTCTTGCCATTAACTGGGTCACCAGAGCGATAACAGGCAGCAAGAAGAGTGGAAGTGTAATAAGTTATAAAAGAAAACATAAACATTACTACCGGACCAGCAATCCATCCAAGCTGAGCTGTTGCCCTAGCCAGGGACAAAACACCAGCACCAATCACTGCTGTAATAATATGAGCACTTGCGGTCCATGCACTTCCTAAACAAAGGAAAACCCAATGACATCACTAAAACAAAGTCTGCAATCTTTTTCATAGAATTTAACCTTTCTGTAACATTACCAGTTCGCTTGGGACGGCCATCATCATCTAATAACTTGGAGCTGACTTGTGAGAACACATCAATGGAGAGATCAAAATCTTGGTTGTTGTAAAGGTAATTCTTTCCAGCACCGGTCTCCGATCCCATCTTCTGTCATAAACAGAAGTATCAAAACAATAAGTAAGCCTTAAAAATCAACCCTCATACTTAATTTATTATGTCAAAGATGCTGAAATCAATGACATGTATGTATCAAAATTCAAGTTCCCATGCACATGATATTTTGTGATTTTTATCGTAATTAACTGCGATAATATCCAGCATTTTCCATAAATAATACCCCAGAAATAAAATGATCTTGTTACGTATTACTATTCATACCTTCACTATTATGCCACAGAAAAATCACTTTCAAAATTTAGTCAGTCGGTGTGTGTCATGGATGAAATTTTCGTTGCTTAATTTAAATAGTGGTGAGGAAGAGCTTTAATTTATAACATCAATTAATTAATTAATTGATTGTAAATATATCTCTTTAAAGGTCCACCTCTGATTCAAAATTCTGGGAATATGTCCCTGATTAAGTCCTACTATATTTTACGGGGCAAATGCAAACTCTATAATAGTAACGACACTTAAATAAAAAAAAATATATGCTTTAGCGAGTTTGAATTCACATATTTCTGTATTAATAATAGTATTGATGTTAATAAAATTAAAATTCAATCCAACACGAAATTTGAGTTCTACATTTTACTTAACAAATATTAAATTTATTATCGCTTCATTCAACAGACATAATTTATTGTAGATATTAATCCCTCTATGTTTCAAACAAAAAAATAAAAAGCAAAAATAAAACATTGCCATTCGTCAAGGGAGAAATAAAATCTAATTAGTTTGTATTCATGTACTATGCACGGGTGAATTATGTACATTAAATTTATAATATTTTTATAAGATTAATTTTTGTTTAAATTTTTAATAAATTTCTTCAAAAAAATCATTAATAAATTAATTTAGAATCAAATATATTAATTTATTTATTTTTAAACAATGATTTTTAAATCAGACTAGTGGTCGAACTGACCTAGTCAAAGGTTAGTCAGTCCAAACGATCCAATTAAAACTTATTAAAAATTCAAAAAAAAAAATTCAAAAAATTCATGGTTCAACTAATCTTTTAGCCGATTTATATTGGTTCCCAATTTAACCAGTTTAAAGCCACTCTCTAGACTAGTACCCTAATTGGTTCCTGATCCAATCGATCCGACTGATCGGTCTAGTTCTAACAACATAATATTAAAATAATACAAAAATCCATCATGGTCTAAATATTATGTTATAATTTAAATAATACTTTTAATAATTTCCTACAAGTTATGTATTTTATATATTGTCAGATTAATTTGCTTTAATGTTAAAATGGTTAATATTCAAATTTTATAATTTTATAATTATCTTTACTCTACTTTAATCAATGGATATAATTAACTCTTATCATATTTGAAAAATATAAATTTAATTTGGTAAATCTTATTAATATGTGTCTGTTTTTTTAACAAAAACTATATTTTAAGCTTAGCATTTTAATATCCATTAATTTTAATATTGTAAAATTAAAAGTTAATTTAATTAAGTAAAATATTAAAGTAAAGAGATAATTTATTTATAATCAACTTTATATTTAACAGATAAAAAATTTAAAAAAAATTAAAATGTAAAGAATAAAATAGTAATTTATCCAAATTATAAATAATAAGATGTAAAAAAAACAGTAATGCAAACATAATTATTTGGTTTATTTTTATAACATCACATTACTATAATATATATAATTAATTAATTCCCTTTTGTGTTTTCTCAATGGATGCACTCAAGAAAAGCATGGTGTGTCCTTTTCCGTATTAAGCTTCACTTCACCACCAACATTGAGGGAGTCCACTTACGTGATTGTAAAATTAGAATAATTTTAATATTATGCATCTTTCATGTTCTATTCATATAAATTGTTTATGTCATTAGTTCAAGGGCTTCAACGGAAAAATAAATTTATTGAGCTTAATTAGATACTAATTATGATTCAAAAGGTTCAATTGAATGTACTATTTAATAAAGGGCTTAATTGATTTTTTAATTATTTTCAAAGGATTTATTTGACATTTTAACCTTTTTCTAATATGTAATATTTCACTTTAACAGAATACATATTTCCCTTTAAACCTTATAAAATTTAAATTTCTAATATCAACGACATATATGTGTAAAATTCATATTTCATAGGGGACTTTGAAGAAGAATATAATTAGCTAATGTGATATGCTAATAAATGTCGCCGCATCGACATAAAAATTCTAAAGTTCAACGATGAAATAATACATAACTCAAAGTTTAAATGATAAAAGAAAATGTCTTATTATGAACTCTTTAGTAATAACAAAAATGAATAGGGATGGAATTACTTTTTGCAAATCTATATTTTCTATTCTTGGTGTTAAGATTTGAGAGGCCTTAACTAAAATTAAAAAAAAAATAGAGTATTTAATAGGATTGTTTAAAAAATTTAAAGAGAACTAATTAAAATGAGGGAAACTAAACTTTTGAAAATTTTTAAGGGTAATAAAAATTTTCAATTTTTTCTTTGGGCCTATAACATGTTTTCTCTCGTAAATTCAAGTTGCTAATGCCTAATGCAATAGTATGTATATTTACAATTTAATCAAAATATGTTTTCTATCATATTCAATTAACATTTAACACTTACAGTTAAACTAACTAGAAACTAGTTTAAAAATTTAAGTGATAATTTGTAAATATTGGGTGAAATTAAGCCAAAAGATTATAATATTAACATATACAAGAGAGAGAAGAGGTTGGGCATACCAATTTGGAAATTCCCTCTATGGATGGTAGTAAGACAGTCAACAATGGTGCAAATGTAAGGTCCCATGCAAAAACCAATGAACTCATATGGTGGTCAACTATGGCTGTACTCCACACTAGTTGGTTTTGCCACTTTTTTCTCCATTGATTCACAAGTAAGGCTGTTGCTTTTTATAATTATCAGATCAACTTGCTATACATCTGGGACTCAGAAAAACAATTGAAAAATCGAAAATGAATCACTACACCAAAACAGGCTTTTAGCGGCGCTTTTTTAGGCCTTTAGCGGCGCTAAAAAGCGCGCAGTACTTTTAGCGGCGCTTTGAAAAGCGCCGCAACAGACGCCGCTAAAGGTGTTGGTCTATAGCGGCGCTACTAGCACAAACGCCGCTGAAGAGTAAGACCTTTAGCGGCGCTTTAGTGGAAGCGCCGCTAAAGACCTTGATCTGTAGCGGCGTTTTTGGTAGAAGCGCCGCTAAAGATCAGGGTCTTTAGCGGCGTTTTTATCCCAAACGCCGCTGAAGAGTAAGACCTTTAGCGGCGCTTCTCCCAAAAACGCCGCTAAAGAACCTATTCTTTAGCGGTGCTTTGACCATAAACGCCCCTAAAGACCTATTCTTTAGTGGCGCTTTCCCCTAAAACGCCGCAATAGACTCTGATCTGTAGCGGCGCTTTTTCCACAAACGCCACTAAAGACCCTTATCTTTAGCGGCGCTTTGACCAAAAACGCCACTAAAACGGCCACCAAATTTAGTGGCGTTTTTTTAAAAAAACGCCACTAAATTTGGCAGATTTGTAAAATAAAATTTTTTATATTTTTGCAGCCCTCCTGTAAAAACAAATCAGAAGAAATCATATCTAAACCAGCCAAAAGTAATAAATCTATATATTAAATAATTAATATAATAAATATAAATAAATAAAATAAAATTCGTATTATTCTTACAAAAATGTTAAAAGTTAAAATGATAATTAAAAGTCAAAATCGAAGTATATTTACACGATAGTCTAAGACGGCGGCTGTTGCGACTGCTGAAACATTTTCATCATACTCTGAAGCTGCTGCTGGAGTTCATCGAACTTTTGACGCTGCTCTGCTTCCCTCGCTTTAGCCTCTGCTTCCCTCGCTGCAGCCTGTACTTCTCTCGCTGCCGCCTCTGCTTCTCTTGCTGCCGCATCTGCTTTAAGCTGCTGCTGGAGTTCTTCATACTTTCGTTGAACCTCAGCTTCTCTCGCTGCTACATCTGCTTTCAGTTGTAGCTGGAGTTCTTCATATCTTTTTTGAACCTCAGCTTCTCTCGATGTTGCCTCCGCTTTAAGTTGTGTAATTTGCTCAGTTGTTGTCGCTTGCATCTGAGCCATCTGGTCTCTTAACCTATGAACTTCAGCTTCGGCTCGACTCCCCGAAGACATATATTGTTGCGAGCTAGATCCAAAATATTGGGATGGGTTAACAAAAGATCCTTGAAATCGAACCCGACCATACCTTTCAGGGCCCAAAACTTCAGTGATAATCCGGTTATCAATGTCGTCAATATGAACAGAACTATCACTGGAAGCAATCGCTTTGTACTCCGCCTTTTTATCCTTCAATTTTTCCTAAAAAATAAATCAAATAGTTAGGAATGCAATATATATTAAAAAACCCAATGCAACATAACTTAACAATATTTGCATTACAATAAATGAAATAAATCATTAGAAAATAAACACTATAAATAATTAAAACAAGTGAAATTGTATTAATTAAGCAAACGTACCATAATTTTTGCAGCTTCAGGAGTCATAGGGTTTCCATCTTTCTTCCTATGTATAATGTCAAAAAGTTGAAGGCGTCCAACTTTTTGACCGGGCGACAGTTCCTACAATACAATAGTAAAAATATTATTGTAAGTAAGTAATAAAAATCTGCCAATATTAAAAAATTAAAAATACCTCTGCATGAGCTACACACGCAAAACTTTTCGACCCAGCTATGTGAGTGAATTTTTGTTGCTGCCTACTTTTTTTTCCAACTTCTTCATGATCCTACATTATGAAATTATTAGTACGTTAATCATGAAATACTATACGCCAAAATAATTACAAAATTTTATAAGTTACACATACCTCTCCTTTCTTCGAAGTCCAAAATCTAACGACCTCTTCCCACTGGTACCTCAGCATTCCCGGCGGGACATTTTGTAATCTCTCGTCGAGTGTTGTTTTGTCTTAAAATAGTCTTTCTTTAAAGTGCTCTTATGGTCTCTCCATCTTTTTCCCAATGCCTTCTTTACATAAGCATCGGAGACCTCTAGAGCAAATCTCGCCTACAAAAAACACAACTTAAGAAAGTAAATGTAAACTAATCTTAAACCCAAGTATTATAAATGACATACACATTTTGTTACCTTAATGTTATCGAGAGCTTGGTTCTTGTTACTTTCGGGCACTTTATGCCATGACTCGAAGTTAATTGGCAACATATTTGCATTCCGTGCTAGAATGCCCATGTATCCTGTTAAAAGGCGAGCTTCTGATCCAACAGGCTGACCAAAGCTATTACTGGATACTTGGACACGCTCGACTAGATCTAGGTCGTATAAATCGCTCAGTACCGTACGTCCGCGACCTCTCCGCGTCCCACCAATTTCATTTGAAAAATAAAAGTATTGTAATATGCGAAATTTAAAAATAAACAAACAAGAACTCAACACACATATAAATTAAATGTGTAATTACTTTGAACTTCTATAGGTTCCTCAGGTGTAACCGGAACATTCGAAGATCCAACAACAGTCTGTTGTTCAGTGCTGTTTATTTCCGCCGAGTTTGGAGTACCTTGAACAATGCGGTGCGATCGCACTTTTCTTCTAGGCATTTTATCTGCAATACAAATAAATTAGTTGAAAACTTAGTATATAATTACAACAATAATTTCACATATAAAATAGTTGAAATATCATCATTCGTAGATGTAATTAGATAATCGTAAAAAGTTAATACATTATAATTCATAAATCTCTTCATCCGTATCCTGGCGGACCCATTGAAATTGTGTACTAGTACTAGAGATGTTTTCGTTTAAGTTCTGTTCTGGAAATGGAAAAGTTTCTGTCGTCAATGTCATGTCTACTTCTACTGCCCATGTCAAACAAGTCTCTAGGGATGTTACGGAGTACAACGTACCAGCCCTCATCAGTTGGGTCTTTTGAGTAAAAAACTTGTTTGACTTGAGAAGAAAATACATACGGCTCATCAATCAATTGTTCTCCTGTGTGAATCAATCGAGCGAAGTTTACCATTGTGAAACCAAATTGATCATGCTTGATTCCACGTGCAGTATTAACATCGACCCAATCACCTCGAAATAAGACAACTTTCCATTTGCCGTAGTAATCCAACTCAATTATGTCAGTAAGAAGTCCAAAATATTCCACATTTCCCTCCACAGGATTATTGTCCCTAGCACTAGCATAACTTGTAATTGAGGAATTAACCACTATTCCACAATTTTGCGTTCTCCTCAATCTCTCGCGATATTTTGTATGAAATCTGAATCCGTTTATGAGGAACGCACTATATCTTTTAACCACCTGATTTGGACCTTGGGAAAGCCATTTAACTTCGTCGGTGACGTTCTGCCCACTCCAAACCTATTGAATGGAAAGTAAACATTTGTATTTAAAAATGTTTTGAGTAAATATTATTATTTGTCGGTGAAAGCTCCAATTACATACCGTTTGACTTAACCATTCATGAAAAGATTCTGTTAACAACTTATTGATATCTCGATGTTGTGTTCTTCGGGAGCGCGAACGAGATCTCAATATTTGTTTGTACTCACTATGTTAAAAATATGTTCATTTTGTTAGACTATAAACAATTTTTAAATGATGAATATCCAACAAATTTGTAGAACTTACTTGCGTAAAGGTTCCATTGATTCGTGGTGAAACAGAACATATCGATGTGCTTGAACCCACGATAAATCATCTAATTCTGCAATTTCAACTTTACCGATTGGTTCTCCAAAACTTTGGAACAAATAATTATCGGCCAAGTTATGATCCGTGAGTCCAACATTTCTATTTGGTCTGTTCAACCTTGTTTCAACATCTTCCAAATATCTTGAACAGAAGGTCATACATTCCTCTGCCAAGTAGCCTTCAGCAATCGATCCTTCTGGATAACGCTTGTTGCGGCAATAAGACTTTAATTTGGATAGGAACCTAAACACAGTATACAACATTATCAAAAGTTGTAACTAAAGGCATATAGGTGAATGAATGAAAATTTTAAAAATTTTGATTAACATCTTTCTATGGGATACATCCATCGATAGAAAACGGGTCCGCCAAGAATTGCTTCATGCGGGAGATGGATTATCAAGTGAACCATAATAGTGAAGAAGGAAGGTGGGAAGATTTTCTCCATGTTGCATAAAGTTAAAGCAGCTTGATCCTGTACCTTCTGAAGTTCTTGAACATCCAAAACTTTGCCACAAATGGCTTTCATTATATTGGATAGTTCAATTATACAAGACGTCACCTTCTTTGAAATACAACATCGTAGAGCAACTGGCAGTAAATCTTTCATCAAGATGTGATAGTCATGTGATTTGAGCGAATATAGTCTTCGATCTTTAACACTAACACATCGAGATATATTAGATGCATACGCATCGGGAACCTTTATATCTTTCAACACCATGCAGAACACTTCTTTCTCTGTCTTTGACATTGAGAAAATAGAAGGCGGCAACCGATATTTACCATTCAGAAGTGGATTCGGATGAAGATCAGGTCGAATTCCCATCTCAACTAAATCAAGTCAACTCTGAAGATTGTCTTTTGATTTTCCGTCTACATTCAAAATTGTACAGACAATGTTCTCGCAGACATTTTTCTCAATATGCATAACATCAAGATTGTGTCGTAAATGGTGGTGCTCCCAATAAGGCAACTAAAAAAAATACTTCTTTTTTTCCACAAGTCCGCCTCATTAGGATCATCCTCTTCATCGGAGTTATCATCAGCTTCATCATTTGATCTTCTATGTCTTTGCGTGTTTGGCGGTTGATTCATCTTCCCATAACTGAAATTCATATCTTCTAACATTAACAAGATTTCAGATCCACTTGTCTGCGAAGGAGCTTCTCTGAACTCTTCAGTATCGTCAAATGCCGAACTCTGAGATCTAAATCTATGATTTTCTGGTAACCACCGATGATGCCCCATGTAAGAGAACTTTTTCCCATTGTATAACCATTGCGAACATGTTTGTGCAGCACAACTTGGGCACGTATAACGACCCTTGGTACTCCAACCGGATAAATTGGCATAAGCGGGAAAGTCATTAATAGTCCACATCAAAGCTACACGTAAATTAAAGTTCTCCTTTCTCAGTACATCGTATGTCTCGACACCAGCCCATAATTGTTTTAACTCTTCAATAAGTGGCTGTAAATAAATGTCGATATCATTCCCGGGCCCTTTCTCTCTAGGGATAATCATAGATAAGATAAGGGAAGATTGCTTCATGCAAATCCACGGAGGAAGATTGTAAGGAACAAGCACTACTGGCCAAGTACTGTATGCAGTACTCATGATCTTGTAAGGATTAAATCCATCAGATGATAGGCCAAGCCCCACACTCTTGGGATCGCTTGCAAAGCTTGGAAATTTATTGTCAAATGATTTCCAAGCTAAAGAATCTACCGGATGCCTTAATAATCCATCATCGGTTTGTCCTTTATGGTGCCACGTCATTGAATCCGCTGTCTTCGAGGACATGAAAAGCCTTTGAAGCCTTGGTATCAGCGGAAAATACCGTAAAATCTTGACCGACTTCTTTATTGGCTGTGCATCATTTTCATCGTCGTTCCCATATTCTGTGTTTCTATTTATCCAACGGGATTCGCCGCATACATGACAGCACTGTTGGTTTCTCCGATCGCCCCAATACAACATGCAATCATTTGGGCAACTATGGATTTTGTTGTACCCAAGACCTAAGTCTTTTATCATTTTCTTCATATCTTTGCATGACTGAGGGATCTTTGCAAACAGAAACATTTCTCTCAAAAACTCTAACAGCATTGTCAATGAGTTCCCGATCCACCCTCCCAAACATTTTAACTGGAAAAGACGAATGCAGAAAGACATTTTTGAAAATTTCGATCCCTCATATAGTTCTTCATTCATCTCATTAAGTAGCGCGTAGAACTTTGCCGCTTCTCCATTCGGCTCTTCACTGGCAGTAAATCTTCCGGGTTCGGTAAAAGCATTTCCACCGAGATTACAATCATCAGATGGCACAAAGTCGGGTGGGAACGACTGTAAACCATGACTGTGAATATTAAATGCTTCCCGCAACATCCCTTCCATATCATCCCCTCTAACAGACTGATGGTAAGCAGTACTATCATAAGATACATCCATCCTTGAAGAGGAAGTACTAGGCGGGCATTCTCCATGAAAAAACCATTGTTTATAACCACGAACAAACCCATCAACAATTAGATGCTCGTATACAACTTCACGATAATGCCAGTTTATGTTGACACACTTCTTACACGGGCAAAGAATCATGTTCTCTTGGCTTGCATATTGAAATGCAAAATCTAGAAAAGTTTGTACTCCATTTCGATAATCGTCGCTTACCCTTGACAAATTCATCCAAGACCGGTCCATTTCTTATTTCTTGAAGCCTAATCTTGACAATAATGTGCACGGGTTTAGGATTTAGGAATAAGTATAATTAAGCTACGTAAGTTATGTATTATGTAAGTTATTTATTATGAAAATTATGTAAGTTATGTAATTTACGAATAATTAAAAATAAGTAAGTTATGTAAGTTGTAAGTTATGTAAGTTGTAAGTTATGTATAATATTAAATAACTAAGTTATGTAATTTATGTATAATATTAATGTAAGTTATGTATAATATTAAATAACTAAGTTATGTAATTTTTGTATAATATTAATGTATGTTATGTAATTTATGTATAATTAACTAATTAAGTTATGTAATTTATGTATATTAAGTAATTAAGTTATGTAATTTATGTATATTAACTAATTATGTTATGTAATTTATGTATAATTAACTAATTAAGTTATGTAATTTATGTATATTAACTAATTAAGTTATGTAATTTCTGTATAATATTAATGTATGTTATTTAATTTATGTATAATTAACTAATTATGTTATGTAATTTATGTATAATTAACTAATTAAGTTATGTAATTTATGTATATTAAGTAATTAAGTTATGTAATTTATGTATATTAACTAATTAAGTTATGTAATTTTTGTATAATATTAATGTATGTTATGTAATTTATGTATAATTGACTAATTATGTTATGTAATTTATGTATAATTAACTAATTAAGTTATGTAATTTATGTATATTAAGTTATGTAAGTTATGTAATTTATGTATAATATTAATGTAAGTTATGTATAATATTAAATAATTAAGTTATGTAATTTATGTATAATATTAATGTATGTTATGTAATTTATGTATAATTAACTAATTATGTTATGTAATTTATGTATATTAACTAATTAAGTTATGTAATTTATGTATAATATTAATGTATGTTATGTAATTTATGTATAATTAACTAATTATGTTATGTAATTTATGTATAATTAACTAATTAAGTTATGTAATTTATGTATATTAACTAATTAAGTTATGTAATTTATGTATATTAACTAATTAAGTTATGTAATTTCTGTATAATATTAATGTATGTTATGTAATTTATGTATAATTAACTAATTAAGTTATGTAATTTATGTATATTAAGTAATTAAGTTATGTAATTTATGTATATTAACTAATTAAGTTATGTAATTTCTGTATAATATTAATGTATGTTATGTAATTTATGTATAATTAACTAATTAAGTTATGTAGTTTATGTATATTAAGTAATTAAGTTATGTAATTTATGTATATTAAGTAATTAAGTTATGTAATTTATGTATATTAACTAATTAAGTTATGTAATTTATGTATAATATTAATGTATGTTATGTAATTTATGTATAATTAACTAATTATGTTATGTAATTTATGTATATTAACTAATTAAGTTATGTAATTTATGTATAATATTAATGTAAGTTATGTATAATATTAAATAATTAAGTTATGTAATTTATGTATAATATTAATGTATGTTATGTAATTTATGTATAATTAACTAATTATGTTATGTAATTTATGTATATTAACTAATGTAAGTTATGTAATATCTTATATTTATATTTATATTTTTCACTATTCGTAAATTTGAGATTTTATATTTATATTTTAATTTTTTACATAATTTGGTAACTCAATGTTTATAACGCTATTAGTTAAATGAAATATCTTATTTTAAGTAAAATGCTTATGAGAATTTTACAATTTTATTAATTTCATTAAAATTCTTAGCAGAAGAAAGAAATTAATTATGAATTCTGTAATGTGAGACTTGAATACACTAGGAATGTGATGAACTGAGGTCTATTATTCAAAAATTATAGGAAAAACAGGAGCAGATGTTGAATTATTTCATGGCTACTAAGAATTCATTGTATGCTTATTTGGTGTTCAAATTAATTATGATTATTTACCTATTTGCAGCTGGCTTTGTTATGAAATTAATTTGCATAAAATAAAGCCTTATTCAAATCTTGATCGATGCTTATTTCATTTGCCTTTGACCTCTAATCTTTCATTCAATTCTGTGGTAATCATGCTTATTTCATTTACCTTTAAAACTTGTTCTTTGCAGTACATGAATGATAATCTTGCTATCCAAGAAAATGAATGTTTTGAAACACAAAAATAGACAAATTCTTCAAATTCATAGAAGCGTAGGCCACACTTCATAGAAGAAATTACAAAATCTCAAGCTCATGATTTTGTCCTGCATAACCAGTAAGAAGTCCAAAATTCCACATGTTTGATATCTTGATATACAACTAAATATAGTGACAAGATTCAGAGGCCACAACTGCCTATGTCCAAACTCGTGAAGTGCACATTTCACTGTCTCAAGACACATGTTATATGCAGTTAAATTTTTTAATGAATCATTATTACAATCTAGCATCATACTTGGATATAAGCATTCCGGGCAATCATATAAGAAACTAAGAATGTATGATGAGGAAAATAGATCTCTACAATGTAGACATTTGCTTTCAAATGGAAACGTAAGTCAAGAAACTTACAGCAAATCTCAAAAGAAGACAAGATTTTCCAACACCAGAATCTCCAATAAGCTGAAGCTTGAACTGGAAGTCACTGCAAAAGATTGCAACCAGATAATATCAGTATTTGTTCCAATGATGCATAAAAATAACATCTACAACTGTAACATAAAATTTTATTTTCGCCAAAAGAGGCCTAATCCCCAAACCCAGTCTCTCATAAAACAAATGAAGTTTAACTTGTCAGCGTTAAAATGGCAATTAACCAAATTAAGTGCCCAAAGATTAACCTTAGAATGCCAAGCAATTATCGGTTGACTCCTAATTTTACTGGTGCATCAAGAAAGCGCAATACAAAATGAATTTCGATTTCAAACAAATTACAGCAAGTCACCATCATTCACTCATATATACATACATAATGAGCACCTTTTTTAAGACAGATTTGCTTCTTCAATACACATAATCGATTTAGCAACATGTTAACAAAATATAACAAATTATTTGCAAAAGAATAATATACCACAATTTATTATGGCATCTTACAAAATTAGAAGCCTATGTCCCTCCTGAATCCATTAATTGACCACATAACACATTAACAATAAAAAAGACCTAAAAGCTCGCGCTTTTAAAAAAATATATATTTTCAATTCCACAAAGAAATCCAAGTAGCAAATAAGATAATAATAACAGAAAAAAACAGAAGAGAACATCTGAATTTCATCAACAGATCTGAAATCAGAAGGAATAAAAGTAAGGACATTTTGATTAACTAATTAAGTTCAGGAAACTTACCTAAATACGAGCTGATCAATAAGGCAGTAACAAATCGTTAACAAACAATTTTGAGTTCTCCTTTCTTTAACAGTTGGGCAAATGCAGTGTGAGTACCTTGAACAAAAGTTGAACATAAGAACAACTGTTAATGTTAACTCTTCAACAATGAGAAGAACAAACTAGAAAGCAAACCCAGGATCGGTACTTCTTCCCAAATTCCCAAACAAACAGGCCAAAGCTTGGTGATTGAATTTATTATTTAAACCCCAATTTCCCAAATTACACTTAACCCAAACCCTAAATCAAGATACAGTGTTTTTAAAGAAAAAAGCTTACCTTTTAACCACAAATTCTGCAACTTTGATACTATCCTGTCAAGATTGGCTCAACTGTTGCTTCGTTTCACCCGATTTATGAGTTCCCCTCTCCCTTTTTTCCTTTTTATTTTCTCTTTCGTTCAATCGCTTTCGTTTTGTCCTCTGATTCTGTTCCTGTTTATTGTGTTATGCCTATAGAGAAAATGGCAAAGTTAAAACACGATGAACAGAATGGCGTCGTTTTGCCAAAATTTTAAGACACCATTCCGGCGTTTGTTAGGAAAACGCCACTATTTCTTGTATATTTGCGGCGTTTCCAAGAAACGCCACTAAAAACTTAAGTTATAATCTGAAACGGCGCCATTTAATAAAGCTTTAATGCATATTTCAAACTATTTTTTAACTTATTAAACTTAATTCTATTTAAAATAATATTTAAATGACAAAAACATTATACCATTTGATATCAATTGGTACTTTAAATTGATTTTTTAAAACATTATTTAACGAAATTAATCTAAACTAACCTAATACCCTTATCTGACCCCTGAAACCCTAAACTCTAAATTCTAAACCACTAACACTAGCCCGTAACTCGTAACCCCTAAACCCTAACCCTTATATCCCAAACCTTAAATCCATATATACCCCCTAATCCTTAAAATAGCACGGCCATCCAAAATAATCCCTAAATCTGTAATGATCATAAAATAGTTATAATTGATTAAACAATAATTAATAGTAGACAACTTTTAATTTGTAATATTATAATATTTATTTTTTGTATAAAGTTTGAAATTTATAATATTTAATTATATTGATAAATAAATAAATTTAAACTATATACTCATAATATTAATATATATGCCATTTATTATTATATATATTTTAGAAATATATAAGAACATATTTGATATAAAAATTAATAAAACTAATTAATCTAATAACTTAAACTCTAACATAACCGTTGAAACCCTAAACCCCAAATCCATAACCCCCTAACCAATTACCCCTAAATCCTCTAACCCTTAAAGCATAACCCTTAAACCCTAAATCCCCCTAACCCCTAAACATCAAATTTTCAATTACACAAACAAACGGTGACGTTTTCACAAAATTGTACACATATTTGCGGCGTTTTCCTGAAAAAACACCAGTAATAGAGTACATCATTCAACTGAAACGACGCCGTTCTGATAGAGTATCAAGAATATTAGCGGCGCTTACCTATAAAACGCCACAACAGAAACTGATTCCCTAACACGTAACGACGTCGTATATTGCAATATTTGTGGCATTTTTGACTAAAACGCCAGTAAAGGCTACCTTTTGCGGCGTTTTTCTATAGAAATGCCGCTAAATTTCTCTTTTTTTTGTGATCTTACATTTAAATAATTAATTACCTAACAAATACATAATTACCTACTTATTTATTTGTTTATTTATTTATTTATACCAAGATTATTTTGGTCCTATATATACAAATTAAATATTAATTAATAACTATATATATCCATAGATATCAAAAATTTCAAATGGCCGTTAAATATTTGGGTTAAATGTTTTTAAATATACAACTATATATATATTATTAGTTAATTGTATCATTTAACAATCTTCAAATTATAAATTAACATGCATCCATAAAATGATCATCTAACTACCACGCACCTATTATATATATATATATATCTATTAATTAATATTTATAATATAAACTATACTAAACTTCGTTAATATATATATTAATTAAATTAATTGATCATCTGGATTTATTTTACAAATATATATATTTACCGTAAAAATTAATCAATCTAATATTAATCTCTTAAGAAATCCTATCATGACCGTCTAAACCCCCCGACCAAACCCAAAAAATTCCCTAAATTAATATTCTATAATAATCACATAATATAGTGAAAATCTATTAAACATGCAAGTTAATTAATTATATATATTATAGTAGTTAAAAATGTTGTACAAATTAGTTGAAATATATGCTAATATCTTTATGACAAAAATTTTCGTATATATGGATCTAAATATAAGTTTTTATCATTTTTGAACTTAAGTATCGATCGATATTTTTGCATTTGGTATATTGCTACTAATTAACCATATATATAGCCATATATATATATATCAAAAAAATCAATTAATAGTTATTAGGGCCGGTTAAATGTTTTTAAATATAGAAGATAATTATACAAGTCTCAAATTATAAATTATCAATCGACATGCATAAAGTGATCATGATCTACCTATTATAATATTCAATATATATATTAAATTTATTCTGGAATATCTATTTTACAAATATATAAGAACGTATATATTCACCATAAAAAATAATCAAAATTACAAATCTAATTAATTAAACCCTGTACATGACCGTTGAAATTAACCCTAAATCTCAAACCCCTAAACCTCTAACCCCTAAATTAACCTAAATTCCAATTACCTTAAATTTATACCCCGTACTCCTTAAAATACCGTCCATTATAAAAAAAATTCCCTAAATGTTTAATAAATATAATTAATCATAAAATATAGTCAATAATTAATTGTTAAAATATATATATTTAATTTGTATAAATTAGTCGAACAATATATACTACCAAAATTTATTACTCTTATAAAAAGTTAATTCTATTTTTAATTTATTCTTTACATTAATACAACAATTTAAGTTTTATTATATTTTATTTTATTCATAATTTAATATATTTTCTCTCGTAAAGTAGTTTAAATAATCAACTGTTATAAATAGTTAGCTGTTATATATATACGACTTCTCTTTAATAAAAACTTTTTATATTAATCAATATTATTTGTTAATTATAATTTAAATGTAAATTGTCCCACTATATAATAAATAGAACAAAATATTAATTATTTCAACTTATAAGATTTTTGTTACTATTAGCGGCGCTTCGGCAAAAACGCCGCTAAAGGTAAATACATTAGCGGCGCCTAAATACAAACGCCGTTGAAGACAAGCGAATTAGTGGCGCACAGTTAGAAACGCCGCTAAAGATCTGAGAATTAGCGGCGTTTGTATAAAAACGCCGCTAAAGACCCGAGCATTAGCGGCGCATAGACAAAAACGCCGCTAAAGACCCGAGCATTAGCGGCGAATAGACAAAAACGCCGCTAAAGACCCGAGCATTAGCGGCGCATAGACAAAAACGCCGCTAAAGATCCGAGCATTAGTGGCGCTTAGACGAAATCGCTGCTAACGATCGGGGCATTAGCGGCGCTTTCACAAAAATGCCGCTAAAGATCTGAGCATTAGCGGCGCTTACACAAAAACGCCGCTAAAGGTTTAAAAAATCGCAAAAGCGACACCGTTGTTCTTAGGTTTTTTGTGGCGCTTTATATAAAACGCCACTAATTCCTATTTTTAGCGGCGCTTCCGGATAATCGCCGCTGATGCTCTACCTTTAGCGGCGCTTGGGCTAAATCGCCGCTAATGCTCGATTTTTTGTGGCGCTTTTGTTCCAAACGCCGCAAAAAGTGCCGCTAAAAGCCTATTCTGGTGTAGTGAATCGAGGTGTGAAAACGATTTATTGGATGCAAGTTTAAAAATTAAAGTTATTTGAAATTAAATTAAAATTTATTTTTATTTAATATATAATTAATTTTATTTTTTATTATATAAAAATATGTATTTTATATTTAAATAGTGAAAAAATATAAATGTTCTTGAAATTTCTTTTTTTAGAAATATTTATGGAAAAAACTTTGAAATTTAGGTAGTATTTGGAAAGCAACCTAGTAATTGGATTTGAGTTTAATTGCTTATAATTACACAAAGGTGACATGTTTAGATAGCCATTGTAATTGAAGCATCCCGATTATACTTTCCAATTTTAGGAGAGGGTGAGAATTGGAGTAATTGCATAAGTAATTACACCAAAAAATTCAATTTTAAAAAAGTATTTTTATAAAAAAATTATATTATAAGAATGAATATGTATGAGTGTTTAGGATAATTATGGTAAAAATTTTCTTATATTCTAAACCCTAAAAAACTTATATCATAAATACAATTTGTCTATTTTATAAAGATATAACAACATAATATATTATTTAAATACTAAAATGTTTTCAAAGTTTTGGCCAAAAAGTTTATTATAAAAAACAATATACATATTATAAAAGTGTTATAATATATCTATTTATAAAAAGTTATGGCCAAAAAGTATGGACATAACTTATTAATGTGCCAATGTTATACATTATAAAAACAATATACTTATTTGAAACAACTTGACTTTTTTCAGTGTCAGAAACTGCGATTTTGGAAACTTATTTTTGTAAACTGAGTCCATAAAGATAAAATAGGATAATACACGGAGTTAATATGAAAATATATTAAAGATCAGTTAAGTAATTTAACCGAGAAAATTGTTAATTAAAGCTAATGGGCTAAATTGTAAAACTCTAATTGCTACTGAGTTTTAATTGAGAAAATGCTTGGGGATCTAGATATCAATTATCCAAAGGACCAAAATGGTTATTTAACCAATTTTAAATAGGAGTTAGTAGAGAACGATGGTGATAACCATTAAACTTTCTTAAATGTAATTAATAAATATGTTTAATTAAAAGGATTTAATTAAACTAATTAATTATCGAACATAGCTAAAGATGACGTTGGGTCGTCTTGAGAGAAAGAAAAAACGAGTGACAAAAATTGTGGTTTGAACTTTTATGATTCGAGTTCAATATATAAACACATATACATGTGCATATATACATATATGTGATTGTTTCAAATCTACCTATTAAGGTAAGTGTATTACTATTTCCTGACTCGGTTTATACATGATGGTATCGAATGTCGAGAATTTGATTGATTTGAATATAATATAAGCAAGCATGATATTGAATGTGATTAATATGCATATTGTATTGTTCTAAGCATAGTAAAAATGAGCATGATACGAATTGATAATGAAAATGATATGAGATCATGGCATGTAAATCGATTTATAATATGCAATTGGAACATCAGTTACCTTATTAATTATTCGATCAAAGTCAGATATAGTTTGTATGTCATAGGATTAGATTTGTGTACAAGTTTATACTTCAGTTTAACCGATGAGGCGTGGTGTGCAATATTTATTTCAAACGTTCCAATGAGGCATTGGGGGCTATATTAACGTGATGGTTAGATGATTCGTGTATCTGGCTTGAGTCCGTGTTTGATTAATAGGGATTATAAAACTTGAACTTGATAAATGATATTTGAACTCAAAAGATGGAATGGAATGGTACTATATGTGTATCTATATGAAATGTATCAAATGAAAACATGTAAAAGATCATGGGAATCAGTTAAACGAGTCCTGAAGGCCAATATGGTAATGAAACTAATCAATAGATTCGAGAAAGATTGAGATTATGAAATAAATGAGTACTATGCCATGAAATGAAAATGATTGTGATATGTGTTAGTAGAAATGGTATGAAACATTCATATGAATTCAGTTAAAAGAGGTTTTGTATTAATGTAATAGCTCGATTTCGACTCTAATTGGACATAGTGGTTCCGGGACCACAAGTCCAAGTCAAAAAATATTTTAATATTATTCTGTGTGTTTATTATGTGTGAATTTAGTTGTGTGAAGTTTTCGTGTTTTAATTTTGTCGATTGAGTGATCGATTAAAAAAAATGACTTAATCGCGTAAAATGAAAAATTGGCTAGTTATTGTGAAAAGTGTTAATTTGCTAATGTCTTGTTAATATGGAGTTCTTAATAGGTAAAAAGCCCATTATTATGTGAGTGGGTGATAATGGTCAAAAATGACCTTATATTATAAGGTTTATTATTTTGTAATAAAGGTTAATATAGAAAACTAATAATTAAATTAACATATGATATAATAAATCAAATTGAAGCCATTATTTTCATTCTTCATTGCCAAAACTTAGAAAAGCAAATAGGGTTTAAAAGCTTTGATATATTCGGTCATTATCAAGCTTAATTCAAGGTATGTTTTACTTCGGGTTTTTAATAATTTTTACGTTTTTGAGATCGTTGTTTCGAATACTATCCGACCCATGTTTGAATTTTTAATTTTGATGAATATTTTGAGTTGTGCCATTGATGAACATTTGTGTTATGTGATGTTTGATGATGAATAATGAAAGATATATTTTAGATTAATATGTTTTGTATTGGAAATTTTGGTGAAATTGAGTAATTAGAGTTAAATTGTGAAATTAAATTTTTGAGGGACTAAAATGTGAAATAAATGAAATGTGAGGACTTGTATGAAAACTAGGTACATTCGGCCCTTGTATGTTGTGAACAGATTTTGTGTATTTTGTGTTTTATCAAATAGGGACTAAATTGTAAAAAGTGTAAATGTTAGGGGCAAATTGGTAATTTACCCATTTATGTGTTTTTTTGGATTAAATTGAATGTAATTATATTTAAACTAGCTTATTTTGAATATAATTAGATCGAGAACTGAAGAAATCAGAGTTGGATCGGGGAAAAACTAAAGTTGTCGATTAATTGTCTGGTTTCGACTTTTCACCGTCCGAGGTAAGTCTATTAGCAACTAAAAGTTATTAAGTTAATATTTATACATGCATACTAATTGTATTTTATGTTGAGCTATAATTTAAAGTATATTAGTTGAATAAATTTTGAAGTGTGGATATTATATATATATAACATGTTTGAATATACAAGTATGATCTTGTATAAATTCATGGTCTGAAATGAAGATATGAAATGTAATCAAGAATAGGTGATATTCGAATAAGCATGAATATATATATATGTAAATTTCTTTTCTTGAAATTAGGTAAGAAAGTTATATATATACATACGATAGATCAAATATATATATGTGAATACATGAACAAGTCTTGAATTTAGTCAAAGATATGTATATATATGTATGTATAATACTCGAATATATATATGTATATATATAAGTTTTTGAGTTTAATTAAAGTACAAATGTTGTATATGTATAAATTCCTGGTACAAATCAAAGGTATGTATAACATTTATATATGAGGTTTGATTATGCAAGATTATGTGTATATGTTCTTGTAATGAATTTAAGTATGAAATTTATATATGTATGTGAAAGTTTCGATTATGTATGTATATTCATGTAAAGGTTCTTGAATGAAAGTGAAGATATGAAATTATTAGTTTGGATCATTATAAAGTGATCGAATGTAATACAGACTTTACGTCTAGCAGGCTTGATGCTAGTGAAATAATTCAGACTTTACATCTAGCAGGCTTAATGCCGGTGATACATTTCAGACTATAGGTCTAGCAGGCTAAAAGCCGATGTACCGAATCAGGTTTTAAAACCTAGCAGGCGAAGTGTCGGTGAATCTGTTTAAATTATGTGAGAATATGCAATTGATATATCTATGATTTTGATATATGAAATCGATGAATACATAAACATTTAGTTTTTACATGCTTGGTGAGTATACAACTACATTCGGGTTTTGCATTGGTTAAATATAATTGTATGTATTCCGTATATACAATTAATAAAGGCATATGTACATTAGGTATATGCGATTGTTGAATTTATAAATGCATATGGTGATATGCGGTTGTTAAATATATATATGTTGAGCCTATGTGTTTGATAATTATTTATGTATGCATTTGAGATATATATATAAATGTACTCATTTATATTTATATGAAGAATATGTATATATATTCAAATGTATGTATTAGCTATGTATTCAGGTATAAATTCATAATGAGTATATATAGATATATAAACGAATACAAAATGTGATTGGTATATATGTGTATGATCAATTATATACACATGATAAGTACATATGTGCAAACAGATGTATGCAGGTAATAAAGATGTATACACATTCAGTTATAAAATTTGTTAAACATATGTATATATATGCAATCGGCTATTTACGTTAAAGTGTATATACACTCAGTTTTAATTGTTGATAATTAAGTATGAATTTATCTATAAGTATTTGTTAATAAATACAGTGTTTGCGAATTCATTAAGTGTACCAGGAAATATTATGATTTTTATAAATATATTTATTGTTATGCTATAGACTTACTAAGCTATAAAAGCTTACTTTGTTTACTTATGTCTTTCTATTTTATAGACTTAAAGATCAAGCTTCAAGCTCGGGGGTTGTCAGCAAGTTCATCACCCTATCTATTATCTTAGTATTTAAAATACTTAAATTCTAACTATGGCATGTATAGACTAGATAAATGTTTTGAAGATCGTACTTTGTTGTATTGTAGATGATTATAATAGCCATACTAAAATGGTTTATTTCCTTATGGATTTGCTAGTTCGTAATGTCTTTATTAGTTAGATTTTAATGTCTTTGTTTATTAGAAATGGTTAGAAGAGAAGTTTAATATTTTGCATTTTGTTTTATATTAGACTAAGTTTATTATATTTAAATAATATATATAATATATATGTATTGATTGTGAGATGGTTGTGTTTTGTTCGGTAATGCCTCGTAACCTTAATTCGACGACGGATATGGGTTAGGGGTGTTACAATTAATTTGGAATATTAAACATGAATAGGTGGAATGAATTGGTTGAAAATTGTTCATGTATGTTGCCATTTTGGATTGTGAATAAGTTGATTCATTAGATATGACTGGTAAATTGAAATGGTGGAACTAAATTGTACATTGATTGAAATCTATCATGTTATTTCTAATGTATTATTGACTTGAATCATGAAAATATCACTAAACTTTATCGCTCAACGTACGGTTTGTTTATTCCATGCGCAGGTATTGGTAAATCTCAAAGACTCAATGAGTGATCCAACATCTGATCTACAACTCTTGACTCGGCAATGTTTGTATAGAATCTTTATGTACCTAAATTTTGAGTCGATTTTGTATCGTGAATGCTTCTTTTGGAAATTTAGATAGTTGATGTTAATTTTAAATTTGATCATATGGTTTGTTAATTATGTATGTAAATGGTATAAGGTTGAAATGGTTTAATTAATGCATTTGATAATTTGTTTTAGGTGTTTTGAATTGGTACTTAATGGATATTGTGAACATAGTAGGTGATGTCATGAGGACAGACCCTCAATGTCGCAACGTAAAATTGACAAAGAATGGCGTTGCAACTTTAGACTTTTAATGTTATGATGACACTCACTGTTTTAACAAGGCCTGATATGATACCCTCAACGTCACAATTTCAATCCGATAATTTTTAAAATATTTTGTTTTAGTCCTCTAACGACCTTAGATTATAAAAAAAGCTTTCGTAAGCTCATTTATATTATAAGAATTTAATTTTATGTATGATGATATAAAAAAAAGATAAATATCAAAATTATTAATGAACTTTTAATGTAATGTGCAATGTCATACATGAATTTTAATTTTGTGCTATTTTATATATGAAATTTTAATTTGATTAAAGTTTCAAAATTTGAGCATCATTTTACGTTCATATATTGCATTTACAAACAATAATATTAATTTAATATGGAAATAAATGTTTGTATTCATTAATTAAAATATGTACAACTAAATCAAAATCATAGTTTCATGTATACATATGAACTAAAATTCAAATTTTATGTCGCTCCATGCAAAGCTTTCTCGTATCCTACTCTTCTACAGTTACTAAGGAAGAAGTTGAAGAAGAAATACAAAACAGACTGGAGAAGAAGTCCCCCAAGAAGTCATTTCTTAGCTATTTATAGCCCTTCCCACACGGTCTTCAACCGTGTAGAATCCACCCATTCACAATCATTTTATCCCCCACAAAGGAACCGACTGGTTCGAATCTAACCAAACCAGATTTGGTTCTCAACCCTGTCCAATTTCAATTATCATCTTTTCTTGATTTTTTAGTAGAGACTGCCAGCTTTTGGTCTCTTTCAATTTAACTCCCAAGTGTTCTAAATTTTCAAGTTTAAAGGATTTTGGGTGTGACAATTAAAGGGTTCTACTTCTTGGTCATTTTCCTATTTAGCAAATAGGCATCTTGTACAACATATTGATGTAGTTTACCTCTTCAGATGGCATTTTCTATTTAGCAAAAGGTGAATCATCTTGACGAGGGTTGTAAGGCATGGTTGGTGGATTTGGTAGAATTCTTTAATACCCTATTTGCTAAAATATGGTAGTGAAGGAGCAATTAAGTTCATGGTATGTGCGATGAAGATTATATGAAACTCACTCACATTGATGTTGGTTGGGGAAATTGTCTCTCATGGGTCCTAGGTGACGTGGTGGACTTATAGTATTAATCATTCGCTTACCCTCTTGTTTTGGTGGGTTGTACCATTGGAGTAGTTAGTCACCTACCAAAGGTAAAGTTCTTTGTTGGGGTTGATATTGGCGAGGCGTCATCGATGATGGTGTGGAGGGGAGGATCGTTTAGAAAAGGGGTATACTTGGGTTGTTTGGGCCATTGGCTTAGCTTAATCAATGTCCATCTGATCACCTTCCGTGAAACGATGGATCATTTCATACAGTTGAGATAACTTCTATGAGAGATTATCGATGAGGTGAAATTAGAGAAATTTGTAAGTGGTTCTTGCCAATAAGGCTTCAATGGCTAGAGCATAAAAAAAAACCATTGCTTATCATAGTTGTAACATTAAATCTTTTCATAAAATCACGAAGGGGTTTATTCTCTTTTTGTCAGATGGACATGAGGTATACCGGGGATTGTTGTGCAATCTTGTTGGCTAAAATTCTACTCATAAATAACCTAGCCAACTGATCAAAATTATTTATAGATCTTGAAAGAAGTGAGAGGTACCATTTTCGAGCTGTGCTAGAAAGGGTCATGGAGAAAGCCTTGCATTTCACGGCATCTAAGGCTCCAAGCATGTTTATATGGTTGTTGTAATGAGCTAGGTGATCTTTTAGGGAACTTAAGAGAGGCTAATAGGTTATGCACCAACACAAAAGGGGCTAAGGGTTCATTAGCATAGCTCTAAGAAACTTAATTAGGCTTAAAACCTTTTTCCTCTTATAAAATTCCAATCTAAGCGCTACAATTTGCTCTTCAATAAGATTAGCCTTGTTTTGGGATTCTCATTCTAGATGAAGGACTTGCAGCACCTCGTTATCATTTTGATTTTGATTTTGATTTTTTACACGGATAGTGGATTGCACAATACTTTCCAATTCTAGTGGGATAGGTAAATTTTCACCCTTTGCAGCGTCCTTGGCTACTTGTACCTTTGTAATTAGTTGTTTATTACGGGCATTTTGTTCACCTAACAAGCATTGACACTCTTGTTGTTCTTAGAATTGGCATTGTTGAGCCAATAGTTGCTCTTCCATATGGCGTATTTTCTCCTACATCTCAAGAACATGATATTGAGGGTTTGAGATTTGTTGCTGTAGGGAAACTTGGTTTGAAGGAATAACTATGGTAGTTGATTGAGTTTTTGGGGTCAAAAAAGATGATGATTTGTTTCAAAAGATCATCGTTAAGGTCTTGTGGGATGACAAGAGAAGATGGTGTGTTGGGAATCTGATGCGAAATCCCAGATCTAGACACAAGAGAAACACAAATTAGAAATAAAACGAGAATAAAATTAGTTAAATAATAAATAAATAAATAAATAAAAAGGATAGATTTGCCCTATGGAACCCTTGGTTAACTTGTAACCAAAAACGCCAATGATTGAGCGGCTCCCTACGAAACCCCTAGAAGAAGAACCTCTAGAAACACCGATAAACGGGAAAGAAATTTGAATATTTGCAACTCCGAAATACCCTCGAAAGTAACAAACTCCAAACTAAATAGCAAGAGAAGAATCACTCTACTCTAAAAAATTTGCCTCACACAAATTTGAAAGAAAACAAATACTCTTCTTTTTATTCCTCCCCCAATGTGTAGAAAACAAGCCTATTTATAGGCAAATTACAAGAGTAATTGAATCCTAATAAAACTCTTTCAAGAGTAATTGAATCCTAATAAAAACTCTTTAAAGAGTAATTGAATCCTAATAAAACTCTTTAAAATTATCTAAGAAAATAAATAAATAATAACCTAACCAATAAAATTACTTAACTCATAAATGATGTGTCCCAACCAATGAGAATTAAGTAAATAATAATAATATACATAAAAGATTAATCCACCAATTTATGGGCTTTCACTATTCCAAGATTGGTCCAGTGAATTGCATTCTCGTATTTGTCAATGTCACGAACATGATGAATTAAATTTGTAGCAACAAAGTCTTGGACAAAAGCATTCATCTTTAATTTTATTTGTCGTGCCTTGCTTCGAGTAATTGGACCACTAGGAAAAACAACCCCTTGAGTGTCACCTCCTTGGCTCGTATCATTCTCCCCCTCTTCAAGAAGATTCGTCCTCGAATCTAAACCTGCATCAAATTCAAAAGGAGAAAGATCAGAAACATTAAAAGTAGCACTAACACGATACTCACCAGGAAGATCAATGCGATAAGCATTGTCATTTATTTTCTCGAGTACTTGGAATCATCCATCTCCTCGTACATCCTAAAAATCCTGCAAAAGATTAACAAAACAACTAGGCAAATGTGTATTAGGGTTAGTCAAAACGAAGTTTTCCCTAAACCTAATAATTACAAATGTTTGTTTTGTACAAGGAGCAAATTTGATATCTCGAAACCTAGCGAATAAACTCACTTTCTCATCTCATGACTTGTGTGTGCAATCACTCACCAATGTTGGGCCTTTAAGTTGGCTTTTAACACTAATGGCCTCTTTACTCTTAGCCTTTTTCAATGATTTTACCTCACTTCCCTTACCCATCTCACTAGCAAGTTTGAATTGATCATTGTAGACTTCTTGAGGAGGAAGTGGAGCCAAAGTAAACTTCTTTCCAAGGAACACAAAGGTATATTGGTTAAGGAACCCATCATGATTTACTCGTCGATCAAACTGCCATGGCCGTCCAAGTAATATGTGCCCAGCTTGCATTGGAACAACATCACACAAAACTTTATCAGAGTATCTACCAATGGAAAATGAAACTAAGCATTGTTTAGATACTTTTACCTCCCCACTATCATTCAGCCATTGCAAGCGGTATGGCCTTGGATGCTTCACATAAGGTAGGCCAAGTTTCTCAACAAGGGAAGAACTCACCACATTGGTACAACTTCCACTATCGATGATCAATGAACTAGGCTGTCCACCAATCAAACATCTCGTGTGAAAAATGTTATCTCTTTGTTCGCGCCCTTCCTCTTTAAACTGGACATTTAAAGCCCTTCGAGCAACAAGTGCTTTCTCACCATACTTCAAGTAGTCTTCATAATCATCATGATCATGCACATCATCAGCATCTTCCAAAGGAGGCATCTCATCTTGAGTTGTAAGTTTTATATCAAGATACTCCCTTTGCTCTTGTAACATTTGGGTCATGCGATGCTCGAGTTGAGTTTGCAACTTTTTCATCTCTTTTTGTAACAACTCAACCAAAGGATCGTTCTCTCTTTTTTGCTCATCCTCTTCATTTTTACTAGTTTAGGATCTAGCGAGCGGCATGGTATCTGTGAAAGATCAAACAAATAGGAACAAGAAAGAAAAAATAATAATAACCTCACTCGTTAGCTCTCAAAAGAATAACTCTCTGAATGATTCAAAACTTGTAAATATGTTTGGAGAGGGTTACTAATCAAGATCAAATAATAGAGGTGCAAACTTCAAAGAAACAATGAAGATCCTAATTGCTTTAAGAGGCCAATAAACTTGACGAGGTAATTTGTAATGGAGGCTACACGGATGAAAGAATTGTGTGTGCCTTTAATATCTGCTAACACAAGAAGAAACAAAGTGTTAGAAAACGTAAGAGAAACAAAAAAACGTAGACCTGCAACGATCCCTAACTCTAGAGTCAAAGAAAAGCTTTTAATAAGAAGAAAACTTAAGAAAACTCTACCCAATTTAAAGGAAAACAAAAAATCGGAAACGTTTGGTGTGTTAAGATTTTCAAAAATTGAAGCTTTAATTATATTTGAGTCAAGAAAGAAGGGGAAAAAAATTCAATTTTGGGAAAAAATAAAATAAAAAGAATAACAATAATAGGAAAAGAAGAAACCTATGTATGAAAGGTAGGCAACTTTTTTTTTGCGCTTTTTTGCTTCTTCTTTTTTGCGCTTTTTACTCTTTTCTTTTTGCGTTTTTTTGCTTTTTCTGTTTTTTTTGCACTTTTTACTTTTTTTTGCGCTTTTTTTTGCTTTTTTTTGTTTTTTTTTGCTGTTTTTTTTTGCTTTTATTTAAAGAATAAGAGGAGAATAAACACAAACTTTTTTTTAAATCGACGAAACCGATGAAAAGTATTTTTGGTATTTTGACTCGTTTCGAATTTGATTTTAGCTTCGAAAATAACACCGAATGGCCTGAAACTAATACCAACTGATGCGGAATCCCGGATCTAGACACAAGAGAAACACAAATTAGAAATAAAATGAGAATAAAATTAGTTAAATAATAAATAAATAAATAAAAAGGATAGATTTGCCCTATGGAACCCTTGGTTAACTTGTAACCAAAAACGCCAATGATTGAGCGGCTCTCTACGAAACCCCTAGAAGAAGAACCTCTAGAAACACCGATGAACGGGAAAGAAATTTGAATATTTGCAACTCCGAAATACCCTCGAAAGTAACAAACTCCAAACTAAATAGCAAGAGAAGAATCTCTCTACTCTAAAAAAATTTGCCTTACACAAATTTGAAAGAAAACAAATACTCTTCTTTTTATTCCTCCCCCAATGTGTAGAAAACAAGCCTATTTATAGGCAAATTACAAGAGTAATTGAATCCTAATAAAACTCTTTCAAAAGTAATTGAATCCTAATAAAAACTCTTTAAAGAGTAATTGAATCCTAATAAAACTCTTTAAAATTATCTAAGAAAATAAATAAATAATAACCTAACCAATAAAATTACTTAACTCATAAATGATGTGTCCCAACCAATGAGAATTAAGTAAATAATAATAATAATATACATAAAAGATTAATCCACCAATTTATGGGCTTTCACTATTCCAAGATTGGTCTAGTGAATTGCATTCTCGTATTTGTCAATGTCACGAACATGATGAATTAAATTTGTAGCAACAAAGTCTTGGACAAAAGCATTCATCTTTAATTTTATTTGTCGTGCCTTGCTTCGAGTAATTGGACCACTAGGAAAAACAACCCCTTGAGTGTCACCTCCTTGGCTCGTATCAGAATCGATGGTAAGGCCATAGTGGCGGGGTTGACAGAAGGAGTGTTGAGGGCATTCAAGAGTTGGGCTAGGGTTTCCATGATGGTCACTTCTGGGCGAGTTGACATTTTAGTTTAGGTTGACGGAGATAGGTATTGGTAGCATCATTGTCATTCATTGAATTGGAAGAATTGCCAGGGTTGGGGTCATTCTTTTTGTTAATGAGGTAGTCAATAAAATCGTTCTGAATCCGAGACATTTTTCCCAGTCTATACTCATCGTATCAATTGTTGATACAAAATACAATAAGGAAAGAGGACAAGAAGGAGGTCAATGTGGTGTTATGGAGGCCAATTCACCTGTAAAGACTTAGAGTCAGGACAAAGATAGGAGGACGTGTTGATTGAGGCGACAAATGTTTAGAGTAACCTTAGGATGTTCAAGGATCCCCTTATTAGATTTCTCACATCTCTAGATTTGTTAAATTTCTATGATAATTTCTCAAATCTATAGATTTGTTAGATATTTAATAATGACTTTGAAATTCATATTTGACAAATTCATATCTCTATTCCTATCAAATATTAATTATATTAAATTTTAACTAATTTTTCCATAATATATTCACTTTATTCTTACTATTTACATAATAATGAATTCCAAATATGTTCCAAAACATAGGGGTGTTCACAATTCGGTTAAAACTGAATTAATCGACCGAACCGATCTAATTCAGTTAATCAGTCAGTGGCCAAATGATAAAGAATGAGGCAGGCAGGTGAATGCGAAAGTGGATCATAAAGCTGTTCAAAGTCGTAGATTTCTTCTAGATCTCTAGACGAATGTAAACTGAAACGAGAAACAACGAAAACAAATAGTTGTCATAAAGAAGAGGCAAACAAAATTAAAACAAAAGAAAGATGAACCGACTAATAAAAATTCCAAAAGAGAACGAATTAGGGTTTCTTGGATGAAAAGAAACCGTCCTTGGACCTCAAGAAAACGTCCCAACCAGATCTGGAAAAAAAAACACAAACAGATTTGTTAGAAGTGATTTTAAAGACAAAAAGCAAACTGTTTTGTACAAGAATGTTTGAAACAACAAGAAAAAATTAAAACTCCTAATTTTGATGTGTTTCTTGATGGAACAAGATAGGAGAATGTCTTTCATAAAGCAACTTTAACCTAGAATGAAAATCAATAAAATCAACAAGCCAAAACAACAAGAACTAACTTAAATAAGCAAGAAACGATAAATTAAGGATAGAAAAGAGAAGATGACGTCCTAAGAAGCCTTGGAAACATTAAGAATCCACAACTTCTTTAAATGGCTCTAATTCCCCCTCCAAGAAAAAGATCTTGGCAATAAAAAGCTTGAAGATGATTCCGACAACCTGAAATATTAGTTAAAACAGCTTCTAAAAGAAACTCAAGAGCAATTCTTGAAGAAAAACTCAAAGAGAATTATTTTTAACCCAAAAAAACATAAATCAATTGTGTGTGTATAAGGGTGAACGTCCATGCTACTTATAGGCCCCCAAAATAAGTTTTCCTAACCCAAATGGAATAACTAACATGACAACTCATCAAATAAAAAAAAACAAAATAATTCCAAGTGTGGACTTTTAATGGGAATTCAGCCAAATGAATTAAATAGGCTCCTTGAGCTAAATTCTTATATGATGATCCACCTATTAAAATAAAATTGGACCTATAGTTTAAATATTTTACAATTTGGCCCACTTTGATAATTTGGTCTGATATTCAATTAAATTACTTTCCAAATTTCAGGATCGGCTTGTAGACATCTTAATGGTCATTTTGTAAAGAACTTGGTCTTGTGATCCGTTTGCTCTCGAAATTGGCTCGTTCAAGCTCGTACATGAAATCTGATGCGCCTTGGTTGTAAGATTCGGTTTCTTGGACCAAAATTTCCAAGATTTGAAATGTTGATTTTCTTGATTCTTGAAATTGTCTGGAACATCAAAATTGGACCAAGATTCGGTTTCTTAATTTTCTTGAAAACAAGAAAGTGAATCTTGATTTTCTTTTTCGGTCGTGTGCATATCTAGGCCCATGGTAACGAAGTCTTGGATGGTCTCGTTCAATCTTGCTCGGATTTGCTTAACCTTCGACCTCGTTGTTGGGCCTTGAGGAAATTTGAGTCCATCACGTTCATGAGTTTTATTTTGGGTCTTAAGACTCACATCATTCCTCTCTTCCTCACAAAGATTCGTGTCCTCGAACCTAAAACATCAAAGGGAGATAAATCAGCATTATTAAAAGTAGATCTTATATTGTACTCACCAGGCAAATCTATTTGATGAGCGTTGTGATTGATCCGCTTGAGTACTTGGAAAGGCCTATCTCTATTATGGCCTTTGAATTGGATCGAGCTACTCGTATCATTCCCCCCTTCCTCACGAAGATTCATCCTCGAATCTTTAGTTGCACAAAAAGAAAAAGGATTAGAATAAATAATAAAAAAATGAAAAAAAAACTTATCTAAGCTTTCTTGTACGCAAAAACTATCTTCAGGATCGAAGACATTATTGTGATCTTTCAAATCAACTTCGATCATGTATGTCTCCTTTAAAAACAATGTATCAACCCTAAACAAAGAAGTGTTAGGTACATGTGTCTTCAAGTAAAAAATAACCTTAAAATCATGGTTATCCATAAGAATTTCCAACGAAGAGTTAAGAATTTCACATAATTATAAAAATCAAGAAGTTTAATATTATTATGTAAAAATTCATCATTAAAGGTCCAAATAGAAAATTTTGTTGCAAGAGAAATATGTAAAATGCTTTAAAAAACTTATTTAATGCAACAAAATTACTATTTTTAACCTTTACAAATTTAGATAAACCCATAAAATCAATTGAACTGTCAGACCAAAGTTTAATGAAATTTGACCAAGAAGAAAGCATGTTGTAAGAAAATATTTTACAAACAAAACCAGTAGCATACTTATCAAAAACATTCACTGTATGCCTTCTTAAATCAATTTCTACTGTTTCTTTACATTTCTTACCTTGTAGCACTTGTGGGGAATTATCAATATTCAACTTACCTCTTTCCCACAAGTAAAATTGTCTATCGGTGGTAGAGTAATATAATTGAGAGTTCGTCAATGGATCCATGAAGTCCTACAATAAAGAAACACCACTAAACAAATTTGAGTTAGGGTAAGTTAAAACATAGTCATTCTTTACTTTTGTATGGGTATTTTCTTTCTTTTCATATTATTTGTCCTCGTGAGAACTCTCCAATTTTGCCTCATATGAATTTTCACTCACCAAATTTAGACCATCAAGTAGACTTTTATCACTTAAGGTCTCTTTTCTCACGATTTTTTCACATGATTTTTCCTTACTTCCCATACCCCCCGCATAAGTATTATGAATATACAATTCAGTACAATACATCTCGGAAGGAGAACATGACGTTTCTATCTCATCTAACTCCATAGATTTGAGGAAAAAATTTTCACTATCATCTTTTTCCGGTTCACAAAGTTCGCCATCACATATCTCTTTTCCACTAAAATAAGAATCAACAAAAGGTAAAAAATCATATTTACTTTCTTCTCTTGTTGGATATTTAATTGGACATTGGAAACCCTTATGATATTTTGAACTATACCAATAACATTGCACAAAAGGTGATAACTCAATCTTATTCTCTCTATTTGGATATTTAATTGGACATCAAAAACCCTTATGATCTTTTGAACTACACCAATAACATTTCATAACAGGTGAGAGATCAATCGTTCTCCTCTTTTCAGTTAACCATCTCCCCTTGTCTAATAATTCCTCTATTTGCCTTTTTAACTTCTCAATCATAGTATCGTGAATCATTATGAAAGCCTAAAAAGAACACAATACTCAAGAAAACAAAAATTAAACAAACCTAATTGTTATGCAC